>NC_041385.1:104995401-105036780 GCF_002162155.2 Triticum dicoccoides
CCTCTGAGTGTTGGTCCAAATTAGAGCACCGGGCGGGACCATTCCTTGGCAACTTGGATTACGTCGGTTCCTGTACGCTTCGCTTATCCGGTGTGCCCTGAGAACGAGATATGTGCAGCTCCTATCGGGATTTGTCGGCACATCCGGGCGGCTTTGCTGGTCTTGTTTTACCATTGTCGAAATGTCTTGTAAATCGGGATTCCGAGTCTGATCGGGTCTTCCTGGGAGAAGGTATATCCTGCACTGATCGCGAGAGCTTATCATGGGCTAAGTTGGGACACCCCTGCAGGGTATAATCTTTCGAAAGCTGTGCCTGCGGTTATAGGCAGATGGGAATTTGTTAATGTCTGGTTGTAGATAACTTGACACCAGATCCGAATTAAAACGCATCAACCGCATGTGTAGCCGTGATGGTCTCTTTTCGGCGGAGTCTGGGAAGTGAACACGGTTTTGGGTTATGTTTGACGTAAGTAGGAGTTCAGGATCACTTCTTGATCATTGCTAGCTTGACGACCGTTCCGCTTGCTCTCTTCTTGCTCTTATTTGCGTATGTTAGCCACCATACTTGCTTAGTCGCTGCTGCAACCTCACCACTTTACCCCTTCCTTTCCCTTTAAGCTTTGCTAGTCTTGATACCCATGGTAATGGGATTGCTGAGTCCTCGTGGCTCACAGATTACTACAACAACAGTTGCAGGTACAGGTTATGCGATGATCATGACGCGAGAGTGATGCTTGTTTGCGTTGAGTTCTTCATCTGCTTCTTCGATCAGGGGATAGGTTCCAGGTCGGCAGCCTGGGCTAGCAGGGTGGATGTCGTTTGAGTTTCTGTTTGTGTTTCATCCGTAGTCGGATGTTGCTCTTATGTATTGTGATGTTGTATTCGTGTGGCATTGTATGCCTCTTGTATGTATCCCCATCTATTATGTAATGTTGATGTAATGATATCCACCTTGCAAAAGCGTTTCAATATGCGGGTCTATCCTTGGTGGGACCTTCGAGTTCCTTTTGGATAGGGTCGCATATTGGGCGTGACATAGACATACACCAACTCATTAATAGGACCATTAAGAAAAGCACTCTTCACATCCATTTGTTGCAACTTGAAGTTATGATGAGAAGCATAAGCAATCAACAAACGAATAGATTCAAGGCGTGCAACGGGAGCAAAGGTTTCACCATAGTCGGTACCCTCGACTTGGGAGTAGCCTTGTGCTACCAAATGAGCCTTGTTGCAAACAATGATCCCATGATCATCTTGCTTGTTCTTGAATATCCACTTTGTTGGGGATATAACTACTGAGTGTAAACCGCCCAGGAGGGGCTGGTTCACCCTCAACTATATTAAAGCCCACAAAGACTCGGAAGATGGCGCTTTACTATGAAGCTTAGAGGCCCGGAGCCCAAAGGTGGATTAGGGCCCATAGTGGTAAACCGCCATAGTCATGTAACTTGTATTGTAAGATAAGGAAAGGAGAGACCGAGCCGGACACTTGTATGAGTCGGCCTCGGGACTCTGTAAACCGGCCGGGCGTCAACCCGTGTATATAAGGGGACGACCCGGCAGCGGTTCAGGGACAACAAACAACAACTCGATAGCCAGGCATAGCTTGTTTAGCTCCCTGGTTAGCGAGACCCCAATAATCCCATCACAACTAGACGTAGGCCTTTACCTTCATTGAAGGGGCTGAACTAGTATAAAAACCCTCGTGTCCTTTGTCCGGTTTAACCCCTTTAAGCTAACCCGTAGCGATGGCTCCACAACTAAGTCCTTCTATGAGGACATCTGACGTGATATTTCCACGACAGTTGGCGCCCACCGTGGGGCTATCACACGATGGTTTCGAGTTCTTGAAGGGCAGCTTTGAAGGACTCAAAGGATAAGCAGTGGGCCGGATAACCAAGAGTCGTCGCGGCAAGCTCTACATCGACGACGCAGGCTGGGGCACCGAGGCTGGCTCGATCGAGTACGGGTATCGGGTCCCCTTCGGCGGAATTCACGTCTTCATCGGCAAGATCGGCGAACCGGGCCCTGAGCCGGACATCTGCACCGACCTCGTCGAAACGGCTCAGCGTGCAAGTCCTGCCCGGATTCAACCTGCCATGCAGCGTGCGTTCATGGGATGTGTCCACGGGATCGGATCTGAACCAGTGTATGAGGGTGAGACGGTCGCTTATTCTGACGGGAATCATCCACTGGTGAAACCGAATCCCTGTACCAAGTTCAGGAAGGCGTGTTTGAAGGGTATTCCGATGGCACCAGTATTCTGGAATTTCTTGAACCGCCGAACCATGTTGGAATCTTTATGGCCCGAACACAGCCAACCTTGCAAAACTCTACTGTGGTGGCGTCTGGACTGGTAGCAGGGGTAGGAGGCTCCGCACGCCGTCCGGCTCAAGTTCTCTCCGGTTTGATGGATGCCTGGGCAACATTGTTGACCACGGCAGTTACACCGGCGACACAGGATTAGCACAATGCGGACATTGCAAGGCTGAAGGATCAGATAACACAAGCCAAGGAAGATTTGGCGGTGGAAGAGATCCGGATGACTAAGGAACGTGCCGCTTTAGATGCCCAGGCGCAGAGAATTCAAGCCAAGAATTATCGACTTTTGATGGATGAGAACGCTTCGAATCAAGTATTCAGGAGGAGACATCAATCTCGCTTGCTGGCGGATTACAACGCGATGAACCTCTTTGATACGCCAGGAGCAGGAACTAGCAACCCGGCAGCGGTAAACCGAAATACTAAGCCAAGGACCGGAGCGCCGGATCAGCCTCAGGTGATGGGTCCACCTCGATGCGCGGATAACCCACCGCGGTATACCACACCCCCGCCGGGTCACTTCTCTACCCCTTTGGACAATATGATAGCAGCAGCATCCCGGTTGGCCGCTATTCCGATAGAGGGTGAATCACCGGCGGCGGTCGAGACACGGCGGGCCAGGGATCTTCTTCAAACGGCTCTGACACAGCAGCAAGCTTACTCGTATAGCCGAGACAGGGTTCACTCAACTCCACGTCCGAGCAAAAGCTATAGCAGGCATATAGATGAACCGGAGGTGTCCAGCAGTGCGCGGTGCCGCATTGTCCCTCAAGGGCCTAATCCGGCGCGTGGTGATGTGAACTCTAAGGACGTAGTGGATAACGGCAGAGCATGAAGGGAGGCCGCTTTAGCAGCACAGCATACGGGTCAATATCAACCCGCCCCGGTTCAGCCAGCAGCGTCAGTGGACCGAGGCACCGGACTTGCTTTCAGTTCTTGGGGAGTGTCGTGTCTTATTCCGGCTCTCCGTAATGTGCGACTGCCTATGGACTTCAAGGGCCCACGTGAGGTACCGAATTACACTGCTGATCAGCCACCCGAGGCATGGGTGGAAAGTTATGAGATGGCTATGGAGATGCTGGACGTGGATGAAGCGGCTTGTGCAAAGTACTTCATGATGATGTTGGAAGGAACAACCCGTACATGGTTAAATAGCTTGCCAGCTAACTCCGTCGAGTCATGGGACCAGTTGAAGGCTCGGTTTATAGCCAATTTCAAAGACACATGTAAACAACCTATGTCCATTATGGATCTCGACGCCTGTGTTCAAGGGGAGAATGAGTCAACAACTCATTGGGTGTGCGGGTTTCAGAGGTTTTGCATTCTTCGGACCGGATTAACGCTGGCCAAGCAATCCTCATGCTGGAACGTAATTGCCGGTTTAAGTCACTAAAGATGAAGTTGGGACGGCTCAAACGCCACTTCAATGACATGGGCACCCTTATGGCCGCCTTGGTCAAGTATGCCGATTCTGATAATACCAAGGATCCCGATTCTGATGAGGAGAAACCGGAGAAGGGAAAGAAGAACGGCGGTGCAAAGGGACAACAGCACAACCAAGGAGGCCATGGGAATAATGGTAAGCATAAAGCGGACTCAGATTTTGTGGCTAGCGCTATGTGCAGCGTCGTAAGGGTAAACCGCCTCAGCGTGGCGGCGGAATGAATCTGGAGCGCTTGTTAAATCAGCCCTGCCCAAAGCATGGGACCAAGGAGGTTCCTGCAACACATCTTTGGAAAGATTGTCACATTATGAAGGAGTTCAAAAACTCTGATATTTTCCGGTATGATCAGGGTCCATCGGGCCGTTCAAGTCCAGGTTTTCATGGTGGCGGCGGTTCAAGCTCTGGATTTCAGAATAATCAGGGCAACCAGAACAACCAAGGTGGTAACAACCAACAGAATAATCAAGGAAATCAGCAGCAGTCGGGTTATCAGAGTCACCCAAAGCGGTTGAACAGTGGGCAGTATCATGTGTTCACCACTAGTCTGTGCAAGCGTGATCAGAAGCTTCACAAGAGGGCTGTTAATGCTGTTGAACCGGCAGTACCACGTTACCTGCGGTGGTCCGAGCAACCTATTGTGTGGAGCAGAGAGGATCATCCACCCCAGGTTGACAATCCGGGTCACCTGGCTTTAGTGGTGGCACCTCAGGTGGGAGGTTATAAGTTCACTAAGGTACTCATGGATGGAGGGAGTAGTATCAACATTCTGTGTTATGAGACCTTCTGTCGCATGGGGTTGACAGACAAGAGTCTTAAACCGTCCAACACTGTTTTCCATGGTGTGGTACCATGTAAATCGGCATATCCTGTTGGTAAGATCGCTTTGGAGGTTGTGTTTGGTGATGAACATGACTCCCGGTCTGAGACATTGACCTTTGAAGTGGTGAGGATCCAGAGCCCGTACCACGCACTGTTTGGGTGACCGGCTTATGCAAAGTTCATGGCAAGGCCTTGTTATATTTACTTACAGCTCAAGATGTCGGGTCACAAGGGGACTATTACGGTTCACGGAAGTTGTAAGATCGCTTTGGATTGCAAGGAAGGTGATGCGGCTTATGCTGAGTCGGTTTGTGCTACAGAGGAGTTGAAGTTCTATAAGGATAATGTTGATCCGACAGATATGACCCCTCTGAAGAAGCCTACAACTGAGCATGACCCGGACCTGACATTCAAACCGGCTGATGAGACTAAACTTGTTGACTTCGTTCCTGGCGATTCGTCCAAACAGTTTAGCATCAGCACAAATCTGGATCCAAAATAGGAAAGCGCGCTCATCGAGTTCATCCGTGAGAACCGGGACATTTTTGCATGGAAGCCTTCTGACATTCCAGGTGTATCGAGGGAACTCGCTGAGCACACTCTCAATATTGATCCCAAGTTTAAACCGGCCAAGCAATTTCTTCGTCGCTTTAACAAGGAAAGACGCAAGGCAATTAGTTAAGAGGTAGCCCGGCTGTTGGCTGCTGGGTTTATCGTTGAAGTGTTTCACCCTGAGTGGTTAGCTAATCCGGTGCTTGTTCTCAAGAAAAATGGCACTTGGCGCATGTGTGTGGATTACACATATTTGAATAAAGCTTGTCCAGCTGATCCTTTTTCTCTCCCGCGTATTGATCAGATCATTGATGCGACGGCGGGTTGTGGGCGGTTGAGTTTCTTGGACGCTTATTCAGGCTATCATCATATCAAAATGGAAGTTAAGGACCAGGAGAAGACCGCCTTCATCACCCCCTTTGGAGCTTTCTGCTATGTTTCTATGCCCTTTGGGCTCAAGAGTGCCCAGGCAACTTATCAGCGCTGTGTGCAAAATTGTCTTCACACTTAGATTGGGTGCAATGTTCATGCCTATGTTGATGACATTGTGGTAAAATCCAGGAAGAAGGAAACATTGATAAATGATCTCAAGGAAACCTTTGACAACCTGCGTGTTTACAAGATGATGCTCAATCCGGACAAGTGTGTTTTTGGTGTTCCGACAGGCAAGCTTCTAGGTTTTCTGGTGTCCAACATAGGCATTGAGGCTAATCCGGAGAAGATCAAAGCGATTACATCCTTGGATAAACCGGCGTGCGTCAATAATGTTCAGCGTCTAGCAGGTCGAATTGCTGCCCTAAGCCGGTTTATCAGTCATTTGGGAGAGAAGGCAATCCCTCTATATCAGATGTTGAAGAAAACAGGCACCTTTGTCTAGAGTGTTGTGGCTAATGTGGCGTTTGAAGAGTTGAAGCGGCAGTTGGCTGAACCGCCAGTCCTTGCTGCTCCGGTTGACAAAGAGCCCTTGTTGTTGTATGTGGCTGCTAATGCTCGTGCTGTTAGTGTGGCAATTGTGGTGGAGCGCAAGGAGGCTAGTAAGGAATATCCGGTTCAATGGCCGGTTTACAATATCAGTGAGGTGCTTATCGAGTCAAAGTAGCGGTATCCGCATTGGCAGAAGCTGGTATATGGAGATTTATGGCAAGTCGAAAGCTCAAACAATACTTTCAAGGCCATCCCATTACAGTTGTTAGTTCGGCTCCTTTGGGTGATATAATTCAGAACAGGGAGGCAACTGGCCGGGTTGCAAAGTGGGCGATTGAGCTTGGTCCACATGGTTTGAAGTATGTGCTTCGAACAGCCATCAAGTCTCAAGCACTTGTTGACTTTATCAATGACTGGACCGAGTTACAAGCACCAAAGGACAAACCAGATAATACATATTGGACTATTCACTTTGATGGATCCAGACAATTGGAGGGATCGGGGGCTGGAGTTGTCCTTACTTCCCCTCGAGGTGATAAAATTCGTTATGTCCTTCATTTAATGCTCCCCTATACTAACAATGCAGCTGAGTACGAGTGAGGGAGTCCTGGATTAGGGGGTGTCCGGATGGCCGTACTATGACCTTTGGCCGGACTCTCGGGCTATGAAGATACAAGATTGAAGACTCCGTCCCGTGTCCGGATGGAACTTTCCTTGGCGTGGAAGGCAAGCTTGGCGATACGATATGAAGATCTCCTCCCATTGTAACCGACTCTGTGTAACCCTAGCCCTCTCCGGTGTCTATATAAACTGGAGAGTTTTAGTCCATAGGACGAACAATAATCATACCATAGGCTAGCTTCTAGGGTTTAGCCTCTCTGATCTCGTGGTAGATCCACTCTTGTACTACCCATATCATCAATATTAATCAAGCAGGAGTAGGGTTTTACCTCCATCGAGAGGGCCCGAACCTGGGTAAAAACATCGTGTCCCTTGTCTCCTGTTACCATCCGCCTAGACGCACAGTTCGGGACCCCCTACCCGAGATCCGCCGGTTTTGACACCGACATTGGTGCTTTCATTGAGAGTTCCTCTGTGTCGTCACCGTCAGGAAGGATGCCGCACCCCATCTTTAAAGACGGCGCTGTTGCTAAAGGAGCTTTGGCTGTCGGCCAAACTCTCCGGCTAGGTAGTTTTTTGATGACCGCCTGTTCGGCCGCCGCGCCGACGATGACCTCTCGGGCCATCGAAAGCAATCTCCACATCAGCTCAGAACTGGCCGAGCAGTTAGATCCAATGGAGCTCTCTTCCCTTAATGAGCTCTTGGATCGCATTGCCGCCCTGGGAGTCGCTACAGATTACGGCCAGATTGGGCTTAAACCCGATCAGAGAGAGATCGACTCTCCCAGGTCACCCACCACGTTGAAGTGATGGAAGAACAATGCGGCGAATCTTCGCCCATCCTAAGGACCAGATGTGTCCGGATTCCCGACCCCTCCAAGACGGACACCCGCGGAGGGGAGGATGTTGCCCAAGCCCTGAACCTAAAGTCAGGCAGTAGGCCTGATTCATTGAATAATGTCCAAGAAAGAAAGCTTCCGAATTCGGAAATTTCTTGGCCCCTGAATCTTATACCGGGCGAGGCTCCGGATTTAAATCCACCCGCCCACCCAACTATAAGGGATCTATCCCAAATATAGCAAGAGCCCGGGGAAACAGTACACCACTATTGGGCCAGATTCCTCCTGGTTATGAACAGGATAAAGGACTGCCGTGAGAAAGAAGCAATTTCATTCTTCTGTAACAACTGCACGGACATCGGAATCCTCAACGCCATAAGTCGCCGCAAAATTACACGCTTCGCCGACTGGACATCCATAGTACGAAAGTACTGTGCGACAGAAAGCATTCGGAAAACCAAAGCTAAATTCTGGGACAATACGGCCCTGAATACAATACAAGTCCGAAACAAAAGAGAACATTATCACCAGGCACCTGAGCCAAACAGCAAAAAACAAAAACCCTCTATAGGGTATGGGACCGTACTGGAGGGATGGCTCAATGGAACCTGTAAAGTTCATAGTTCAAGGGAAGTCACACCAACTCACAACCTTAGAGCATGTTGGATACTCCAGTAGGTGGCCAGAAGTAGCGAGGAGCTTCTAACTCCAGAATCCGCAGAGCACCACCCCAGAAACGCCAGTACGGTGTCAACAGTCTTCGAGACTTCCGCATCAAACAATGCGAGGAAACGAACGCTCCGCGGCCTTACCGAAGTCTACCAAGTAGCAACAATAAACCCATGGAGTGACACGGCTATTACCTTTAATGCTAGTGACGAATCTTAATTCCGGACAGCCCGAGCACCAGCCGCATTGGTCCTCAGTCCGATAGTGGACGGCTTCCGACTTACAAAGGTACTCATGGACGGCGGCAGCAGACTTAACCTCATCTACAAGGAAACCCTGCGAAAAATGGAAATAGACTGGAGCCGCATTGAGCGAAGCAACACAACCTTTAGAGGAATAATACGAAGCTGGGAAGCGTGCTGTTCAGGGAAAATTACACTGGATGTGGTGTTCGGCACGCCGAATAATTACAGATCCGAGAAGGTCACATTTCAAGTGGCCCCGTTCAGCAGTGGATACCACGCCCTGTTAGGGCGAGAAGCATTTACAATTTTTCAAGCCATACCCCATTACGGGTACATGAAGCTCAAAATGCTCGGACCCAACGGAATCATCACTCTTGCTAGTGATCCGGACACAGCGCTCCGCGCCGAAAACAAGACAGCCGCACTGGCCCTGGAGGCATTATCCGAAGCCCTAGCGGCCGAGGAACTAACTGTGCTGCGCTCCACGGTGGATAGGGACGATGTGATACTAGATAAGAGATCCAAGTCCACCTCTTTTAAACCAGCGGACGAAATAGTCAAATTCCAAGTCCATCCAACGGACCCCACAAAAACGGCCTCCATCGGGGCACAACTAAAACCCGATGTAGACGCCGCACTCAGAGAATTCCTGCGAGAAAATTGGGACATTTTTGCCTGGCACCCTTCAGACATGCCAGGAATCCCACGCAGGCTGGCCGTGCACAGCCTGAACATCCTAAAAGGGTTTAAGCCCGTTAAGCAGACTCTACGGCGTTTCTCCGGACCCAAGAGACAAGCCATGGGAGAGGAGCTAGCAAAACTGCTGGAAGCCGGATTCATCAGAGATATAAACAATCCGGACTAGCTAGCAAACCTAGTGATGGTACCTAAGAAGGACAAATCCTGGCGCCTATGTGTCGATTTCAAAGACCTAAATAAGGCTTGCCCAAAGGATCCCTTCCCCCTCCCCCGAATTGATCAAATCATTGACGCCACTGCAGGACACGACTCATTGTGTTTCCTCGATGCATACTCTGGCTACCACCAAATCAAGATGGCAGAGTTAGACCAAGCCGCAACGGCATTCATCACCCCATACGGCCCATTCTGCTTCAACATGATGCCCTTCGGGCCCAAAAACGCCGGCGCAACATATCAGCGCATGATTCAGACATGTCTGGCCAACCAGATCGGCAAAACAGTTGAAGCGTACGTAGATGAGGTGGTCGTCAAAACCAAACACGTCGATACTCTAGTAGACGACTTGAGGCTCACATTCGACAATCTCCGAACATATGACATCAAGCTCAACCCGGAAAAATGCGTTTTCGGCGTACCAGCCGGAAAGCTCTTGGGCTTCATCGTATTCGGTAGAGGAATTGAAGCAAACCCAGCCAAGATCCGAGCTCTGTCACAATTGGATACCCCAAAAGACCTCAAACAAATACAAAAATTGACAGGATGCGTGGCGGCTCTAAGCCGCTTTATCTCCCACTTAGGAGAAAAGGCATTACCCCTTTATCGCCTCCTGCGGCGCACCCAACACTTCGAGTGGACGGATGCCGCCACGGCCGGACTCAAAGAAATCAAAGCCATACTGGCAACAAATCCGGTCCTAGCCGCGCCCAACACGGGTGAACCAATGCTATTATACATCGCGGCAACCCATCAAGTTGTAAGCACGGTGCTCGTTGTCGAACGAGAAACGGACGGACACAAGTTCCCTCTCCAAAAAACAGGTTACTACGTGTCCACTGTCCTAACTCCATGCAAGTCACGGTACCCGCATTATCAAAAGATAGCATACGCAGTGTTCATGGCATCCTGGAAGCTGCGACACTATTTTCAAGAGTGTTCAATAACAGTGGCATCCGAAGTACCTCTTAATGATATTATAAACAACCGCGACACAATGGGCCAGATTGCCAAATGGGCCATTGAGCTCCTCCCGTTTGACATAACTTACAAGCCAAGGCGAGCTATTAAGTCGCAGGTTTTGGCCGACTTCATTGCTGAATGGACTGAAGCCGAGCTCCCTAAAGAGTATGACGCATACTCCAACTGGATCATGCACTTCGACGGCTCCAAAATGTTGGCTGGCCTGGGGGCTGGCGTCGTTCTGACGTCCCCAACCGGAGATACAGTCCAATACGTACTTCAGATAATGTACATGGACTCCAACAACGCGGCCGAATACGAGGCCCTTCTACACGGTCTCAGGATGGCAGTCTCCATGGGCATTCAGCGCCTAGAGGTCCGCGGGGATTCAAACCTCGCGATATCCCAAATAAATGGAGACTTTGATACCAAAAATCTGAAAATGGCAGCTTATCGCAACGCCATCTTAAAGATGTCAGCCCGGTTTGAGGGGCTCGAATTTCACCACATAGCCCGGGAGAATAACCAGGCAGCAGACGTGTTGGCACGCATTGGCGCAAAAACGCGATGCCATCCCTCCCAACATCTTCCTAGAAAGGCTGTTCAAGCCATCCGTATCATGGGAGGGAGAGTCCGGAAACAATAACCCGGACACAACCACACTGCCCCTCACCGAACATTCTGACACAGTTGGTGGCTCCGCCACCGAAACAACACCATCAGCCCACACAATAATGGCAGTCATTGCCCCGTGGACAGAACCATTCCTAGCCTACCTAACTAGGCAGGAACTTCCCGAGGACCAAAATGAGGCCCGCTGCATAGTGCGGCAATCTAAAGCCTATAAAGTCCACGAGGGAGAGCTTTATAAGAAAAGCACAACCGGAGTCCTTCAAAGGTGTATCTCCGAAGAGGAAGGGCGAAACCTTCTGGCTAAAATTCATGCCGGATTCGGCGGCCACCACGCCGCAGCCCGGGCCCTTGTAAGCAAGGCCTTCCGTACCGGATTTTATTGGCCGACGGCCCGGGCAGACACTCAGGACTTAGTGCAGCGATGCGTCGGTTGCCAATTATTCGCTAACCAAAGCCACATGCCGCCTACCGCCCTACAAACCATACCCATTACCTGGCCTTTTGCGGTCTGGGGGCTTGACATGGTTGGACCCCTTAAAGGAGGAACCCACAAGCAAAAATATCTACTGGTCATGGTGGACAAATTCACCAAATGGATAGAGGCCAAGCCTGTAAAGACGGCCGAATCTGGACCGGTGATAGACTTCATATCCGGAGTTGTACACCGTTACAGCGTCCCCCACAGCATCATAACTGACAACGGCACAAACTTCACGGCCGACGAAGTTAAACTCTAGTGCAAAAACATGGGCATTAAGCTCGACTACGCTTCAGTCTATCACCCTCAAACCAACGGTCAAGTCGAGCGAGCCAACGGTCTCATTATGAGCGGCATCAAACCCAGACTAGTGCGATCCCTCAAGGAATCTAACACGCATTGGGTAGAGGAGCTTGACTCCGTACTCTGGGGGCTGCGGACCACGCCGAATCGCACTACCGGATTCACACCATTTTTATGGTATACGGCGCAGAGGCAGTACTGCCATGCGACATAATTCATGACTCACCTCGAGTGCGCATGTACAAAGAAAGAGAAGCCAAGCTCGATCTGCAGGACAACTTGGACGCATTGGAGGAGGAGCGCGACGTGGCAAAAGCTCGTTCCGCATTCTATCAACAGTAGGCTCGAAGATATCAAAGCAGAGAAGTACGGGCCAAAACTTATAACGTTGGCAAACTAGTTCTACGCCTGCCGGACAAGAAAAAGGACAAACTAAAGCCCAAATGGGAGGGTCCCTTCATAATCGACCAAGTACTAACTGGTGGAGCGTACCGTCTGCGAAATGCATCGGACAACCGACTCGAGCCGAACCCATGGAACGCAGCATGCCTACGAAGATTCGACGCCTAGCGCCGGACTCCGTGTTCGTCTCCTTCCTCTGTCCCTTCCTTATTTTTATTTTTCATTAGTTGTCTGGCATTTCTCTCCTTCTCTCTACCTTTTTCCTCCCAAGCCCTTAGGGGCTTGCCTGTGCATTGTTCGCACATACTTGACGCGCGAACCGCGCTCATCATACCTGGGGGCTTCTTTATCAGAAGTTTATATAAACAGGCCTCATGCCCAAAATATGTGTGACACTTCCGCATGTACCTTTTATACACCATTATATGCATCGATATGACTTAAGTTTTGGCCAAGCTGGGTTGCCTGGCTCCTGGCTTACCCCTACGTTCCCGTTCGTTCGACTAGGTGGTAAAGGGAGCACCTCTGCGATTGTTACTGCCGGGTCAGCCGGATGTGTACCTCGGACTGGGTGAAGCCGAAAGCTAGCATTCTTAAGGGAATATTCGGTCGGTGAACTAAAAGATGATTTTCTTGTCCATTTATCTGCCCCTAGACGTTTTTCTGCTCTTTTTAGCAGTTCGGACATGCACTTTAGGGCATGCCTCCCAGGGAAAGGAACCCCTAACGGAACTATTCTCCCTGGAAGATGTTTCTTACTAACCATGTAATATAACATAACTAGTTGGGCACTTGTCTGCTAAAGCAATTATGACCCCTACGCCTTGTCTCCATGCATGCCCCGGTTCTTACATAATCGAGAGGGTATTCGGATACACTCTGGACTATAGGGTCCAGAGGTCGAAGCGAAAAGGTCCGCAATGACAAACGATCTACAATCCGGCTAGAAGGCATTTTTCATGTCATTTTAAATTACAGAGTCAATCTGACTCGGTATATT
Organism: Triticum dicoccoides; assembly: GCF_002162155.2. Lineage (NCBI taxonomy): Eukaryota > Viridiplantae > Streptophyta > Magnoliopsida > Poales > Poaceae > Triticum > Triticum dicoccoides. Next base: position 105,008,534 of record NC_041385.1, read on the forward strand.
CTTCTTCAATACCATCCAACAGGCGGTCTAATTTACAGCCCTGTTGAGAATACTTTGCAGCCAGCTCTACCTGGCCATATACTAAGCTGACAGGGATCTCCTTTCCGTCAGGACCCATAGGGCCGACCTCGGCCATGTGGTTCGGGTTAGCCTTCGTGTACCGAGTCTTCACCATGGCCCAGGCCTCCCTGGCACCTTGACGGCATGCCGATATCTTCCACAACCGGAAGCGCCGCCGCACTCCCTCCAGCTTCTTTGCAAGCTCCCCAAGGCCTTCTGGCATGGAGAGGGAGGGCCACATAGCCTGGACGACGCATTGCATTGCCTGCCGAACTCGTTCGTGCAGTTGCAACAGCTCGGGAAGAAGGTCTCCTGTTGAGCCAGGCATTTCCTCCGCAGGACGACCTGTCAGCAGACCTACAGACATAGCTCTGTCAATCGACTTCCTCGCCGAATTCTTTTTTCGAAGATTCGTTCAAGCACTTACTAAAAATGCCGCGTCGAAGTCGTCGATTCTCCTTTACGGAAGCAGACAGCTGAATACGAACATCCTTTAGTTCCTCACCCAGCTGGGTATTGGCGTCTTGAAGTTTGTTCTTCTCTTGCCTCACCCTCGTCAGCACGCTCTCGCCAGCCTTTAGTTGGCGTAGGAGTTGTTGCTTGTCCGGATTTACTCCGGCCCCATCTGCACTATTATCGTCAGAGTTGCACACATGCCGCACTTCACAACGGAATTATCTTTCGAAGCATATATTACCTGAGGGCGTCCCCTTGGCATTATCTGAAGTGGCCAGTGCGGCCTCGAGTTGGGCCTTGCACTCTTCAAGCTCCTGGGACAGTTGCGTGTTCTTCTTTGTAAGACACTGCATAGCACATGATCCTTAAAACAGTTATCTTCACTATTTCAAGTCTCGGGGGCTACTGACATATATAACCTTCAATTTTACTCACCTGTATGTCTTTTACATACTGCTCTGTGGCTCTGGCTAGACCATTTTGAGCGGCACGGAGATACGCATCTCCTGTATTAAAGGCGTCCAACACCTCCGGGGAAAAACATGCATCACGAAGAACAGTCCGGCGACGCCTGTGGTTCATGGCACTCTCCACCTCCGAATTGGTGGCAAATAGCCCGTCTGCGTCCTCTATCGGAGGAACGCCCAAGGCGCGCCCCGTGTCCGCCTCCGCTTCCGGACCCGGCCTTGAACCCTGGCCGGTGGATATAGTCCGGCGGGCTCTCTTCTTTCTAAGAAGAGCATGAGTGTTAGTATGACTTGAGGGCATAAACCCTAGGCGTTAAATTCGCACGCTGTACCGTTGCGCCAGAATCTCGATCTGGTCCGCACTTCTTTTTGGCCCGCCTGGCTTCAACGGCCCTTGTTGGCTGCCCACCGCGGGCTCGGCCTTTTGCCTCAACGATTTACCCTGCGACACGAAACACTATTAGTTCACGGCATTCATGATAAAGCATGGATGGATCTCCTTGAAAATACTAGGACTTCGGTCTCGGTTACCCTTGAGGCTGGAAGCAGTCCGGGATAGTCGGCCGTAATGGCCACTAAGGTGTTGTCCTTACTCAATTGATGAAACACCCCATCTATTAACTCCACACATAAGTCTGGGTCCTCTTGGGAGTCCGGATCGAGGGACCTTTCCGGGTCCTCGGGTTGTGGAGGAGGGCTGTTTATCTCCTTCACAGTCTGGTGCAGCTCCTGCGTTTAACATTGCTAGACTAAGTACTCAACTATGGGAATTTCGAAAGCAGGTAGGCAAGTGAAAATGTTCGCTCACCCAACTTGGGGGATTGTACATGGAGAATCCTCCCTCCGGGTTGGCACGGAGGAATTCCTCTTCTTCTCCCTTGTACAAAGCGGATAAGATTCTCGTTAAAGTGGCGGCCGAATCTGGCCCCTTACGACCGCACCGGGTGAAGTCGTCCTCCCCGTTGAAATCCCACATGGGGTGGCCTCTATATTGAAGCGGTTGTACCCCTCGCGTAATGCATATGGCCATGACCTTGATCATGGTCAGTCCGGAATGAGACAACAACCTTATCCGGCTCATCAGGTAAAGGACGTCCCTGTCAGTTTCCCTCTGAGGGTTCCGCGGGCGCCAGCTCAGGCGCTTCTTCAGCGGAGCATTATTGAACTCAGGGAGGCCGATCCGTACAGGGTCCGGCAGGGGGACGTCATCTATATAGAACCACTCTGAGGGCCAGTCCTCGGACGTCCTCTTTGGGGTACCAGATAGATATCCGGTCCCAGCGATGTGCCATAGTTCGGCTCCGCCCACTTGATAAATAGACCCCTCTTGAGAACGGGGCACGAGGCAAAACAACCTCTTCCACAGCGCGAAATGGGCCTCAACACCCAAGAACAGCTCACAGAGGGCCACGAAGCCTGCGATATGCAGTATGGAGGCAGGTGTGAGGTCGTGTAGCTGGAGGCCGTAGAACTCCAGTAGCCCTCAGAGAAACGGATGAATTGGAAATCCGGGTCCTCTTATTAAATAAGGGACTAGGCATACCCGCTCTCCTTGAGAGGGATTGGGAACGCTCTCCGCCTGATCTCCGCCGCTATAGGTGGCAATCCCGGCTCGAACTGGGACCATATATGCTGGGGGGAGGATCCCCTTGGACTGAAACACTACTAGCTCGCTATGTGGGACGGAACACCGCCCCCAATCTCCAGGCCGAGGGCTGGAGAGGCGAGAGGAGGAGCTGCACCGACCGACCATGGTGGAATGGATCCCTGTTGAAGGCACTCTGATGAAGACTCGTGGAGGGAAGATGGTGTCAATTGGATCTAAATCCCCTTCTCTTTTATGGGCGGCTCATTAACGCAACTGGGGGGGTAAATGAAAAAAAAAACCTGGCTTTTCGCATTCGTTTGACACTTGGAAGATGGTCATTATGGGGCACAGAAGTCGAGGAGAGCAGCACACACTAGAAGCCGGACACTATTTGACGGGTACAGGGAATTTGGAGAAGAACCCGCCTTGCAATGCCGAAGACAAACTTGCGCGCCGGACTTATCGTCATTGAAGCCTAGTTTGGGGGCTACTGAGGGAGTCCTGGATTAGGGGGTGTCCAGATGGCCGGACTATGACCTTTGGCCGGACTCCCGGGCTATGAAGATACAAGATTGAAGACTCCGTCCCGTGTCCGGATGGAACTTTCCTTGGCGTGGAAGGCAAGCTTGGTGATACGATATGAAGATCTCCTCCCATTGTAACCGACTCTGTGTAACCCTAGCCCTCTCCGGTGTCTATATAAACCGGAGAGTTTTAGTCCACGAACAACAATCATACAATAGGCTAGCTTCTAGGGTTTAGCCTCTCTGATCTCGTGGTAGATCCACTCTTGTACTACCCATATCATCAATATTAATCAAGCAGGAGTAGGGTTTTACCTCCATCGAGAGGGCCCGAACCTGGGTAAAAACATCATGTCCCTTGTCTCCTGTTACCATCCGCCTAGATGCACAGTTCAGGACCCCCTACCCTAGATTCGCCGGTTTTTACACCGACAACGAGGCTCTGCTCCACGGGCTCCGCGTGGCCAAGGAGATGAATTTAAGCCGGGTACGATGCTTCAGAGACTCTGGTCTGGTGGCTCAGCAAGTTTCCGGCACTTGGGGTTCTAAGGATCCACTCATGGCGGCTTACAGACGCGAGGTGGATATTGTGGCGGGTCACTTCAAAGGGTATCAGGTTGAGCATATCGATCGGCGCAAAAACGAAACAGCAGACGCTTTAAGCCGTCTTGGATCTCAGCATAAACCGGTACCTCCCAATACCTTTTTAGATATCTTTCATAACCCGTCTATTAAGTTGCCTACAGAGGAGGATTTGGTTGTTCCTGATCCGGAGGCTCAATTGGTGGCCGCTTTACACGTTGTGCCGGATTGGACGGTTCCATATCTGGTGTATATGAACCGGGGCGAGTTACCAGATGATGAAGTCCTGGCCCGGCAGATAGTCCGGCGATCCAAGTCCATGGTTATTCACAATGGCGAGTTACACTGCTGCAGCGTTTCAGGCGTATTTCAGCGTTGTGTTTCTCCGGAAGAAGGCCAAGAGATCCTACGGGAAATTCATGAAGGGGATTGTGGTCATCATGCCGGTTCAAAGTCCCTGGTTGCTAAAGCTTTTCGTCATGGGTTCTACTGGTTGATAGCTCATGCTGATGCGGAGGATCTGGTAAAGCGGTGTGACGCTTGTCAAAAGTTTTTCACGCAGAGCTCATGTTCCGGCTCAAGAATTAAGGATGATTCCCATCACTTGGTCGTTTGCCACTTGGGGGCTTGATATGGTGGGACCCTTTAAGCGCTCCAAGGATAAGAAGACCCACCTATTGGTGGCGGTTGACAAGTTCACCAAGTGGGTTGAAGCGGAGCCTATCAGCAAGTGTGATGCGGCTACGGCGGTTCATTTTCTCAAAAAGATTATCTTCCGCTTTGGCTTTCCACACAGCATCATCACGGATAATGGCACAAATCTTTCTAAAGGTGAGATGGAAGATTTCTATCAAAGAGAGCACATCCGGCTTGATTTAGCATCCGTGGCGCACCCCCAGACCATGGTCAAGCAGAGAGAGCTAATCAAGAAATCTTGAAGGGTATCAAACCCCGGCTTATGGTTCCTTTAAAGCGGACGCCGGGTTGTTGGGTGGAAGAATTGCCTTCTGTGTTATGGAGCATCAACACCACCCCCAACAGATCGACGGGTTACACACCTTTCTTCATGGTGTACGGGGCAGAGGTGGTCCTCCCAAATGATATTCGTCATGATTCGCCCCAGGTTGCCAATTATGTTGAAGCAGACAACGAGCAAGCACGCCAAGAGGCGTTGGACCTGTTAGATGAAAAATGGGATATGGCTTTGGCTCGTTCGACGGTTTATCAGCAAGTCCTGCGGCGTTATCACATCCACCGGGTTAAGACGAGAACCTTTCAAGAAGGCGACTTGGTGCTCCGGCTCATCCAGGATCAGACCGACATGCACAAGTTATCCCCACCTTGGGAAGGACCCTTTGTGGTCAGCAAAAATCTGCACAACGGATCATACTACCTCATTGATGTTCGAGACAACTTACGCAACTCTGAGGAGGAGACCCGGCGGCCGTGGAACATAGTCTCCTACGGCCTTATTACACTTTAGCCATAGGCTTTTCTTATGTACATATTTCGACAATGTATATATTATGATCAATAAAATAAACTAGCATCCTTGCTATAAGCAGGGCATCTTCTGTTTTTTTTCTCAAATATCCTTTGAGTTACATGGGGGTTTCAGCTGACAAAGTGGAGTGCTACCTGTTAAACCGGCTATCATGCCACCATACAGCTTGGGAGCTTCACACCCAAGGAGCCAAAGAGAGTTTGGATGCTATGCACAGCTCAAACATAGGCACCCAATGAGCACAACTCATCAAGTTACTTGGGGGCTCTTTGTGTAAAGTAACAAAGAGTTTGAAAGGACCCTTGTAGCTGGGTATCAACCCACGGCTTGGAAGCCTGGTATATTTACCTAAAACCTCGGGTTAACCTGCCTTCATCAAGTAAGCCACTCCTATCCAGGTAATCCTGGCATGACCCTCCAAACGTTTGACAGTTACTCTCATTGAGACCCTGAACTTGTCAAAGTTAAAACGGTGATTGGTTAGTTGGAGGCCCATCTTAAAAGGCTTTGTCAAATGGTTTAACTCAGCGGCCTGGCAGCCCATGAAAAGCCTCGAATTTGGGCCTGGCAGCCCTCGAAAAGCCTCGACTACACGGTTTTATTTGCGTTTGTCACTATTTTCTTTTGACAAATTCTGTGTTGAACCGGTATCTTTGATCCGGTAGGGCTTCTCAGTCATCATATTAACCCGGTGTTTGTTAGCCTGGCTTGGTTTTCAACTACAAGTTGACAGACCTTATTATCAAACCGGAGTTTGTTAAACCCGGACTGGCTTTGACTACTTGTCGCCAGTTTTTGATCATCTGGTGTTCATCGTAATCCGGTATGACTTATTATACGCCATTAGTGCATGGTGGAGTTATACAAATTCAAGATTTGGGTCTTCACCCTTATTACAATCAAAGTTGGTAAACCAACTAAAGTGATATCACATCACAGATATGAGTTATTTCATATTTCTTAAGGTTTGATTATCAATCAGACTTTATCATGGGTATTATGACCCGTCCAGCGGTAAACCGCCAGGACAAACTTTCTCTATGCAGGCTTCAGAATCGCATTATCAAAGCATAATCAAACATTGCATGTATCATGGCGGTTCAACAAAAGTCGTGCATTAGCACAACAAATCAAAGAGTTTTAATTAGCCTATTACAAGGCACTTTGAGGCCCAAAATGCTGATTGTTCCTGCACAACAAAGTTTGTCACAGAAATACAAATGCAGGATTAAGACTCATTGCCAAGACGACGTGAAGTGGAAGGATCTTCAGGCGCCGGTTCAACCTCCTCCTCTCCACCCAGAGGCTGGAAGTTAAGGGTGGTCCAGTCAATCCGGGTTAGAGCCTAAAAGACAGCTTCTTCACTTATCAGATCGGACGGGTCAACATCAGGGGCATAAGTGTGCTTACGAATTGGTGGGATAAGGTTTTGCGCTTCTGTCACAGTTGTACCAACCCGCTTATTCCTCTCATCATAAAAAGACCAATGAACCGTCAAGTTAGCCTCTACAGCAAGTTGACTGGACAGCGGGCATCTCCTTTGTTAGAGCTTTGAGTGTGTCATTGTCAAATGTTGATCCGTCTGCCTGTTCATCTGGAAACCCCTTGGCAATGTCAACCGGATCTAAGTCAGATATCCATGCTTTGGCCCGAGTCAGTGCCAGTAAAGCGCCAGCCCTGGCAGCAGACCGCTTCACCTCCTCTATCTGAGCCGATGTCATGGATAATCTTGTTAATGTATCCTTGATCAATGTTGGTGCTGGTCTGTTGTATGAAGCTGCAGAGATGACTTGCTGAGCACCGGTATACAGTTGCTCAATCAACGTATAGGCTGCTTTTAGCTTCATCCGCATGTTTGTCCCAAGATGAGTAATACGATTGCCTGCGGTGGTTTAAGAAATTCAAGTTAAACCGGCGGAGTTGATAGTACTACAGAGCAGGTGTTATAAGGTACTTACCAAACACGGCCGCCGTCATGGAATCCACTTGATGCTTCAGACCCGTCAGTTCTTCTTCTACCGGTTTAAGGGCTGCTTCAGCATCTTCTGCCCCCTTCAATAAAACAGCCTTTTCGGTCTCCCAGTTGGTGCGTTCAGTCTTGAAGCCCTCTTTAAGTTGTTCCATGGCTGCCAAGGCACCCTTGAGCTCTTCTTTGGCTTTTGAGGTTTCTTCTTGCTGTACCTTAAGGATTTCTTGAAGATCAGCTGTTTGGGACTCTTTGGTCTTCATGTCAGCCTGCAAAGTCAGATGATACAACAGTTATATATCTCTTAAAGTCCCAAGCACATAACAAGTTATACACTTGGCACTTGGGGGCTAATGTGGATTGCTTTTTTAAAAGTGGGTATTTTTTCAAGTCCAAAGGCTCAATCCAGGTATTAAGCTTGGCACTTGGGGGCTAATGCACATTTGAAGAAGACAAACCGGCCCTTGGGGGCTACTACATTGAAGTGTTTTTTAGCAAAGTCCTGGTTTATCTTCAGGAGATAAAGTGGCCCTTAGGGGCTACAATGGAGAAGATGTACAGAATAAAAGTTTCAAAGTGTTCATACCTCATAACGCTCGTTCATCAGGTTCACCAAACCGGGTTCAAGATCACGGCTGGTGTACAGGCGGTTTAAATAACCGGAATGAAGTTCTTCAGCGCTAAGGTTGATGAAGTTGGATAAATCCGTCTTCCCTTCCCGCTCTCCCATAGCAGCGAATTCCTCCTTGGCGGTATGTTTGGCCAAGATAATCGGATTACCAGGACTGGTGTGAGTCATGCCAGTAATTACAACGTCATCATCATCATTTCTTGGTGGACTTGGCAGATTGCCGGTAGCCCTAGCTAGACTTGGCGGATTAGCAGCCGGGCTCGATGGATTGGCAGCCGGGCTTGGAGGGGTAGCATGAGGGCTTGACGGATCAATGTGAGTCGCCGGGTCAGCCTCCGGTGGATTAGCTTCAGTGTTCTCGCCTTGTGGGATGGAATCATCCATGACATCGGTATTTCTACCGGTATCCTCAGCAGCCCTCTCCGGTTCAACCTCACCAATGGGGGTATTGGTTTTAGCCTTCTTGCTCAGGTGGGCTTTGGCACTGTGGCATCACAACAAAGATTAGCACGGTAAACCGAACTATGAAGGAAAAACATGAAGAACAGTATACTTACCCAGGGACGGTTTTAAGAGGAGGCAGCTGAGTGGTTGATGAACCGCCAGACGAATTGGAAGATGCCTGGTAATTTGGATCAGACGGATTAAGTGGGTCTCTGAAGAACCCTTCAAAGGATAAAGTTTTTCGAGAGAACAAGTAACCTCTGGGCAACGTTTCCGGTTTGGCGTATCCGGTAAACCGGAAGAGGTGATCTGCTGGCCACTGTGCTTGGTTGTGCGATGTTCTTCAGCTTGTTGTGTCTTCAAAGAAAATTTTGGATCCAGATAAGCAAGAGGGTGAGAGTATTTTACTTTCCAAACTACACGGCGAAATCTTTGAACCGACACAAGATCTGAATCGGAGGAAAGAGAGATTAACTCAACATGATCTGCACGACTGGCTGCCGCATCATCCTGGGAATAGTCATTGTCAATAAGGTGTATGAAAAAGGAACCAAGTAAATCAAGTTCTACCTCTGGGTCTGATTCGTCAACATCTTCTGGCGGATCAGAAGATTCGGTGGTTTTCTTCTTGCCCGCTTTCTTGGTGACCTTGCTCTTTGCACGAGGAGCTCTAGCTGGTTTAATCCGTTTCCAGAAGGAACTGTTGGCTTGCAAAAATTAAAACAAAGGAGCATTAGCACATTGTTAAAGCACAGGCAAATCAGTGAACATTAAGTTAAACTTTACCGCTGGCGGTTTGTTGGTGGCGCAAAAAGGTGGCAACCCGATTTGGCTGCAGGCGGCGATCGGTTCGTCAAGCATCTTCTTTACAGATTCAGTAACTTCAAGGTCTGTCATTACTATTTCGTGATATCGTTGAGGATCTTTTAGGTCTCCGGTGTATTCATGCATCAAACCAGAGCAGCGGCTTAAAGGCAGAATGTCCCAAGAAACCCAGCAGCGGACGAGATCAATTCCAGTCAAACCGTTGGCCATAAGAGCCCGGAGCTTGGCGAGTTGAGGTGCATAAACTTTCCGTTCTTGGGCAGTTAAGCGTGGAGGTAGCGGGTGGAGGTTGCTGAGCCAGTGAGGTCGGTAACCCGGCAAGGGATTTTCACCATCAGGGGCAGTATTCCGGCAATAAAACCAAGTTTGGTTCCAATCTTTAGGATGGCTGTGGTGTTTTGCGTGAGGGAAATCAGCTTCTTTTCTCTTCTGAATTGATACCCCACCAAGTTCCGTGTTGGGACCATCAGAGAACTCCGTGCGACGGTTATGAAAAAAATCCCGGAACAGCTCCACAGATGGTTCTTCTTGAAGGTAAACCTCACAGAATACTTGAAAGTTGCATATATTGGACACGGAATTCGGTCCAATATCTTGTGGATGGAGTTGAAAACTTGCAAGGACATCCCGGAAGAATTTTGATCCGGGTGGGCTGAATCCCCGGTCTAGGTGTTGCATAAATACAATAACCTCTCCATTTTGAGGTTCAGGAGGGCACTTTGAGCCCGAAACTCGCCAGTGCAGGATCCTTTTTGAAGCTAAAGCGCCAGTGGTAACATATCCGTTGACTTGTGTCTCGGTGATCTTGGACGGAACCCAATTGCAAGCAGAGAATTGTTTGGTCATCTTGGAAAGGCAAACTGTGAAAGAAAAAATGAAAGTCGTATTACGATCGACGGTTTACGTATACTACTTAGTGTTAAACCGGACAATTGCTATTCAAGTCAAGTTGGCGGTTTAAGTGAGGGCTAATGGTGTATGGCGGATTGACTATCAAAGATTAAACCGCCCTTACGCAGAAGAGCCAGAAATTTACTAAGTGTTTACAGAAACAGGTTTCACAATATGGCAGTATAATTTTGGATCTACCGTGGATAAATAAAGAAAGCTTTTCTGAGCCCTACAATGGCGCTAATAGGAACAGACAAGATTCAGACGGAGTTTATTCAGAAGCAGTAAGATGCTACGGTATGGTGAACTAACAACATGGATCTAGCCGCAGTTCAAAACTATCAGGCGCACATATATACACTCAGTAAAAAGACTAGAAGAAGGGCATAGAAGAACTGATGAACGACGATGAACATGGATGAACTCGAAACCCTAATGGAGATCTAGGGTTACAGGGAAGCGAACTTACCAGGGCCACTCAGCGGCGGAGGAGCGCGGCAGGGTCTCTAGTACAAACAGGGTGATGCAGCGGCCTTGGTCGGTGCAGAGTCAAAGATCGACGACGGCGACGGTGCTGGGATCCTTCGGGTCACGAGGAAGAAGATGAGAAGAAAGGGGAGTAAATGGAGGAGCCCGTCGGGATTATTTATAACAAGGCAAAGGATAAGTGACAGGCGCGACAATCGAGGAGTCCAAAGCGGCAAGGGGCGCAGCTGTCGCCTCGATTTCCGGGATGACATTAAATGAAGGGAATCTTTTTATTCCTTTTTTACAGAGATGATTTCATGATGATCCGTTGCTATGTCCGGAGATGACGTCATGATGATCCGTTGCTGTGTCTAGAGGATGACGTCACGGCGGTTTAACAAAGTTTATAAAAGAAGACATCGTGGTGGTTTATGAGAAATGAAGGAAGATGTTCACAGGATTTTTCTAAGTACTGAAGATTGACATGAACAGGTTCAAATCAATCTGGGGCCTAATGTTGGGGATATAACTACTGAGTGTAAACCGCCCAGGAGGGGGCGATTCACCCTCAACTATATTAAAGCCCATAAAGACTCAGAAGATGGCGCTTTACTATGAAGCTTAGAGGCCCGGAGCCCAAAGGTGGATTAGGGCCCATAGTGGTAAACCGCCATAGTCATGTAACTTGTATTGTAAGATAAGGAAAGGAGAGACCGAGCCGGACACTTGTAAGAGTCGGCCTCAGGACTCTATAAACCGGCCGGGTGTCAACCCGTGTATATAAGGGGACGACCCGGTGGCGGTTCAGGGATAAGAAACAACAACTCAATAGCCAGACATAGCTTGTTTAGCTCCCTGGTTAGCGAGACCCCAATAATCCCATCACAACTAGACGTAGGCCTTTACCTTCATCGAAGGGGCCGAACTAGTATAAAAACTCTCATGTCCTTTGTCTGGTTTAACCCCTTTAAGCTAACCCATAGCGATGGCTCCACAACTAAGTCCTTCTATGAGGACATCTGACGTGATATTTCCACGACACACTTGGTTCCAATGACATTATGATTCCCTGTTGGCCTTGGCACCAATATCCACACTTGTTTATGCTCGAAGTTGTTGAGTTCTTCATGCATGGCATTGAGCCAATCCGGATCCTCGAGCGCCTCATAGACCTTTTGGGCTTCGACACAAGAAACAAACGCGTGATGTTCACAATAGTTTGCTAATTGTCTACGAGTGCTTACCCCCTTTCTTAGGCTTCCAAGCACATTCTTCATGAGATGATCTTTGGTTGTGAGCTTGAATGCAATCTTAGAGGCACGACGCTCCAATTCCTCCTCAGGAGTGAGATGAGGAGTGGAAACTTGATCATCTTGAGCGCCGTCTTGAGCTTGTTCTTGTTCTTGAGCTTTCTCTTGATCTTGAACTTGCTCGGAAGGGAGAACTCGACCTTGGGCATCACTTGGTGGCTCACCACCATCTTGAGGTTGATCTTGCCCTTGATCTTGTTCACTTGGTTGAGGGCCTTCACTTTGTTCTTCGGAAGCGTGTGGGTCTTAGGTTGGTGATGGCTCCACTTGAGTGGAGAATTGTCCTTCTCCTTCGGCCACAAGGGGTTCCTCAATGGGTAGGATATGACCAACACCCATTCTTCTTATGGCTTCGGGAGGAATTTCATCACCTACATCACAAGTACCACTTTGCTCCACTTAGGAGCCATTATTCTCGTCAAACTCCACGTTACACGTCTCCTCAATGAGTCATGTGGACTTGTTGAGGACGCGGTAAGCATGAGAGTTTGTAGCATAACCAACAAATATGCTCTCATGAGCTCTAGACTCAAATTTAGACAAACGAACACCTTTCTTGAGAATGAAACACTTACAGCCAAACACCCGGAAGTACTTGAGGTTGGGCTTGTTACCGGTGAGTACTTCATATGGAGTCTTGTTCAAGCCTTTGCGGAGATAGAGCCGATTGGATGCATGACACGCGGTGTTGATGGTTTCGGCCCAAAAGTTGTAAGGAGACTTGAACTCCGCCATCATGGTCCTTGCTGCATCCATCAACGTCCGATTCTTCCTCTCCGCTACACCATTTTGTTGAGGGGTGTACGATGCGGAATATTTATGCTTGATCCCTTCATCACTAAGAAACTCATCCAAGGTGTAGTTCTTGAGCTCGGTGCCATTGTCACTTCTTATTGTCAAGATCTTTGCATCGGGTTGACGTTGAGCTTCATTCGCAAAGTCGATGACAGTTTGTTGAGTTTCACTCTTCCACTTGAAGAAATATACCCAAGTGTACCTTGCATAATCATCGACAATCACCAACCAATACTTTCTACCCCCAAGACTATCAAAGGATGGAGGCCCAAAGAGATCCATGTGAAGGAGCTCCAAGGGTCTCTTCGAGTAGATGACAGTCGTGGGAGGGTGAGCCTTCTCATGTAACTTTCTTTCGATACAGGCACTGCAAGCACTATCTTTGGCAAAGCTAACGTTTTTAGTCCACGGACATGGTCCCCCTTGAGAAGACTTTGCAAATATCTCATATTGACATGGGCTAAACAGCGATGCTAAAGCCACCCCACATCAACTTTAGCCATTAGGCATGTCACGGTCTTAGTGGGTCGCTCCAAAAGGTTAATCACATAAAGACCGTTCTCGACATGCCCAACAAAGGCTACTTTAAGAGTCTTGCTCCATAAGAGGGCCACGGTATCAATATCAAAGAATGTGGCAAAAGCCCATGAGTGCAAGTTGACGAACGGAAAGTAAATTGTATGCAAGGGACTCAACAAGCATGACTTTCTCGATCGTGAGATCATGAGAAATGACAACCTTTCCAAGACCCAATACCTTGGAAGACGAGGCATCACACCACTCGACATTGGTGAGCATAGATGGGATCTTGTGCACGTCCACCACCAAGTCCTTGCTTCCGGTCATATGATTTTTGGCTCCACTATTGAGCAACCATGTTCCCCCACCGGAAGCAAACACCTACAAGAGATCAATGCTTGGTTTTAGGTACCCATTTTGTAATGGGTCCTTTGATGTTAGTCACAAGGGTCTTAGGAACCCAAATAGACCATTCAACGTACTCATAAGGAGAACCAACAAATTTAGCATAAACATGCCCATCACTAGCACGACACACCACATAAGAAGGGTTAAAGTCGCCGGCTTTGTTGGAAGGGGTGGCATTGCCCTTTTTGACATCACCACCCTTCACATTGTTCTTATTCTCATTAGAAGCACCCTCTCCCTCCTTCACAAAAGTTTGCTTGAGAGGAGGAGGTCATTTGGCCTTGTCATTCTTCTTCTTGTTTTTGGACTTGGGTGCGAACCCAACTCCCTCCTTGGCCACAACTTCCTTTTGATTGCTCAAAAGGTCATTGAGATTCTTCTCACCTTGTATGCAAGACACAAGGCCTTTCTCAAGTTGCTCCTTCAACTTGGCATTCTCCTCCACAAGATGCACATGCTCACAACACGGGTTAGTAGCATTATCAATTAAGAATATGTGAGGAAAAGTGGCTTTCTCCTTGGTTAGCTTCACTTGGAGTTGATCATGAGACTCCTTGAGGCTAGCATGAGCACCCTTCAAGGCCTTGTGAGCCTTGTCAAGTATATCAAACTCCTCCTTGAGTCTAGCATGGTCAAGCCCAAGTTTAGCCTTCTCGGAATCGAGCACACGAGATACAACAAGAGCATGATCAAGATCTTTCTTTAATTTAGCATGGTCATCGTTTTGTGACTCCTCAAGAGCCAAACGATGAACACGCTCTTCCTCAAGCGCATTAGAGAGATCCGATATCTCATCGGCATAGTCACGACTATGACCTTCCATCTTAGAGATGGTTTCTTCATGAGCCCCGATCATGTCATTGGCTTCACCAAGTTGTTCCAAGAAAGCAACAAAGTGCTTCTTAGATTTGCCCTTGAGCTTACTCATAAAAGACTCAAATTCATTTACTTCCTCATTAGACCCCTCACTTTCATCAATGCAATCCATCGAGGAAGGATTAGTAATGATGGTAGTTTTGATGTTGGGGGTTACCTTGTTGGTGGATTTGGCCATGAGGCACTTGGTGGTGATGTTCTCGTTGGGTGAATCGAAGAGAGACACCCGTGGAGTTGTGGAAATGGCAACGGGGGCCATGGCCATGGCTTCACCATCTTCTTCTTCATCATCATCTTCATTGTATTCTTCTTGTGCCACCAACCCTTTGGTCGGAGTCTTCTTGGTGAAGTTGTTCTTGTTAGGGAAGGACTTGGCTTTATCTTTTCGGATGAGTTTGCCACCATTGTCTTCCCGCTTCTCGTAAGGGCACTCCGCAACAAAGTGGCTCACATTGCCACAATTGTAACATGTTCTCACATGTTGCTTTCCCTTGAAGCCACTTGAATTGTTCTTGTTGAAATTGTGCCTTGAGTTCTTCTTGCTCCAAAATTGCCTTGAAGCAAGAGCCATGTGCTCATGGTAATCATATTTCGAATCTTCGGGGTTGCTCTCCTCATCTTCCTCTTCATCCTCTTCTTCCACACTAGCATTGGCCTTCAAGGCAAGGTTGGGCTTCTTTGCTCTTTGAGAATGCAACACCGCATTGTCGGCGGTCTTGTCCAAGATCCTCATCGCCACAAACTCATCCAACACTTCACTTGAGGACAAGGTGTGGAAGTCCGGCCTTTGACGGATGACAGATGACATGGCCTTGTGGTAAGGCATCATGGCCTTGAGGAATTTGCGCTTGATCCAACTATCATTTGTATCCTTGCTCCCACGATCTCGAAGAGAGACCGCGAGAGTGGTTAATCTCCGGTAAACCTCACGAGGTTTCTTCATCTTCATTCATTGCAAACTCATCGGCTTCATCTTGCACCACTTCATAGTTGGAGCGTTGAATGCTTTGCTTCCCTAGTAAATGGAAACAACATGGTTTCATGCTTCCTTGGCCACGGAGAAGGGTCGGAGATGTGCAATATCTTCGGATGGAATTGCATCTTGGATGATGAAGAGAGCATTCTCGTTGAATTGATGGCCCACAGCTTCTCTTGGGGTGAAGTTGCTTGGGTCATGTGGATAGAAACCTTGCTCAATAATTCTCCAAATATTAGTATTAACATGGTTTAAATGACGTTTAAAGCGATAGACCCAAGAGTCAAAATCCTCATTCTTCACAATCTTAGGAGGAGGACCAACATGATTCAAATGAGTGGAGGGAACCGGTCCTCCATAAGTAAGTGGAGGTTCAACTTGGCCAAAGATGGCACTACCATTTCTACCACCAGATAAAGGAACTTTATCACAAGAAGCTTCCCCCTTATCGGAGTTAGCATCCGCCACCTTGTTAGTGGGAGTGGCCACTTCCAAAGGTGCGGTGGATAATTTAAGGCCATCAAGAAACTCTTTAAACATGCCTTTGACCTCGATCGTCATGGAGGTTTTCAATGTGTCCAAAGCCACATTGAATTTCTCAAGTGAGACCGAGGATCCCCCATCAGTCGTAGACGAAGAAGGATTCACACTGGGGTGCTCCTCCTCACCGTCTATGGTGTCAACCATACTCTTTGGACGGTAAAATCCTTAATAAAGAGACGAGGCTCTGATACCAATTGAAAGGATCAATATAGTTGACTAGAGGGGGGGTGAATATGCAACTAACAATTTTTAGCTTTTCTTTATCAAATTAAACTTTGCATCAAATTAGGTTGTCTAGATATGCAACTAGGTGAGCAACCTATATGATGCAACAACAATAAGCACACAAGCAAGCAAAGGATATAACACAAAATAGCTTCCACAGGTAAAGGTGAGAGATAACCAAAAGTGGAACCGATGGAGATGAGGATGTGTTATCGAAGTTCCTTCCTTTGAGGGGAAGTACGTCTCCGTTGGAGCGGTGTGGAGGCACAATTCTCCCCAAGAATCCACTAGGTCCACCGTATTCTCCTCACGCCCTCACACAATGCGAGATGTCGTGATTCCACTATTGGTGCCCTTGGAGGCGGCGATCGAACCTTAACAAACAAGGTTGGGTCAATCTCCACAACTGAATTGGAGGCTCCCAATGACACCACGAAGCTTCACCACAATGGACTATGGCTCTGCGGTGACCTCAACCGTCTAGGGTGCTCAAACACCCAAGAGTAACAAGATCCGCAAGGGATTAGTGGGGGGAATCAAATTTCTCTTGGTGGAAGTGTAGACCGAGGCCTTCTCAACCAATCCCTAAAGAATCAACAAGTTTGATTGGCTAGCGAGAGAGATCGAGCGAAAATGGAGCTTAGATCATCAATGGAGCTTGGAGGTAGAAGAGGTAGTCAACTCGGAGAAGAAGACTCCCCTTTTATAGTCATGGGACAAATCCAATCGTTATCCACTTAACCAGCCCGCGACATGCGGTACTACCATACCAAACAAGCAGTACTACCGCAAGTCATTGCGGTACTATCGCAAGGCGGTGTGGTACTACCACACCCACGGCAGACACTAGAAGAGGCCCTTTTGCATTGACGCTGCGAGCGGTAGAACCGCCGGAGCGGTACTACCGTGCGCCCTTGTGGTACTACCGCAAGACAGAGTTTGACTGAGCTGGGAAGGCACGGAAGAATAAAATTACATCCGTGACCACTTCCACTGAATTTAGATCGGTGCAAAAGTCCGACGCGGTACTACTGCATCTAGGGAGCGGTACTACCGCATAGGGCGCGGATGTAAAAAATTACATCCTCCCCTACTTCCGCATGAGTAGCAGTGTTGGACAAGAGGTTACAGTACTACCACATCCAATGAGTGGTACTACCGCAAGGAGGTGCGGTACTACCGCATCCTCGGGCGATACTACCGCATCCTCGGGCAGTACTACCGTGAGCCTCTGCGGTACTACTGCTCCCTTGAGTAGTACTACCACACGCCACAACACACTACCACTTGGAGACGTTCATTTTTTAAAGACACGGATAACAGATCGGAGCTCCAAAGAGGCAAGGGAAAGGTGGTGCAAAGGAACGAACGTGTACGTGATGATTCCACCCTAACCTTTCTGAAGCGGACCTCCTTTTAATAGTACGGCTTTCCTACGACTCAAATCCACCAAAAGGAAACATAGAGAAATGCCGTCTTCGAAAGAACTCCGAGGGGCACGCAATCGTTTTGTGCCTATACATGAGATACCTGAAATGCTCAATGCACACGATTAGTCCGCAAAAGCATTGTCATCAATCACCAAAACCACTCAGGGAGAATTATACCCTTACAGATGTCAAGATGGATGCTAGGGATGGCAGGTTACACAAGTTGGCTCTTCGGTGAGCAATGTGGTGTATGGCATTGGCAGTGTGCTTCGTCCATGTGGGTGGTGAGGTGCGTTGTGGTGGTTGATCCCGGCGAAGCTGTCACTGTCGATGGCGACAAAGCCTTGATATAGATATGGCGCTCATGGTTATGTTGTGGTGGGGTCCCCAACATGGAGGGGCATGTTGCTTGCTCGCGCAATGCGGTGGGTGTGGGGTCGAGCAAAAGCTTCGTGTCACGGCATCGACGGCGGAGTGCCCGTGGGTGCTCTAGGCCTCTTGGGGCGTCGCCTTGGTCCCCACCTTTTCCTACCGACAATCAAGGCGAAAACCTCTATCTGCCACGGCTGACATGGCGACGGCGCTTGTCATTATGACCCTCTTGGGGGGCGTGACAACAGGTCTCTTGTGCTTCTTCTGGGCGGCTCATTGAAGGCGTTCAGTAGTGCACTCAAGTGCGTTTTGAGCACTCCCTACTAGTTTTGTTGTGTTTTCATATTAGCTTATGAGAATTTCCTCAATATCTTTTCTCGTTTGGTCATTTAGCTTTACTAGCAAATATGATCGTGCATTGCAACGGGAGAAAAAAGCGCATACTCCTAGCACAATAAGCACGACTCAAGACCCCTTCGCAGCTTCAAATTATCTATTTGAACCCCTTCACAGGTCCAAATTATCTATTTGAACATAACATCTCATCCGTGTTGTGGTTTATCCTCCTTTCCGTCCTCACTGACCATGGTCACAGTATCCACCTGATCACAATGCGTCCGAACATGGTCAATTCCAAGGTGATGATCTAGGCCACCACACTCACACCTGTCACTGAACTACGCTCGCAAGTAAATGTCTAATAGTTTTAAAACCAATCTTGTCAAACTGGGCGCGACAGCTGTCCTTCTCGAGCTATTGCATACTCCTAGTCCATACACCATCCCTCTTATGCCAACTCACTTTAAAATTGTATATTTGTTTTTCAAAATTCATCAGCAACTTTTTTTAAAACACGAACAGTTTTTAAATCACATGAATTTTTTAAAGAGCTTGCATATTTTAAAATTATGAATATATTTTTAAGCACGCGAACACTTTTTAGAATTACATTATTTGTTAGAAAAGGGTGAATATATTTTAAATGATATAAAAATTATTTTGATACATGAACACTTTTCTTAATAGTACACAAATATTTTAAGATGCATGAATGATTCCAAAAAATACATAATATTTTTCAAAAGGTAACAGACTTTTTAAATGACACAAAAAAATAAAACTTTTTGTGAGGATGCCCAGCTTTTTCGCGAATACTAATTTGATTTGGATTGCAAGTGATCAGGAGAGGTATGCACGCCCATTGTATATTTTTAGGGGACTCGCCAACATGTATTTATCACCTCTTGGTATACTCAATACCCCTTTTAATTCCTTTTCTTCCTGAGGCAAGTTCTCTTAATTCCTTTCCTTCCCGAGGCAAGACGAAATTTATTCCTTTCCTTCCAAAGGCAAGGCGGATTTTATTCCTTCTTATAATTCTTTTCCTTATTGCTTATTGAGGCAAAGCTGAATTTATTCCTTCTTTTATTTTCTTTCCTTTTTTTCTCCCCCAATTTGCATGGATTTACTTGGGCCATAGAGCAGCGGGTTGAGGCCCAAGAGGGCAACCGCGGGTGGGATCTGGAGAAGGGTGGCCGATGATAAAAGGAAATCCCTATTTGCCGCGCGTTGCGGCATATTGTCGCCTATCGCACCAGCGAAGCGACTTGGCCGGCCCATTCTACCAGTTCGTTCGTTCCAGTTTGGAACCTTTTTTCTCTCCTGATTTTAGTTTCTCCTTTTTACTAGTATTTCCTTTTTCTTCTGTTCCCTTTTCATTTCTGTTTTTCCGTTTTCAAGTTTGTTTTAGTTTTTTCAAAAAAATGTTTGGAAATTTCAAATAATTGTTCGGAATTCAAAATTTTGTTCCTATTTTCAAATTATGTTCACCATTTTAGAAAATGTATGCTAATTTGAAAAAAAGCTTGTAATTTCTATATAAGTTGTGATTTCTGAAGATTTGTTTCAGACTCACAGAAAATGTTCAAAATTTTAAAAAAATTTCCCATTCTAAAAATTTGTTCACAAATTAAAAAAAAGTTCCTGTTTTCAAAATTTGTTTACAAATTTTAAAAATGTTCCCGTTCTGAATTTTTTAAATGTTTGCAATTAAAGTATTTGTTCCCTTTCTCACAAATTATTCATAGATCCAAAAAAATGTTCACTTGTTCCCTTTCTCAAAAATTGTTCACAGATCCAAAAAGTGTTTGATTTTCCAAATTTTGTTCATAGTTTCAAAAATTATTTCCATTTTTAAAAAAAATGATCCATGAAGAGAAGTCGGCCAGCTATTAAGTCAGAGAAGTCATCAACATATTACTAGTGTCAGTTCTGTTAAGAGAAGTCATCAACCTATTACTAGTGTCAGTTCTCTTCTACCTCTCTACCAATTGATAGTAAGTATTGATTTCGCCTAATAGGGACAAAGAAAATTAGGGTGGTCAAGTACAGTATGCCTGGAGTTCGTAGTGCCCACTAGATATCATTGGCAAGTTATAGAAGTCTTTCTCTCTTCTGAGATATCATTGGTTAGTGTAGTGAGGGGCAACCATCATTTCTATTGCACTGTAAAGAAAAGATAGGACAAGGGTCTTGTTCCATGCAATGGAGATAAGGCAAGGGGATCTGTTAAGGGCGTATTGAATCGATAAGAAGCACTTGAAGTTCGCATTTTCTATTTTCGTTCAGAATTCTATAAAAAAAGTTCTTGTTTTTCAAAAAATTGTTCACAATTTTTAAAATGTTTGCGCTTTCAAAAATTGTTCAAAATGACGAAAAGCTTGGCTGTTTTTTCAAAAAAATGTTCACATGTCAAAACAATATTCAAATTTATAAGTAATTATTCGCAATTTTGAATATGCCTGCGTGTTTAGAAAGAGATACAGGTTTTGAAAAGAAACCGTGTTCGAACTTTCCAAAATGTTTAGGCTGTCGTGGCTTATAGTACTTTTACTGAGAGCTGCGTTATTGCACCTGAGAAGCTGTTGTGGTGCAATGGCTAGCCTGGAATAGCGCGAGAGGTCCCGTGTTCGATTCTTCAGCAGAACACACTATTTTTTAGCGTTGCTGCACAACTCGCTTTTTTGTAGAGCACGTTACAGAACGGGCGCTGCTAATGGGCCGGCCCATTAGATCGCGCCCTGTGCGAATTGCCGGCATTCAGTCGCATTACATCGGATGTCCTGGAAAAAAAAGGTTTCCCACGAGCCCATACAAAACATACGAAAAAAGCGGGGTAAGAGTTTTAGAATAAAAGTAAGTTTTTCTTTGTTTTTCCACACAGCTGGTTAGCTAGCTGAGTTGGTTCATGTGAGCATACATAAAGTACGCGGGCTAACTTCATGTAAAAAAGCATGTTCATACACGTAATCTCGATTGCACCGATACGGATACGGGTATCAGTATCGGGCCAATACTGATACGTAAATTCATTATTTTGAAAAAGTGCCAATACGGATACGTTGTACTATTTTTAAAAAAATTCAAAAAAAAAGGATACAGAAGTTAGGAGTAGCAGATTACCTTCATGTTTGCTCTCCTGTACATGCATCTACTATTTTAAAAAAATTCAAAAAAAAAAGGATACAGAAGTTAGGAGTAGCAGATTACCTTCATGTTTGCTCTCCTGTACATGCATCTACTAGCTTCTCCAGTTGGTGCATTTGCCCTGTTCCAACTCCAAGTTCCTTTGCCCTGTTCCAACTCCAAGTTCAAACACCAGAAGAAATAAATTAAACATGTATAAAACAGCAAAAAAATAGTGCAACACAAGCAGCCATTTGAAGTTCAACATTACATAGCATAGGTGGCAGTTTAGTTTCAAGCAACATACACATAGCCATAGGTGTTCGAATAAGAACATATTACAGCACCACATTACAAATAAATAACTAAATAAGCTAGTAGATGTCCTCGTCCTCCTCATCTAGATTC
Organism: Triticum dicoccoides; assembly: GCF_002162155.2. NCBI lineage: Eukaryota > Viridiplantae > Streptophyta > Magnoliopsida > Poales > Poaceae > Triticum > Triticum dicoccoides. Next base: position 105,030,267 of record NC_041385.1, read on the forward strand.
ATTGCTTCATCATCCAAGTTGACAACAGTAGCATCCACATCCCCAAAAGAAATGCCTTGCAACTCTGGTTCATCAAGAGACAAGTTAGCAACTTCAAGAACACCAACACCAGTTAGAGTTTCATGAGAATCCCCTCCAGCATCCCACATAAGTGATCCCCCCTTCTTGTATGCTTCTGATCTTCTTGAGAGAAGTCTAAGGTTTGAATGGCAAAAAACCAAGTCTTCGGCTCGTTGAGGAGTCAATTTACTTCTGCCCACACTATGGATGAATCCATATGTACTCCAATTTCTCTCACAGCAAGAAGATGAAGCTGGTTGGCTAACCAATTTGATAGCCAAACTCTGCAATAAAGGAATGGACACTCCATGATTTGTCCACCAAGACATTGCAGAACCAACCCATCTATCATTAATTGAATCATGATCATTGAATTCTTCCGAACAAGTAGAAAATCTTGAGAATTCTTCCCTTGCTCTTGCCAAATCTTCTGCAATTGGGAAAAACTTCTTCATGCATTTGTTCCTCATGGCTGTAACCTCAAGGTCCTTGTGTGGAGGTACACGACCATCACCTGCTGCAAGCCACTTGGCACTATAATATCTACAAAAGACAAAGTGAGCATTAGCAAAAGTAGAACTTGAATAAATGAAACAATTAACAACTTGAGCAACAATGAACAAATAAATCATACTATGACCTTGGGTTGAGTGAATGGGCCATACAATGGAGTGGATTATTTCCTTTTGTCCACCGAGCAATCAACACCTTGTGAACCTGCTTGAATAAAGGGGACTCCTCATGATCATTTAAGTTCCTTTCTTCCCTTTCATATATTACTTTCTTCACTTTCTCAATCATGGAATCCCACATCTCATAAACAAGATGAAGACATGGGTTGTCCGTGTCCGCCACACAAATCATCTCATGTACTGGTTCGGTAATCTTGAGAATATATTCCACCTTGCTCCACCACACATCAGAGAGTATCTTCTCTTTGACAACACTTGCAACTTCAGAATCATATTTGTAAATATCCCATTGAGGACTAATTACCATGGATTGGAGAGCATTCTTAACCAAAACAAACCGCCGCAACATAATCACAACTGAGGCAAACCTTGTTTCAGCAATAGCAAGCAACTTCAAGTGGCTGAATTCATTAAACATGGAGAGTCGCATGCCATGGTTCATAATAAAATTCTTGATCATTGAAGCTTCATTCTTCACAATGGCAATAAACTCAAATTGATAAAAGGCTTCTATTTCTTCAAGTGTCCGCTGCTTGGGCTCACAAATATTTTTCAGCGCAAGATTGAGGGTATGGACAACACAAGGTATCCAATATATGTTGTCATATTCTGCCTGCACAAGTAGGCCAGCACCTCTGCAATTTGGAGCATTGTCTGTGATGACTTGGACCACATTGTGGCGACCTACTTCTTCAATCACAGACTTCAACTTCTCAAAAATGTACTCCTTTGATTTCATATCACCTTCACAATTTTCAGCCTTCAGGAACACCGGTGCTTTCTCAGAAATGGCCACAAAGTTGATGAGTGGGCACCTAGTCGGATCAGACCAACCATCTGCACAAATTGTTACTCCCCTCTCAATCCATGTGCTTTTCACATGCTCCAATAACTTGTCAATGTGCATCTTTTCATTCTTGAGAAGTGTAGTCCTAAGCCTATTGTATCCAGGAGGCTTATAACCAGGAATATTATGGGTTGCAGCAAAGTTATATGAGTCTTGATAATGTGGATTTCTTGCAAAGTTGAAAGCTAACCCTACAAAGTACAAAACAACAAAATAAGTAATCAGCAAGATGCACGAAATGAAATACATAGTTGTACAATACATTTGTTGCATACTTGCATAGTTTTGCATACCTCCAGAATAAAAAGCTCTAGCAATTTTTTCATCCAATTGCTTGCGTAAATCATTCAGCCAAGCTTTCTCCAATGCAGTACTTGGTCCATCTCCTCTCCTCTTCTTAGTGCTTGCACTTGATGAAGCAACACTTGCTGAACCACTAGGCAAAGACACATTTTTTGGCTTGTTTTGTGCTAATGCAGCTTGAGCCATTGCAACCTCACTTCTAAGTGCATTCAGAATGTCAACTGTGACCTTTTTACATGCATGGATTCCATTGTTCCCTGTCTTTTTAGCAAATGAGCAGAAACCCTAGAGTAGCTACTCAAAGCTTCATGACCACAGTAGTTGCACTTCCATTTAGTGTTGCCCCCAGCAGGTGATTTCTCTATGATTTGAACATGGCTCTACAATGGTGCCCTTAGATTTGTAGGTACAGTAGGAGGTTCAGTAGGAGGAGCCATCTGAAGGAGATGAGAAGATGAGATCTTCAGTTCTTCACAGATCAGAGGAGAAACAAGAGGGGAGATCTTGGCTTGGCAGGAGAAAAGGAGAAGAGAAGTGTGCATACCTGCTTGCTGCGTGGCAGGAGGCGTTGGTGAGGACTGAGGAGGAGGAGCAGCTCGTCGCCGGCTAGCCGCCGCTGCCGCCGGCCCTGGGTGAGCTGCTGCTAGGTATGCAGCCACCAGCCGCCGCCGAGTGTGAGGTCGGGAGGGAGGAAAGGAAACTGGGAGGGAAAGGATGGGGGCGCTGGGGGTACTAGGGTTCTCTGTCTGCCTCTTAACTGGGCTTGTTGGGCTCTTAGATTGGTTGGGCCGTATCCAAAACGAATCTAGAAAGTATCCTGCAAGTATCCAATTTGTTTTAAATCGTTTATTCGCGGATACTCTGCGGATACGTATCGGGACGTATCGGGGGCGTATGGGTATCAGATTCGGTATCCGATACCGATTCGCTGGTCGCCTGAAGTATCGGTGCATTCGAGCACATAATATAACTAAATAGTGTTAGCTTTACACATTAGCTGTCATGCTTCGCTTACTAAACCTCTCAACTAGGTATATATTGTATCAGTTTTGCTAAAAGACATTTAGATGTGTCCTACTTCTAAGTATTGCATTTCTAAGGCCAACTCCACCGCGCGACCTCAAACGGACGTCCGTTTTGTTTAGATTATGTCCGTTTGGTTAGGGTGATGGGGTCGTGTCCGGGACTATCCTGGGATGCGGTGGCCGTGCGTCCAGCACGCGGCCACATCCTTTTTACCCCATCCTGTCCGCCTTCATTTTCAAACAACAACGTTTCAAGTACCAGCGGCCTAGTTCACGCCAGCGACCCTAGTTCATGCCCGGCAATAAAGCCAGCGGCCTACACGTCCTCGCCGGCAACACAGCCAGCGGCCAGCAACACAGTCGGCCTCCAAAAAGAGTAGTTTTGTTCGCCGGCAACACAGCCAGCGGCCGGCAACACATCCGGCCTTCATGAACTGGTCGTAGTAGGGGTCGCCGACGGGTGCCGTTGGTATTGGCATTCCGTCGAACAAGACACGGGGGGACGGCATGGTGCCCGTAAACAGCGGCCGTGCTTGCTTTCTTTGCATCTCGACGGACGGCCGGCTGCCGCTGCTGGACCCAGGGGTGACGTTGAGGTCGATGACGGCCGCCGGGCGCGGGGTGGACGACGCGATCACGGTTACATCCAGCGACCCCGAGAAACGGGTTTGTCTGTCATGCCTTGGCGGGGTGAATCCGGGCGACATTGGCGATTGGCAGTGTGAAGGCCGGGTGACCGACGAGCCTATGCTCGCCGGACCGATGGCCGCTCCAGAGAAACCGGCCGGACGATAAATGCCCATCATGAGGAGGGCGTGCGCTTTACTGACCATGGCCTCTTTCTCCTCGACCTTGGCCTTGCGCCGCGCGGCCTCAATCGCTGCGCGGTCGGCGGCGAACTTGGCTGCGGCGATGTTGTCGTTGGCGACCGCCCTCCGGCTCCTTCTCTTCGCCGATTTCGCATCCAACTTGGCGATCTCCTCCGGCCTGCATTCTGACTGCGGCTTCCTAGGCGCCTTTCCCTTCTTCTTCTTCTTGGCCATTCGGGCGGGCCGGCGGCCAGGCCGCCGGAGTTCGGCTGGGCGTCGGCCATGGACGGGGGAGGGAGTGGGACGGCGGGACGTGGGAGGGTTTGGGGGGAAATGGCGCCAAAGGGGCCGCGGGGGGAGGGGGTGCTTTGTGTCACCAATAGGCGGGCCAGGGACGGACAAGCGAGTGCGTCCCGCCCGTCCGCGCGCTGTTCGTTTCACCCTAAAATCGACGCAAACTTGGGCCGGGATGGGTCGAAAGCGGACACAAAACGGACAAAAGTCCGTTTGCTCCCGCGCTCTGGGCCGCCCGGTTTTTCCGTTTTACCCCAAACGGACGGGGCCGGACAGGATGGGGTCGCACGGTGGAGTTGGCCTAAGTCTTTGTGTAGTTTTTTTAATACAGTACAGACGCAAGCGCTCATATAAACGCACATACACTCATCATATGAACACATACACGCACACCCTACCCCATGAGCACTTCCGAGAGACTGAGTCGGCATATCATCTCGAGTTTTTACAAAGTCACTACAGACGCCTCGTAGTCCATCTAACCATCCCAACCACATGTTGGTTCGCAGTCCTTATCTAGTTAATGTCATTGATTTTAATCTCCAACTATGTTCTATTTTTGCGGGAAATATCTCCTACAATCACAATGCAATAAATAGCTATGGACTCCTAAAAAAAAGAGAGGCACGAGACAGGTAACTTGTGCCGGGCTATGTGCATGTACGTGGATGCACCACCGGCCTGACAGGGATAGTTGGATCAAACGCTAGCATCTGCAGCAGGGCAAAGCATATACCGGAACCACCCTCCTGTCTGCATGACGTGCATTCTCGATTTATCGATCCTTCGTCGTTGTCCATCAGTTGGTCGTGTGTTTGTTCTCCACGTGAAAGAGGCAGGGGACCTTCCCCAGCCACTCTCCCGAATGATCACGATCGAGCTATTCCCATTTCTGAAAGATACGCACCAGCTGTATATTCGTTACCTTGCCGATTTTCCTAGTTCCTACCATGCAATTAACTGGAGTTTTATTCACCCTTCCAAGAAAAGAAGGGAGTCTTATTGACCCTTCTCTTTAAAAAAAGAGTGGGATTTGAGAGCTCTATGTGTGAAAAAGAGAAAATTGCTTTTGGAGGCCGAGCTCCATGAATGTCTTCATTTACATTTTTTATAATTCATCAAACTTCATATTTCTACGTTTTAAAAAATTCTGAAAAATATAGATATACATGTAGGCATAATATACATGTGTGTAAATTTTCAGGACGAAATACATTGAAATGAGGGTTGTGCAAAAGAAAAATCCGAGGCTTTTTAGCACATGATACTATTCATCTTCAAAGTCCATGAATTTGTTTTTTTGTACAGGTCGCATTTCAGCGTATTTCATCCTGAATTTTCACACACATACACATTTCATCCTTGTATACTCGCGTTTTTTTCAGATTTTTTTAAACAAAAAAGATTAAATTTTGATTTTTTTTTCCAAAAATTCAGACTAAAAATGAATCTTGCATGTAGAAAAGGTACTTTCATTTGGAAAGTCCCCATCTTAGTTCAAGCTCATATGAGCTCGGCATGAACAGTAAAATTTGAAGAAATCATATTCAAAATTATGAATTTGATTTGTGACAAATGTTTTCAGTACTTGCAAAGCTCATCTTCAAATGCCATTCGTGGAAGTCGTGGCAAGAAAAAAAATCAGCAGTCCATTTTTTTTTTGAAAATAGCATTTTTGGAACATCGATTTTGTTGTTTTTGTTATGACTTCCATGATGAATCTTTGCATGCAATAAAAAAAATTGTCAATGTTTCCCACAAAAAAAATCGGTATTTTTTAAAGGGATTTACCTGAGCTCATATGAGCTCGAGCTGAAATACTTTGCATCCCTTTCACTTGCACTTGAATGGCGAATTAAAATCAGAAGGTCAATGAGAAATTCTCCATATCGGCCTGATCTTGGTGTGTCACTGAACAAGCTGTGAAACCATGGTCACCTTCCTCCCCCACACACATTTTTTTTGAATTAGAAAGAAAGAGATGAAAGACAAAGAAAGAGATCAGGTTATTTATGATCGGAGAAAAGAAAAGGGAACTTGTAGGAAGGGGAGACGACCAGCCTCATTCACATCTAAAATCCCAACATGAACACAAACCAAATTGCCTGAATTTCGAATAGAGACAAGAAAAGGAAAACCAAAACATCGCGTTCAAGCCTTCAAAGCGACATTAATGCTAGTGTCATGTTATCAAGTCCTCCCTCGTGATAATGATGCCACAACTTCGATATGAAAGCAAAATATTGTTTTAAATCAATACTCCTAAGCTGGAGTAGAAGCTTGATCATTTGAGCGCGTGTCTATGGATTTCGGCTTGCGGGGACGGTGCTTCGGCATCTGAGCTTAGATTCTCCCGCACATGGACAATAAATCCAAAAAGAATAGCAAACAAGTTTTAAAAATCTGAAAAAGTACACTAAATTTCAACGAATCCCTTGAAATCTTACAGATTTCATGGCGGTATGACACCATAGGAGTTTTCGC
>NC_041385.1:105037021-105037915 GCF_002162155.2 Triticum dicoccoides
AAAGGTTTATTGTCATGAAAGTTTGCACGGACATATAAAACTTGTTCATCTTTGATGTGCAAAAAATTCATACGTTCTATTTTTTTTGGCTATTTGTCTGAATTTACTTTTCATGAGGATCATCTAAGCTCATGTCCAGCTATGGATTTCCGCTTGCATGCATGTATAGAGTCAAATTTGCATGTGTCTTGTCCCTCTCCTAAGGAAAAGCTTTTTTTTTTTGAATAAAAAGGTAGAGCATTTTCTACCTTATGCATTCAAAACGGGCAAAAAGTATCCAAATGACCAAAGTCATTTACATAAAGGTGATGTTAACGCCGCACACTGTGTGCAGCAGGCCATCACCAGACCTGATCTTAAGCAAAAGCTCGCTGCCCAAACAATTATTTCAGGTCGAATGCTTGGCATTTGTTTTTATCTGATTAATAATTAATTGAATCACCCAGTAAATAGCATCAAGCTTTCAGTTACCATGGCTAGGATCTAACAATCAAGCCTTGCCCCCCCACGCATGTGTGCCTTTTTTGGATGCACTTTTCAGCTAATCAACTACTCCCTCCGTTTCAAAATAGATGACTCAACTTTGTATTAACTTTATACTAAAATTGAGTCATCTATTTTGGAACGGAGGGAGTAGTAACAATACTAATTAAGGCCCTACTGAAAGAACAAAACCAGCTCATGTAGTAGGAGTACAATGCATGGCATGGAAAAACCAGGTGCTCCTGTCCAAATAAAACTTGATTGCATTGTCCAGCTCAAAATCACCATCACCGCAGCTCCGATTGTCAAAAGGATACGAAAGAAGAACAAGAAAAAACAGATCTTGAGGAGAGTTGCTGCTCCTGGAAGCAACCCGGCCAGCTGCTATTAGGTGGTTAGCCTGTTCCACCT
>NC_041385.1:105038277-105112543 GCF_002162155.2 Triticum dicoccoides
CCTACAAGACCCACCACCTCTCTGCTGGAGTTAGATGCTTCCACCTCACTCCTCTTCCCCGACCCAACCATCTCCCTCGTTATAAGCCACGCCATCACTCGGATCACTCGCATTGTCGCATCGAGTTGCACCCCACTGCCGAGTCTGCACGTCTACGTAGCACGTACTACACACCATGGCAGCCATGCAGCGACTTGTGCTCCTTCTGTCCGTGGCGATCGCGGCGTCGGCGCAGGGCCCGGCCGTGGCGCCCGCGGCGCCGACGACGCCCACGACCCCGGCGGCGCCCGCTCCGGCGGCCGGCACGACGAACATCACGGGGGTGCTGGCCAAGGCCGGGCAGTTCAACACCTTCATCCGGCTGCTCAAGTCGACGGGCGTGGCGGCGCAGATCGACAACCAGCTCAACAACAGCTTCGGCAGCGGCATGACGGTGTTCGCGCCCACCGACAACGCCTTCACCTCGCTCGCCTCCGGCACGCTCAACTCGCTGTCCGACAGCCAGAAGAACGCGCTCATCCAGTACCACGTCCTCTCCACCGCCATCCCCATGTCGCAGTTCGACACCGTCAGCAACCCGCTCCGCACGCAGGCCGGCAGCAGCTCGCCCGGCCAGTACCCGCTCAACGTCACCGCCGAGGGCCAGCAGGTCAACATCACCACCGGGGTCGTCAACGCCACCGTCGACAACACGCTCTACACCGGCGACCAGCTCGTCGTCTACCAGGTGAACAAGGTGCTCCTGCCCATGGCCATCGCCGGGACGCCCGCGCCCGCGCCCGCGCCGCTCGCGCCCACCAAGACCAAGGAGAAGACGCCTACGTCGACGGTCGCGGATGCGCCCGAGGCCGAAGCGTCGACGGACACGTCGCTCGCGGCGCCGGCGCGGATCGTCACTGGGGGTGGTGTCGCGGTGGTTCACGTGCTTGCCCTCCTGGCCTGCGTCTGGTGGGGGCTGTGACAGCGCCGCGCCCGATCAGAGTGTGAGCCCCAACCTGAGGTCTAGATCCATGCACGTCGATCTTTTTTGCTCACTTTTCAAAGGTTGTTGGTCTTTTTCGTTTGATTTGTTCTTATTTCAGCTAATTTTTATACCTCTGTAATTGCTAGGGACATGTAAAGTGAAGTGTACTATTACGGGAGTCACATTTTTATGTAATGTTGTTATTAAATAAGTATACATATTTTTGTAGTGTGGTTTTTTTTAACACGGTACAGACGCATACATACGTACATACACTCACCCTATGAATGCATGCACTCACACCCTAGCCCGCGAGCATCTTCGAGAGACTGAGTCAACGCATTATTTTGAGATTGACGAAGTCACCACAAGCGTCTCCATAGTTGACGGGAACGTTTCCTACCACTGAATGAACAACAACAACAACAACAACAACAACAACAACAACAACAACAACAACAACAACAACAACAACAACAACAAAGCCTTTAGTCCCAAACAAGTTGGGGTAGGCTAGAGGTGAAATCCATAAGATCTCGCAACCGACTCATGACTCTGGCACATGGATAGCAAGCTTCTGTGCATTTCTGTCCATAGTTAGCTCTTTGGTGATACTCCAATCCTTCAGGTCTCTCTTAACGGACTCCTCCCATGTCAAATTCGGTCTACCCCGCCCTCTCTTGACATTCTCCACACGCTTTAGCCGTCCGCTATGCACTGGAGCTTCTGGAGGCCTGCGCTGAATATGCCCAAACCATCTCAGACAATGTTGGACAAGCTTCTTTTCAATTGGTGCTACCCCAACTCTATCTCGTATATCATCATTCCAGACTCGATCTTTCCTCGTGTGGACACACATCCATCTCAATATACGCATCTCCGCCACACCTAACTGTTGACATGTCGCCTTTTAGTCGGCCAACACTCAGCGCCATAGAACATTATGGGTCGAACCGCCGTCCTGTAGAACTTGCCTACCACTGAATGAACATCGTCGAAAAACCTGAAATAAGTCTAGAAAATACGAGCACGGGTATAAATCTAAAACTTGAACCTTGGTGGGCTTGTTCTACCTAAAAACCTTAACCATTTGAACTAGGCTAAGTTTGCCTTTTATAGGGCGGTTGGTATGTTTATCATAGACTATGCATCTGCTTGACAAAGGCATGAGCAATATCTTTTGTCAAAGACACATCTTCTATAGATTGTATAAACAGATGACGTGATAGACATACGTGTGCATGCCATTTTCTTATGTCAAATAATACATGATGTTAGCCATGTGACTTAAACTTGATTCCTCTAATTCCTGCATGAATCTCAAGTTCTCAACACAAATACATTTGGAGAAACGCCTTAGATGTAAGAAAATACAAGGCAACTCTAGCATAGTCACAGTATTGACAGCCTCCATAACATATATGAAGCCTGCTTCATAATGTTTTGGATGCTCTGTGAAACATCGAGTCGCCGAAATGCGGCCTCTATTTCTTTTATGTTTTCTTCTTTCTACCCTATTTGCAATAATTTAGATGAAACAATTCAATAATTCAACAAATATTATTACAAACTATTAATCTGGATACATAAAATAATCCAAATTAACAAAAAAAATCCGATAAAATAAACTGCTCAAGAAAAAAATAAATGAATTTAAAAAATACACACTTTCTCCCAGCTAGCTGCAAATGGTGCTCATTGAGATCCTCCTAAAGATGGAAGGCCCGATCTTCAGCGGCACGTGTGCCTACAATGCCTGACCGTTGTGCCAATACCTTCATAGTTGAAAGAACATGCGGTGCTCCCATGTTTGGTTTTGGTAATTAATGACAATCTCTATGGACTAATGGTTGCCTTGAGTTATATTTGAAGGATTTGTCCATAGGCTTTTCTTGGAGTCCATTTGTTGGTTTCAAGGAGAGTTTGTGATAACCAAGGTGCTATTCAAGGAATTACCTAAAGATTGGTCATGTGAGAGGCTGATCAAGACTAAGTCAAAGAGTGAATCAAGTTGATCAACACACAAAGCATAAAAGATGTACCGAGAGGGATCAAGTGATCCCATGGTATGGTAAGCACAGTCAATTACGCTTTGTGTACTAACCCATGGTCTTCGTGAGAGTTCTTTGTGGGGTTAGGTTGCAGTGTGCACGTTCAAGTGATGCATCACGAAGAGATCTAGTGCTTGCAGATTGCCGTCCATTGTGGTGACAATGGACTTGTGAAGATGTGATGAAGAGTGGCTCACCCATAGTGGAGTATGGGGGAGCAATCTACTAGTGTTCGCCGAGCCAACGCAATCAAGAAAGGTGGTCCAACTTGAGGAAGTCAAGATCGTCTACATCTAGCTTAAGTGGACTATGTGCAAGGAAAAGGTTTGGCCTTGATAGGTTCTCTATTTTACCGGTCTCATGGTGGTAGTTTGGAGGTCGGGTTATAGGATCGATTGCTGTACTATCAAGGGGGGCTCTCAAGTGAGTAGCTTGATCATATCGTACATAGAGAGCTCAAACCATTGCATGCTTGCATCATCTTTCTTGGTTCTTGTTTGATTTTCTCCTTTTGAGATTCGGAGCTTATGGTCATCTTTTTGACAAGCTCGAGTTCATCGAAAACAGAGTTCACATGCTTGTTCTTTTGCGTTTTCGGTGTTGGAGGTTTTACCGGTCTTATTCGAGGAAGGGTTCTCACCATTTTCTTACGGGCCTTTTCTAATTCCCTTCTTATTGTTATTTCTATCAATATTGTGTTAGCACTTGTTGCTAGCTTTCCAACAAACTTGGTTTCGTTGAATTCGGAGTCCGTTTGCAGAAGTTGTGTCAGTTTTGGTGTCCTTAAAAAGGCTGCAGTGGTACTACCGCTCAAGGGAGCGGTACTACCGCTTGGAGGGGATGTAATTTTTTACTACCGCTCTTGGGAGCAGTACTACTGCGGCTACTTCCGCTCCGAACCAAAAAATCGTCATAAGTCCAGCGGTGGTAGGCACGAATGTATTTTTTAGTACCGCTTGCAAGCAGTAGTACCGCTACCCTTAGCGATAGTACCGCTACCCATAGCGGTAGTACCGTGAGGACGAGCCGTAGTACCGCTCCGACGGTTCTACCGGCCTTTTGTTTTTTCAAAGGGCTTCCACTGCCCTAGCGGTAGTACCGCTCCCATGAGCGGTAGTACCGCTCTGTGCGGGTTGTAAGCATAACGGTTGGATTTTTCCCCACCTATAAAAAAGGGTCTTCTTCTCCAATGAACCTTATCCTTTGAGCTCGTGTCTTCCCCCATTGTTGACCTTCTTCGAGCTTGCTATCTCTCAATCCCTCCATGGATACTTTCTAGTTTTTTGTGGGGGGGAGAGGAGATCTAGATCCACATTTCCACCAATCACTTTCTCTATGTGAGGGGAACCCCTTGGATCTAGATCTTGGAGTTCTTGGTGTTCTCCTTCTTGTTCTTCCTCTCATTTTCTTCCCTAGCATTAGTTGCTTGGGTGGGATTTGGGAGAGAAGGACTAGGGCACTCTGTGTGCCCTTGCCATTGCATTTGGTGCATTGGTTTGAGTTCTCCATGGTGATACGTGGAAGTTACAAGTTGAGAAGCTTATTACTCTTGGGTGCTTGGTACCCTTGAGCTTGTTCCTCTTGGGTGCTTGGGCGCCCTAGATGGTTGGTGGTGTTCGGAGCTCAATCATTGTGGTGTAAAGCTCCGGGCAAGCGTCGGGGTCTCCAATTAGGTTATGGAGATCACGCCGAGCAATTTGACGGGTACCGGTGACCGCCCCCAAGGGTTGCCAAAGTGTACTGGTTCAGTGACTGATAACCCACAAGTATAGGGGATCGCAACGGTTTTCGAGGATAGAGTATTCAACCCAAATTTATTGATTCGACACAAGGGGAGCCAAAGAATATTCTCAAGTATTAGCAGTTGAGTTGCCAATTCAAGCACACCTGGATGACTTAATATCTGCAGCAAAGTATTTAGTAGAAGAGTAATATGGAAGTAAAGGTAACAGTGGCAAAAGTAACAGTAGCAATTTTGTAGTAATTGTGACAGTGGAAACGGTAAAGTAACTAAACAAAGATCAATATGTGAAAAGCTCGTAGGCATTGGATCAGTGATGGATAATTATGTCGGATGCGATTCCTCATGCAATAGTTATAACATAGGGTGACACAGAACTAGCTCCAGTTCATCAATGTAATGTAGGCATGTATTCCGAATATAGTCATACATGCTTATGGAAAAGAACTTGCATGACATCTTTTGTCCTACCCTCCCATGGCAGCGGGGTCCTATTGGAAACTAAGGGATATTAAGGCCTCCTTTTAATAGAGTACCGGACCAAAGCATTAACACTTGGTGAATACATGAACTCCTCAAACTACGGTCATCACCGGAAGTGGTCCCGATTATTGTCACTTTGGGGTTGCCGGATCATAACACATAATAGGTGACTATTGACTTGCAAGATAGGATCATATTCATGAAAATATAATAGGTTCAGATCTGAAATCATGGCACTCGGTCCCTAGTGACAAGCATTAAGCATAGCAAAGTCATAGCAACATCAATCTCAGAACATAGTGGATACTAGGGATCAAACCCTAACAAAACCAACTCGATTACATGGTAAATCTCATCCAACCCATCACCGTCCAGCAAGCCTATGATGGAATTACTCACGCACAGTGGTGAGCATCATGAAATTGGTGATGGATGATGGTTGATGATGACGACAGCGACGGATTCCCCTCTCCGCAGCACCGAACGAACTCCAGATCAACCCTCCCAAGAGAGATTAGGGCTTGGCGGCGGCTCCGTATCGTAAAACGCGATGAATCCTTCTTTTTTTCTCCCCGAATGTGAATATATAGAGTTGGATTTGAGGTCGGTGGAGCATCAGGGGGCCCACGAGGCAGGGGGGCGCGCCCAGGGGGTAGGGCGCGCCCCCCACCCTCATGGACAGGGTGTGGGCCCCTGTCCTTGATTCTTTCGCCAGTATTTTTTATTAATTCCAAAAATATACTCCGTGGAGTTTCAGGTCATTCCGAGAACTTTTATTTCTACACAAAAATAACACCATGGCAATTCTGCTGAAAACAACGTCAGTCCGGGTTAGTTCCATTCAAATCATGCAAGTTAGAGTCCAAAACAAGGGCAAAAGTGTTTGTAAAAGTAGATACATTGGAGACGTATCAACTCCCCCAAGCTTAAACCTTTGCTTGTCCTCAAGCAATTTAGTTGACAAACTGAAAGTGATAAAGAAAAACTTTTACAAACTCTGTTTGCTCTTTTTGTTACAAATATGTAAAGCCAGCATTCAAGTTTTCAGCAAAGATTATGAACTAAACTCATTCACAATAACACTTAGGTCTCATGTTTACTCATATCAATGGCATAATCATCTAGCGAGCAATAAAAATAAATCTCAGATGACAACACTTTCTCACAATAATCATAATATGATATAACAAGATGGTATCTCACTAGCCCTTTCTGAGACCGCAAAACATAAATGCAGAGCACCTCTGAAGATCAAGGACTGACTAAACATTGTAATTCATGGTAAAAGAGATCCAGTCATAGTCATACTCAATATAAATTAATATAATGGATGCAAATGACAGCGGTGCTCTCCAACTGGTGCTTTTTAATAAGAGGATGATGACTCAACATAAAAGTAAATAGATAGGCCCTTCGTAGAGGGAAGCAGGGATTTGCAGAGGTGCCAGAGCTTGAGTTTTGAAATAGAGATAAATAATATTTGAGTGGCATACTTTCATTGTCAACATAACAACCGAGAGATCTCAATATCTTCCATGCTACACACATTATAGGCGGTTCCCAAACAGGATGGTAAAGTTTATACTCCCCCACCACGAACCAACAAGCATCGATGCATGGCTTGCCCGAAACAACGGGTGCCTCCGACTAACAACAATCCTGGGGGAGTTTTGTTTGCAATTATTTTTTTGATTTGAGCATGGGACTGGGCATCCCGGTTACCGGCCATTTTCTCATGAGTGAGGAGCGGAGTCCACTCCTCGTGAGAATAACCAACCTAGCATGGAAGATAGACATCCCTAGTTGATACATGAGCTGTTCGAGCATACAAAACAGAATTTCATTTGAAGGTTTAGAGTTTGGCACATACAAATTTACTTGGAATGGCAGGTAGATACCGCATATAGGAAGGTATGGTGGACTCATATGGAACAACTTTGGGGTTTATGGATTTTGGATGCACAAGCAGTATTCCAGTTTAGTACAAGTGAAGGCTAGAAAAAGACTGGGGAGCGACCAACTAGAGAGCGACAACATTCATGAACATGCATTAAAATTGATAGACATCGAGTTCAAGCATGAGTAGGATATAATCCACCATGAACATAAATATCGTGGAGGCTATGTTGATTTTGTTTCAACTGCATGTGTGAACATGTGCCAAGTCAAGTCACTTGAATCGTTCAAAGGAGGATACCACCCTATCATACCACATCACAACCATTTTAATAGCATGTTGGCACGCTAGGTAAACCATTATAAACTCCTAGCTAATTAAGCATGGCATAAGCAACTATAATCTCTAATTGTCATTGCAAACATGTTTCATTCATAATAGGCTGAATCAGGAATGATGAACTAATCATATTTACAAAAACAAGATAGGTCGAGTTCATACCAGCTTCTCCCATCTCAATCAGTCCATCATATATCGTCATTATTGCCTTTCACTTGCACGATCGAACGGTGTGTATAATAATATTGCACGTGCATTGGACTAAGATGGGATATGCAAGCATTTAATTCAAGGGAGAAGACAAGGTAATATGGGCTCTTGGTTAATTCAACAATAAAGCATATGAGAGCCACTCAACGTTTTCATCATGGTCTTCTCCTCTCGACCCCCAAAGAAAAGAAAAGAAATAAAACTATTTACACGGGAAAGCTCCCAACAAGCAAAAGAAGAACGAGAAATCTTTTTGAGTTTTATTTTAATATTACTACTACAAGCATGGAAATTAAACTAGCTAAAAGCTACAACTATTTTTGTTTGTTTCACTTAAGATTTTTCAAACACACAAGAAGAAGACTTAGAAAAGAAAATAAACTAGCATGGATAGTACAATGAAAAAGTATGAGCACCGACAACTGGAATGAGTGTGTGAACATGAATGTAATGTCGGTGTGAAATACGTACTCCCCCAAGCTTAGGCTTTTGGCCTAAGTTGGTCTATGGCCACTGCTGGCCTGGCGGATATCCAAAGTCGTAGTCGGGGTTGTACTGAGATGCAACAAATACTACCTGACGAGCTGCAGCTTGGAGGCGAGCTGCCTCTGTCCTCCTCTCATATTCGTTTGCCTCCTCCCTGGTTATAAAGTATCTCCTTTTTGCCTGAAAGTCAAAGAAAGTGGGATCAGGGAGAGCAACATGGACAGTACGCCATCTGTCAAAGATTAGTCGGTACTAGAGGAACTGTTCATTCCTCTCAAGAAACTGATGGCTAACCGTGGCACTATAATCTAGATAAGCAGGAGGCAACTCCATGTCACTTCCATGTATGGGTACACCAAGATAATTAGCTACACGAGTTGCATAAATCCCACCAAACAAATCTCCACATGTACCATTAAGATGCAACCTTCATGCAACAATGGCCCCCAAGTTATATTGTTTATCACCTAATACCGCACTCTTGAGGACACTAAGATCAGGAACACAGATGTGACAAGCTTCACCTTTACCGTTAATGCATCTACCTATAAAGAGAGCAAAATAATGTATGGAGGGGAAATGAATGCTCCCTATGGTAGCTTGTGTGATTTCTCTGGATTCACCCATAGTGATACTAGCAAGAAAGTCTTTATATTCAGATTTACGAGGTTCACTAACATTGCCCCACTGCGAGAGTTTACAAGCAGTGCTAAAATCTTCTAGGTCCATGGTATATGATTTATCATAGATCGAATAAGACAGTGTGAGAATTGCGCGAAGATGTAAATTTAAACCTTCTCACAAAGGAATTAGTAAGGTAGTAGCATTGTAGGCGCTTATCTGACACGAAGTCCTCAAGATCAGCATTACACACATATGCCGCAAATTCATCCTTGATGCCTGCTTGGACCATAAACTCCTCTGATGGCCATTCACAAGGATGTACTTGAGCTTCCCTCGGTGGTTCATCATTTGGCTCACGTATCGCGAGCCTTGGTTCTTGTTTCCTTGAGGAACCACCTTGGTATATTTTTCTATGCATTGTTTCTTTCTCTGAAAAATTTCTGAAATTTTTAGTGACTCAAAATAAAAGTGAACCAAACTCAACAAAATTGATAGCAACTACTCCAACAAGTGCCTAGAGACTATATCATGCATTAGAACTACTTGGGACCATATAAATTTGACATGCAAGCTCAAGAACAGGGTCTCCTTAGCAGCAAAAATTTGCAATGAATAAAGCACTAGAACAAAAACTAATTGGACCACTGGAGGAGTTGCATACCGAAGAACAATCCCCCAAAGCAGTTTTGTGAGTGGAGCTTTGAGCAAGGAGATCGAAAATGGCAGCAAGATGAGCTAGAACTCGTGCTTGAGCTAGTTGGTGATTTTTTTGGGAGGAAAGAAGGAGCGTGTGGGTGCTGGAATAAGTGGAGGGGGTCCACCAGGGGCCCATGAGGCAGGGAGGCGCGCCCTAGACCCTCGTGTCCAGGTGCTGGCTCCCCCTGATGTGTTCTTAGTGCCAGATATTCTCAAATATTCTAGAAAAAATCATATTTCATTTTCAGGGCATTTGGAGAACTTCTATTTTCGGGGTATTTTTTATTGCAAGGATAATTCAGAAAATAGACAGAAAATACTATTTTTGCTTTATTTAATCTAAAAAACAGAGAGTAAAAGGAGGGTACAGAGAGTTGTGCTTTCTAACTTCACCCATCTCATGCTCATCAAAAGGAATCCACTAACAAGGTTGATCAAGTCTTGTTAACAAACTCATTCCGAATTGCATGAAACCGGAGAATTTTCAAATAGAACTAGGTTACCTCAACGGGGATATGTACATCCCCAATAATAAGAATATCATATTTCTTCTTGACAGTAGGAAGAGAAAATTCAAAACCTCCAATAATAATCGATGAAAATTTTCCAATAGAATTGATACTGTGAAGTTGAGGTTGTTTCCTCGGAAAGTGTACCGTATGCTCATTACCATTAACATGAAAAGTGACATTGCCTTTGTTGCAATCAATAACAGCCCCTGCAGTATTCAAAAAGGGTCTACCAAGGATAATCGACATACTATCGTCCTCGGGAATATCAAGAATAACAAAGTCCGTTAAGATAGTAACGTTTGCAACCACAACAGGCACATCCTCACAAATACCGACAGGTATAGCGGTTGATTTATCGGTCATTTGTAAAGATATTTTAGTAGGTGTCAACTTATTCAATTCAAGTCTACGATATAAAGAGAGAGGCATAACACTAACACCGGCTCCAAGATCACATAAAGCAGTTTTAACATAGTTTCTTTTAATGGAGCAAGGTATACTTGGTACTCCTGGATCTCCTAGTTTCTTTGGTATTCCACCTTTGAATGTATAATTAGCAAGCATGGTGGAAATTTCATCTTCCGGTATCTTTCTTTTATTTGTAACAAGATCCTTCATATACTTAGCATAAGGATTCATTTTAAGCATATCAGTAAAACGCATACGCAAAACGATAGGTCTAATCATTTCAGTAAAGCGCTCAAAATCCTCATCATCCTTTTTCTTGGATGGTTTAGGAGGAAAAGGCATGGGTTTCTGAACCCATGGTTCTCTTTCTTTACCGTACTTCCTAGCAACGAAGTCTCTTTTATCATAATGTTGATTCTTTGATTGTGGGTTATCAAGATCAACCGCAAGTTCAGCCTCTACATCATTATTATTGCTAGGTTGAGCATCAACATGAACATCATCATTAACATTATCACTAGGTTCATGTTCATTACCAGATTGTGTTTCAGCATCAGAAATAGAAATATCATTGGGATTCTCAGGTGTGTCATCAACAGGTTCACTAGAAGCATGCAAAGTCCTATCATTTTTCTTCTTCTTCTTCTTTTTAGAAGGACTAGGTGCATCAATATTAGTTCTCTGAGAATCTTACTCAATTCTCTTAGGGTGGCCCTCAGGATACGAAGGTTCCTGAGTCATTCTACCACCTCTAGTCATAACTCTAACAACATTATCATTTTTCTTACTATTTAATTCATTGAGAAAATCATTTTGAGCTTTAAGCACTTGTTCTACTTGAGTGGTAACCATAGAAGCATGTTTACTAATGAGTTTAAGTTCACCTTTAACTCTAGACATATAATCACTCAAGTGTTCAATCATATAAGCATTGCATTTCAATTGGCTACCAACATAAGCATTGAAGTTTTCTTGTTTAACAATAAAATTATCAAACTCATCCAAGCATTGACTAGCAGTCTTATAACGAGGAATATCACCTTCATCAAAGCTATAGAGAGAATTTACCTTTACTACCTGTGTCGGGTTATCAAGACCATGTATTTCTTCAATAGGCGGTAAATTCTTAACATCTTCAGCTTTAATGCCCTTTTCTTTCATAGATTTATTTGCCTCTTGCATATCTTCAGGACTGAGAAATAGAATACTCCTTTTCTTCGGGGTTGGCTTACGAGTTGGTTCAGGAAGTGTCCAATTGTTTTCATTAGTCAAAATATTATTCAATAGCAATTCAGCTTGATCAACTGTTCTTTCCTGAAAACACAACCATCACAACTATCTAGGTGGTCTCTAGAAGCATCGATTAGTCCATTATAAAAGATATCAAGTATTTCATTTTTCTTGAGAGGATGATCAGGCAAAGCATTAAGTAATTGGAGAAGCCTCCCCCAAGCTTGTGGGAGACTCTCTTCTTCAATTTGCACAAAATTATATATTTCCCTTAAAGCAGCTTATTTCTTATGAGCGGGGAAATATTTAGCAGAGAAGTAATAAATCATATCCTGGGGACTACACACACAACCAGGATCAAGAGAATTAAACCATGTTTTAGCATCACCCTTTAATGAGAATGGAAATAACTTAAGAATATAGTAGTAATGAGTTTTCTCATCATTAGTGAACAGGTGGCTCTATCGTTTAACTTAGTAAGATGTGCCACAACAGTTTCAGATTCATAGCCATATAAAGGATCAGATTCAACCAAAGTAATTATCTCAGGATCGACAGAGAAATCATAATCCTTACCAGTAACACAGATAGATGAAGTAGCAAAAGCAGGGTCGTATTTCATTCTAGCATTCAGAGACTTTTCTTTCAGCTTAGCTAATAATTTCTTAAGATCAGATCTATCATTGCAAGCAAGAAAATCTCTGGCAGTTTCTTCATCCATAACATAATCCTCAGGCACAATAGGCAATTCATATCTAGGAGGAGAATCTTCATCATCACTTTCATCAATATTATCAGTTTCAATAATTTCATTCTCTCTAGCCCTAGCAAGTAGTTCATCAAGAAATTCACCTAATGGCACAATATTATCAAGCATAGAAGTAGTTTCATCATAAGAATCACGCATAGCAGAAGTGGCATCATCAATAACATGCGACATATCAGAATTAATAGCAGAAGCAGGTTTAGGTGTCGCAAGTTTACTCAAAATAGATGGTGAATCAAGTGCAGAGCTAGATGGCAGTTCCTTACCTCCCCTCCTAGTTGAGGGAAAAATCTTAGTTCTTTCGTCTTTCAAGTTCCTCATAGTGATCAGCAGATATAAATCCCAAGTGACTCAAAGAATAGAGCTATGCTCCCCGGCAACGGCGCTAGAAAATAGTCTTGATAACCCACAAGTATAGGGGATCACAACAGTTTTCGAGGGTAGAGTATTCAACCGAAATTTATTGATTAGACACAAGGGGAGCCAAAGAATATTCTCAAGTATTAGCAGTTGAGTTGTAAATTCAACCACACCTGGATAACTTAATATCTGCGGCAAAGTATTTAGTAGCAAAGTAATATGGAAGTAACGTTAACAGTGGAAAAAGTAACAGTAGCAGTTTTGTAGTAATTGTGACAGTGGCAATGGTAAAGTAACTAAGCAAAGATCAATATGTGAAAAGATCGTAGGCATTGGATCAGTGATGGATAATTATGTCAGTTGCGATTCCTCATGCAATAGTTATAACATAGGGTGACACAGAACTAGCTCCAGTTCATCAATGTAATGTAGGCATGTATTCCGAATATAGTCATACGTGCTTATGGAAAAGAACTTGCATGACATCTTTTGTCCTACCCTCCCATGGCAGCAGGGTCCTATTGGAGACTAAGGGATATTAAGGCCTCCTTTTAATAGAGTACCGGACCAAAGCATTAATACTTTGTGAATACATGAACTCCTCAAACTACGGTCATCACCGGGAGTGGTCCCGATTATTGTCACTTCGGGGTTGCCGGATCATAACACATAGTAGGTGACTATTGACTTGCAAGATAGGATCAAGAACTCACATATATTCATGAAAACATAATAGGTTCAGATCTGAAATCATGGCACTCGGGCCCTAATGACAAGCATTAAGCATAGCAAAGTCATAACAACATCAATCTCAGAACATAGTGGATACTAGGGATCAAACCCTAACAAAACTAACTCGATTACATGGTAAATCTCATCCAACCCATCACTGTCTAGCAAGCCTACGATGTAATTACTCACGCACGGCAGTGAGCATCATGAAATTGGTGATGGAGGATGGTTGATGATGACGATGGCGACGGATTCCCCTCTCCAGAGTCCCGAACAAACTCTAGACCAACCCTCCCGAGAGAGATTAGGGCTTGGAGGTGGCTCCGTATCGTAAAACATGATGAATCCTTCTCTCTGATTTTTTTCTCCCCGAACGTGAAGATATATTGTTGGAGTTGAGGTCGGTGGAGCATCAGGGGGCCCATGAGGCAGGGGGCGTGCCCGGGGGGTAGGGCGCGCCCCCACCCTCGTGGACAGGATGTGGGGCCCCTGGCCTTGATTCTATCGCCATTATTTTTTATTAATTCCAAAAATATTCTCCGTGGAGTTTCAGGTCATTCTAAGAACTTTTATTTCTGCACAAAAATAACACCATGGCAATTCTGCTGAAAATAACATCAGTCCGGGTTAGTTCCATTCAAATCATGCAAGTTAGAGTCCAAAACAAGGGCAAAAGTGTTTGGAAAAGTAGATACGATGGAGACGTATTAGTGACTGCCCCAAGGGTTGCCATTTGTACGAGCACTACTAGGGAAAAGCCTATACACATAATATTACCAGCAGCGCGCTTTAAAAAAAGGCGCTGCTGCTACTTAGCAGTAGCGCGCTCCAACATGATGCACTGCTGAAACAAATTTAGCAGTAGCGCTGCCCCAATAAGATGCGCTACTGCTATAATTGCCACGACCCTGCCGCCAAGCTAGTTATAGCAGCAGCACATTAATACAAAGAGCACTACTGATACAGATCATAGCAGTAGTGCTTTCTCTCAATACGCGCTACTGCTAAGTTTACTACAAAAATTTAGTCCCACCTCGCTCCGCGAACAGGGTTTTTACCACCTTAAATATGTTACTTCTCAAACTATCACATCCACTTGGTCTTCATTGAACTCTATGTGTAGAATTTGTGGCCGCAATATGAGTCTTCTCCGGTTTCTAAACAGGTGAGGACTCATATTGACAATTCAGAGTGTACACAAAAAGATCATTGATGATCAATGTATTTTTGATGTATATTTTTACATGTTTACACATAGCAGTAACGTGTTTTGGCCGAAACGCGCTACTATTAGGTCGTTCATGAAGGAAATATGCCCTAGAGGCAATAATAAAGTTATTATTTATTTCCTTATTTCATGATAAATGTTTATTATTCATGCTATAATTGTATTAACCAGAAACTTAGTACATGTATGAATACATAGACAAAACAAAGTGTCCCTAGTATGCCTCTACTTGACTAGCTCCTTTATCAAAGATGGTTATTTTTCCTAACCATATACATGGTCATTTGATGAACGGGATCACATCATTAGGAAAATGATGTGATGGACAAGACCCATTCCTTAGCTTGGCATTATGATCATTACAGTTTCATTGCTACTGCTTTCTTCATAACTTATACATGTTCCTCAGACTATAAGATTATGCAACTCCCGAATACCGGAGGAACACCTTGTGTGCTATCAAAGGTCACAACGTAACTAGGTGATTATAAAGATGCTCTACAGGTGTCTCCGATGGTGTTTGTTGAGTTGGCATAGATCGAGATTAGGATTTGTCACTCCGTGTATCATAGAGGTATCTCTGGGCCCTCTCGTTAATGCACATCACTATAAGCCTTGCAAGCAATGTGACTAATGAGTTAGTTACGGGATGATGCATTACGGAACGAGTAAAGAGACTTGCCGGTAACGAGATTGAACTAGGTATTGAGATACCAATGATCGAATCTCGGGCAAGTAACATACCGATGACAAAGGGAATAACGTATGTTGTTATGTGGTTTGACCGATAAAGATCTTCGTAGAATATGTGGGAGCCAATATGAGCATCCAGGTTCCGCTATTGGTTATTGACCGGAGACATGTCTCGGTCATGTCTATATAGTTCTAGAACCCGTAGGGTCCGCACGCTTAACATTCGATGACATTTGTATTATGAGTTATGTGATTGATGACCGAAGTTTGGCCGGAGTCCCAGATGAGATCGGGGACATGACGAGGAGTCTCGAAGTGGTCGAGAGGTAAAGATCGATATATTGGAAGGCTATATTCGGACATCGGAAAGGTTCCGAGTGATTCGGGTATTTTTGGGAGTACCGGAGAGTTACAGGAATTCGCCGGGAGAAGTATTGGGCCTTATTGAGCCATACGGGAATAGAGGAGGCAGGCCAAAGGGAAGGAGGCGCGCTCCCCCCCCCCCATGGGTCCTAATTGGACTAGGGGAAAGGGGGCGACGCCCCCACTTGCCCTTTCCTACTCCCTCTCTCTTTCCCTCTTTCTTCTGTCCTACTCCGGAAAGGAAAAGGGGAATCCTACTAGGACTTGGGAGTCCTAGTAGGACTCCCCACACTTGGCGCGCCCCCTCTAGGGTTGGCCTCCTCCTCCACCCTCCTTTATATACGTGGTCAGGGGACACCCCAAAGGGACAACACAAGTTGATCATTGATCTCTCTTAGCCGTGTGCGATGCCCCCCTCCACCATAATCCACCTCAGTTATATCGTTGTGATGATTAGGCGAAGCCCTGCATCGGTAGCATCATCATCACCATCATCACGCCGTTGTGCTGACGAAACTCTCCCTCGACACTTTGCTGGATCGGAGTTCATGGGACGTCACCGAGCTGAACGTGTGCAGATCGCGGAGGTGCCGTATGTATTAGGATCGGTCGATCGTGAATACGTACGACTACATCAACCACGTTGTCATAATGCTTCCGCTTTAGGTCTACGAAGGTACATGGACAATACTCTCCCCTCTCATTGCTATGCATCACCTTGATCTTGCGTGTGCGTAGGAATATTTGTTGAAATTACTACGTTCCCCAACAGTGGCATCAGAGCCAGGTTTATGCGTAGATGTTATATGCACGAGTATAACACAAGTGAGTTGTGGGCGATAATAGTCATACTGCTTACCAGCATGTCATACTTTGATTCGGTGGTATTGTTGGATGAAGTGGCCCGGACCGACATTACGCGCACGCTTACGCGAGACTGGTTCTACCGACGTGCTTCGCACACAGGTGGTTGGTGGGTGTCAGTTTCTCCAACTTTAGTTGAATCGAGTGTGGCTACGCCCGGTCCTTATTGAAGGTTAAAACAATACATACTTGACGAAAAATCGTTGTGGTTTTGATGCGTACGTAAGAACGGTTCTTGCTCAGCCCGTAGCAGCCACGTAAAACTTGCAACAACAAAGTAGATGACGTCTAACTTGTTTTTGCAGGGCTTGTTGTGATGTGATATGGTCAAGACGTGATGGGATATAAGTTCTTGTATGAGATGATCATGTTTTCTTAAAGTTATCGGCAACTGGCAGAAGCCTTATGGTTGTCTCTTTATTGCATAAGATGCAAGCGCCAAATAATTTCTTTACTTTATCGCTATGCGATAGCAATAGTTGCAAGAGCAATAGTTGGCGAGACGTCCATGTGGAGACACGTTGATAGAGATCAGGATGATGGAGATCATGGTGTCATGCCGGTGACGATAGAGATCATAACGGTTCTTTGGAGATGGAGATCAAAGGCGCAAGATGATCATGGCCATATCATGTCACATATTATGATTGCATGTGATGTTTATCCTTTATGCATCTTATTTTGCTTAGTTTGGCGGTAGCTTTATAAGATGACCCCTTACTAAAATTTCAAGGTATAAGTGTTCTCCCTGAGTATGCACCATTGCGACAGTTCTTCGTGCTGAGACACCATGTGATTATCGGGTGTGATAAGCTCTACGTTCACATACAACGGGTGCAAGCCAGTTTTGCACACGCAAAATACTCAGGTTAAACTTGACGAGCCTAGCATATGCAAATATGGCCTCGGAACACTGAGAACCAAAGGTCGAGCGTGAATCATATAGTAGATATGATCAACATAGTGATGTTCACCATTGAAAACTACTCCATCTCACGTGATGATCGGACATGGTTTAGTTGATTTGGATCACGTGATCACTTAGATGATTAGAGGGATGTCTATCTAAGTGGGGGTTCTTAAGTAATATGATTAACTGAACTTTAATTTATCATGAACTTAGTCCTGATAGTATTTTGCAAATTATGTTGTAGATCAATAGCTCGCGTTATAGCTTGCCTATGTTTTTATATGTTCCTAGAGAAAACTAAGTTGAAAGATGATAGTAACAATGATGCGGACTGGGTCCATGATCTGAGGTTTATCCTCATTGCTGCACAAAAGAATTATATCCTTAATGCACCGCTAGGTGGCAAACCTATCGCAGGAGCAGATGCAAACATTATGAACGTTTGGCTAGCTCAATATGATGACTACTTGATAGTTTAGTGCACCATGCTTTACGACTTAGAACCAGGACTTCAAAAACATTTTTGAAACGTCACGGAGCATATGAGATGTTCCAAGAGCTGAAATTGGTATTTCAGACTCATGCCCGAGTCAAGAGGTATGAGACCTCTGACAAGTACTTTGCCTAAAAGATGGAGGAGAATTGCTCAACTAGTGAGCATGTGCTCAGAATGTTTGGGTACTACAATCACTTGAATCAAGTGAGAGTTAATCCTCCAGATAAGATAGTGATTAACAGAGTTCTCTAGTCACCATCAACAAGTTACTGGAACTTCGTGATGAACTATAGTATGCAAGGGATGATGAAAATGAATCTCGAGCTCTTCGTGATGCTGAAATCGACGAAGGTAGAAATCAAGAAAGAGCATCAAAGTGTTGATGATTGACAAGACCACTAGTTTCAAGAAAAGGGCAAAGGGAAAGAAAGGGAACTTCAAGTAGAATGGAAAGCAAGTTGTCACTCCCGTGAAAAAGCACAAAGCTGGGCCAAAGCCTGGAACTGAGTGCTTCTACTGCAAAGGAAATAGTCTCTGGAAACGGAAATGCCCTGAATATTTGGTGGATAAGAAGGATGTCAAAGTGAACAAGGGTATATTTGATATACAGGTTATTGATGTGTACCTTACTAGTGTTTATAGTAGCCCCTGGGCATTTGATACTTGTTCGGTTGCTAATATTAGTAACTCGAAACAAGAGTTACAGAATAAACAGAGACTAGTTGAGGGTGAAGTGACGATGTGTGTTGGAAGTGGTTCCAAAATTGATATGATCATCATCGCACACTCCCTATACTTTCAAGATTAGTGTTGAACCTAAATAAATGTTATTTGGCATTTGCGTTGAGCATGAATATGATTTGATCATGTTTATTGCAATATGGTTATTCATTTAAAGTCAGAGAATAATTGTTATTCTGTTTATATGAATAAAACCTTCGATGGTCATACACCCAATGAAAATAAGTTTGTTGGATCTCGATCGTGGTAATACACATATTAATAATATTGATGCCAAAAGATGCAAAGTTGATAACGATAGTGCAACTTATTTGTGGCACTACCGTTTGGGTCATATCGGTGTAAAGTGCATGAAGAAACTCCATAAAGATGAACTTTTGGAATCACTTGATTATGAATCGATGCTTGCGAACTGTGCCTTATGGGCAAGATGACTGAAACTCCATTCTCCGGAACAATGGAACGAGCTAGTACTTATTGGAAATAATACATACCCATGTATGCAGTCCAATGAGTGTTGATGCTCGTGGCGGGTATCGTTATTTTCTGGCCTTCACAGATGATTTGAGCAGATATGAGTTTATCTACTTAATGAAGCATAAGTCTGAAACATTTGAAAAGTTCAAAGAATTTTAGAGTGAAGTGGAGAATCATCGTAACAAGGAAATAAAGTTTCTACGATCTGATCGTGGACGAAAATATTTGAGTTACGAGTTTGGCCTTAATTTAAAACAATGTGGAATAGTTTCATAGCTCACGCCACCTGGAACACCATAGCGTAGTGGTGTGTCCGAACATCGTAACCACACTTTATTGGATATGGTGTGATCTATGATGTCTCTTATCGGTTTACCACTATCATTTTGGGTTTATGCATACAGACAGCTGCATTCACTTTAAACTGGGCACCATCAAAATCCGTTGAGACGACGCCTTATGAACTATGGTTTGGCAAGAAACCAAAGTTGTTGTTTCTTAAAGTTTCGAGCTGCGATGCTTATGTGAAAAAGTTTCAACCTGATAAGCTCGAACCCAAATCGGAGAAGTGCGTCTTCATAGGATACCCAATGGAAACTTTTGGTACACCTTCTATCACATATCCATAGGCAAGATATTCGTTGCTAAGAATGGATCCTTTCTAGAGAAGGAGTTTCTCTCGAAAGAAGTGAGTGGGAGGAAAGTAGAACTTGATGAGGTAATTGTACCTTCTCCCGAATTGGAAAGTAGTTCATCACAGAAATTAGTTCGAGTGATTCCTACACCAATTAGTGAGGAAGCTAATGATGATGATCATGAAACTTCAGATCAAGTTACTACAGAACCTCGTAGGTCCTCCTGAGTACAGTCCGCACCAGAGTGGTATGGTAACCAATTCTGGAAGTCATGTTACTAGACCATGATGAACCTACAAACTATGAGGAAGCGATGATGAGCCCAGATTTCGTGAAATGGCTGGCCATGAAATCTGAGATGGGATCCATGTATGAGGACAAAGTGTGGACTTTGGTGGACTTGCACGATGATCGGCAAGCCATTAAGAATAAATGGATCTTCAAGAGGAAGACGGACGTTGATAGTAGTGTTACTATCTACAAAGCTTGAATTGTTGCAAAAGGTTTTTCGACAAGTTCAAGGAGTTGACTATGATGAGACTTTCTCACCCATAGCGATGCTTAAATCCGTCCGAATCATGTTAGCAGTTGCCATATTTTATGAAATCTGGCAAATGGATGTCAAAACTGCATTCCTTAAATGGATATTTCTTAAAGAAGAGTTGTATATGATGCAACCATAAGGTTTTGTCAATCCTAAAGGTACTAACAAGGTATGCAAGCTCCAGTGATCCATCAATGGACTGGTGAAGGCATCTCGGAGTTGGAATATACACTTTGATGAGTTGATCAAAACATATAGTTTTATACAGACTTCTAGAAAAGCCTGTATTTACAAGAAAGTGAGTGGGAGCACTACAGCCTTTCTGATAAGTATATGTGAATGACATATTTTTGATCAGAAATGATGTAGAATTTTCTGGAAAGCATAAAGAAGTGTTTGAAAGGAGTTTTTCAAAGAAAGACCTCGGTGAAGCTGCTTACATATTGGGCATCAAGATCTATAGAGATAGATCAATACGCTTGATAAGATTTTTCAATGAGTACATACCTTGACAAGATTTTTGAAGTAGTTCAAAATGGAACAGTCAAAGAAGAAGTTCCTGCCTGTATTGCAAGGTGTAAAGTTGAGTAAGACTCAAAACACGACCACGGCAGAAAATAGAAAGAGAATGAAAGTCATTCCCTATGCCTCAGCCATAGGTTCTATAAAGTATGCTATGTTGTGTACCAAACCTTTTGTGTACCTTGCCATGAGTTTGGCAAGGGGGTACGATATTGATCTAGGAGTGGATCACTGGACAACGGTCAAAATTATCCTTAGTGGAATAAGGAAATGTTTCTCGATTATGGAGGTGACAAAAGGTTCGTCGTAAAGGGTTACGTCGATGAAAGTTTTGACACTGATCCAGATGACCCTAACTCTTATTGAAAGTGGGAGCAATTAGCTAGAGTAGCTCCGTGCAGAGCATTGTTGACATACAAATTTTCAAAATACATACGGATCTGAATATGGCAGACCCGTTGACTAAACTTCTCTCACAAGCAAAACATAATCACACCTTAGTACTCTTTGGGTGTTAATCACATGGCGATGTGAACTAAGATTACTGACTCTAGTAAACCCTTTGAGTGTTGGTCACATGGTGATGTGAACTATGGGTGTTAATCACATGGTGATGTGAACTATTGGTGTTAAATCACATGGCTATGTGAACTAGATTATTGACTCTAGTGCAAGTGGGAGACTGAAGGAAATATGCCCTAGAGGCAATAATAAAGTTATTATTTATTTCCTTATTTCGTGATAAATGTTTATTATTCATGCTAGAATTGTATTAACCGGAAACTTAGTACATGTGTGAATACATAGACAAAACAAAGTGTCCCTAGTATGCCTCTACTTGACTAGCTTGTTTATCAAAGATGGTTATGTTTCCTAACCATAGACATGTGTTTTCATTTGATGAACGGGATCATATCATTAGGAGAATGATGTGATGGACAAGACCCATTCCTTAGCTTAGCATTATGATCGTTATAGTTTCATTGCTACTGATTTCTTCATAACTTATACATGTTCCTCAGACTATGAGATTATGCAACTCCTGAATACCAGAGGAACACCTTGTGTGCTATCAAACGTCACAATGTAACTGGGTGATTAATAAAGATGCTCTACAGGTGTTTCTGATCGCGTTTGTTGAGTTGGCATAGATCGAGATTAGGATTTGTTACTCCGTGTATCGGAGAGGTATCTCTGGGCCCTCTCAATAATGCACATCACTATAAGCCTTGCAAGCAATGTGACTAATGATTTAGTTATTGGATGAAGCATTACGGAACGAGTAAAGAGACTTGCCGGTAACAAGATTGAACTAGGTATTGAGATACCGACGATCAAATCTTGGGCAAGTAACATACCGATGACAAAGGGAACAACGTATGTTGTTATGCGGTTTGACCGATAAAGATCTTCGTAGAATATGTGGGAGCCAATACGAGCATCCAGGTTCTGCTATTGGTTATTGACCGGAGACGTGTCTCGGTCATGTCTGCATAGTTCTCGAACCCGTAGGGTCCGCACGCTTAACGTTCGATGACGATTTGTATTATGAGTTATTTGATTTGATGACCAAAGTTTATTCGGAGTCCTGGATGAGATCGGGGACATGATGAGGAGTCTCGAAATGGTCGAGAGGTAAAGATCGATATATTGGAAGGCTATATTCGGACATCGGAAAGGTTCCGAGTGATTCAGGTATTTTTCGGAGTACTAGAGAGTTACGGGAATTCGCCGGGAGAAGTATTGGGCCTTATTGAGTCATACGGGAATAGAGGGGGCAGGCCAAAGGGAAGGAGGCTCCCCCCCCTCATGGGTCCTAATTGGACTAGGGGAAAGGGGGCGGCGCCCCCACTTGCCCTTTCCTACTCCCTCTCTCTTTCCCTCTTTCTTCTCTCCTACTCCGGAAAGGAAAAGGGGAATCCTACTAGGACTTGGGAGTCCTAGTAGGACTCCCCACACTTGGCGCCCCCCCTCTTGGGCCAGCCTCCTCCTCCTCCCTCCTTTATATACATGGGTAGGGGACACCTCAAAGGGACAACACAAGTTGATCATTGATCTCTCTTAGCCGTGTGTGGTGCCCCCTCCACCATAATCCACCTCGATTAAATCGTTGCGGTACTTAGGAGAGGCCCTGCGTCGGTAGCATATCATCATCGTCATCACGCCGTCGTGCTGACGAAAATCTCCCTATACACTTTGCTGGATCGGAGTTCGTGGGACGTCACCGAGCTGAACGTGTGCAGATCGCGGAGGTGCCGTATGTTCGGTACAAGGATCGGTCGATCGTGAAGACATACGACTACATCAACCGCGTTGTCATAACGCTTCCGCTTTCGGTCTACGAGGGTACATGGACACACTCTCCCCTCTCGTTGCTATGCATCACCATGATCTTGCGTTTGCGTAGGAAAATTTGTTGAAATTACTACGTTCCCCAACAGTTCAACAGTAGCGCGTTTCTCTACAGCGCGCTACTGCTAAGCCATTCTATCTTCACCAAATGGCCGCCTCTCACTCTCCTCTCTCCACTCACACTCACACTCACTGGATCTCCCCCTCAATCACCCGGTGCCCTCGCCCCCGCCGGCCGCTGTTGCCTATCCCTCCTCCCTCTGCATCGCCGTCACCTCCTCCTCCTCCCTGGACTCGATAATCCTTCACCGGCCACCCTCCTCCCCGCCCCCTCCTCCTAGACCCGTCCTCCCTCCACTCCTCCGTTCACCGCCGGCCGGCCCCTCCTTGCTCTGCCTTCCTCCTCCGTCCTCCGTCCTCCTTCCTCTTCCCTCCTCTATCCACAACCCCTCCTCCCTGCTACATTTAGAACATTTAGTTGATTTAGTAGGCTAGTTGATTTAGTGGATTTAGAATATTTTGATTTAGTTGATTTAGTAGGCTAGTTGATATACAACATTTAGAGAGAGATATATGATAGTTGATAGTTTTTAGTTGATATGATTAACTGATTAGTAAAAAATTAGACATAGTTGGTAGTTTTTAGTTGATATAAGCCTCTGGTCATATATAACACTTTGATATAGGATAGTTTCTAGGGTTTTTGTGTTCCTCATAGTATTAATTTTTTATCCCATTTTAGGTGTTTTGAATAGAATAGGAAATTTTAGGTCTTTTGATTAGAAATTTTAGTAATGAAAATTTTTAGTTGGTAGAATTTGAAAAAAAAATGTTTTGTACTTGTTATATTGTGAACTTAGGGCATATTTTTAGGGTTTAGTAAAAGAATTAGTAATAGTGGATGATGATGGAGATGTTTCAGGTATAGAACATTTTGAATAGATGATGATGTAGATTTTTTAGTACAACTAGTTTATTTAGTGTTGCTCAAGAATTGCTCATATGATGTAGATATAAACATGTATATCTAGTGTTGCTCAAATAGGATATGTGCTTGCCCAAGTGACCATGTTTGCTGGTAACAGCTCCGAGTGGCCTATGTTTTGCCAGAGTGTTGATTAATTTTCATTCCGGCAAACTTCAGGCGCTCGATATGTCTTTTTTTAGCAAAGGTCATGCCGGATTTTTCCTCTGAAGTGGATCGTTAATCCTTTTCTAATATTGCTTTAGGAAAATGGCGACACCACCTCCACCACCACCATATCGACTGTGCAAGTCAAGATGCGCCAGCAGCCTTGCAACTGGCACGTTGTTCGGCATCTACTTCCATCCGAGTTTTCTTCCTGCGGCGGTAACAAAATATATGAAACTCGTAACAACTATTTTGTTTTTAGTGTTATTGGCGTTAATGCATTGTGTATATATCATTGTGTATACACAGATCGTCCCATGCAATGTGAGGTTGGAATTCAACAAGCTGACCGGAGACACTGTGACTTTTGAGGCTCCTAGGGGCCCCTACACTACGGAGTCGAGAAAGGACGAAATATGTCACAAATCGGAGGATATGGATGGAACCGTTTCATCTCCCACATGGGTATCACTGGTGGTGAGTTGATCATCTTCTCCTTCAGAGCAGAAAGACCCAAGCTGGCCGTCATTTATATCAACACGGATGAAGATGATGAGGACCCACTTGATGAAGCCATCTATACTCAAAGAATAAGGTTGAGCGAGGACGAGGTGTGCAACCTATGGGACATAACCGCCACGTGCTGACTTTGTCGGGGTGCCATTGGTTACCCGCCTAACAACTACCATGGTTGATCGGAATGTTATGGTACGTTATACTTAGTGTACAATCCGATTACATGCTTACTTAGTATAATTCAAGCTTAGTACAAATGTAGTACTGTTTTTGATAGTGTAGAAACATATACTTGTAGAAATATATTTGCAAGGGTATGTGCGAGGCTACTTATTAATTGATATGTTTTTCTTATTCAGAAATTGCCAAAGAGCCTATATGCGAGTTGTGGTATCGAGCCTGATGAAGAAGGCTCTGCTGGAATACGCCTTACCGCAAGGGGCTCCGTCACCACCTGTGCGTACAACGTGGACATGGATAGTCGCACACACTTCAGCTCGGTTGGGTGGAAGAACTTCCTCGTTGGCAAGAATCTTCGTGTTGGACAGGCCATCCTAAATACTATCAGAAAAAACCCACCTCCATGGCTTGAGGATGATGGTCGTCGTCCACATCATCTAGAACTACATATGTGTGTGGCTGTATGACTACCCAGAGTAGACTGCTATATGCTATATGACTACCTAGTACTACTTATCATATATGCTCCTGTATGAACCATATATGTGTGTGAGGATGCATGTTGACTATATATGAGTACCTATAATGCTTAATGATATTGTATGACTACTATATGACTATATGGTATTGTGGTTAATGATATTGTTATCTGGTATATGTGAAATTGCAGTTTATTAAAATGAGGTATTGTTCTAGATTAATAGGAAGCAGGAAAAAATGTTGAAAGATATAGCAGTAGCGCGGGCAAAGAAAAGCGCAACATCTACTTATTAGTAGCGCTTGTTGGAAAACCGCTACTGATACAGTTAATACTAGTAGCGCGTGTACATAGAGCGCTACTACTATCTGTTAGCTGTAGCGCCTTATTAGTAGCGAGGCCACCCGCGCTACTGATAGCGTTAAAACATGCACTACTACTAGGGTTTTGAAAGAGCTAGTTATCGACTAGAGGGGGGGTGAATAGGCGATTTTTATGTAAGTCTTCAAAACATGGGAGTTTCGAAGACAGACAATAGAAATGACACTATTCGAATACAGCGGAAGGTAGACTACACTAGACAAGCCATAGTCAAGTATTCAATGAAGTGAAAGCACGAAGACTATCAGCAGCTAGGTAGTAAGGATCAAGATGGAAGATAGTATGAAGCCAATCAGGACAAGTAGTCACACAGTGAAGTCAAACAGATAATGCAAGCAGGCAATGACTTCACGAGGACAAAATGTAAGTAAAGAGATGTGAGAGATAGAACCAGTAGCTTTAGGAGGACAGAGATTTGTTCGACCAGTTCCAGTTACTGTGACAACTGTACGTCTGCTTAGGAGCTGAGATTCAACTCAGAAGACCGCGTCTTCACCTTATTCCCTTGAACTAAGGATACTTAGTCCCCGCCCAATCACTCTGGTAAGTCTTCAAGGGAGACTTCCAAACCTTCATAAACTTCGTTCACCGGCAATCCACAATGACTCTTGGATGCTCAGAACGCGACGCCTAACCGGCTGGAGGATTCACAGTCCTCAAGTGTAACAAGTCTTCAGATCACGCGGACAGAAAGACTTCAGTGATGCCAAACACTCTTTGGGCTCTGAGTGGTTTGGGCTTTGTCCTTGCAAGGATTCTCTCTCAAAATGCTTCGGAGGTGGGTTGCTCTCAAACGACAAAATCTGTGTACTAACTCTGAGCAGCCACCAATTTATGGTGTAGGGGGTGGGCTATTTATAGCCACGGGGCAACCCGACCTGATTTGTCCGAAATGACCCTGAGTCACTAAGGAACTGACACGTGTCTCAACGGTCAGATTTCAAACACACGCGACAGCTTGACTTGGGCTACAAGTAAAGCTGACTCATCCGACTCTGGATAAGTTTGCTCCCATTGTCTTCGCTCGAAGACATAGGATTTGGTTGAGCATCACTTCAGTCACTCTGAATTTGTTAACTTGGACCCCACTTAACAGTATGGTGGTTCCTATGACTCAACAAAGTAGAAAAAGGAAACGACGAAACAACTAAGTCTTCGCGCTCCATAGTCTTCACGCGATGTCTTCTCATGTCATAGTCTTCAACGTGAATATCTTCATAGACCACCATTGTCTTCAATGTCTTCACACATTTTTAAGGGCCATCTCCGATAGGTAAACTGAATCATTGAGGGACTACTACCTGTGTTATCCTGCAATTCTCACAAACCCATTAGTCCCTCAACCAGGTTTGTCATCAATACTCCAAAACCAACTAGGGGTTGCACTAGATGCACTTACAATCTCCCCCTTTTTGGTGATTGATGACAAACTGGTTGAAGTTTTCAACGGGGATAAAAGTATGTGAAATTGTAAAGGATTAAGATATTGTCTTCATAGATGGCAAAAAGGCTCCCCCTGAAGATGTGCATATAAAAGTTTTGCGTTGGAATGCAAATGCACATGGTAGGTTGTACTTGTGGAGATCCTCTTCACCATATGAAGAAAATACATCATGCATGAACAGATATACAGGAATAATGACATGCATAATGAAAAATGGACGTCTGCGGGATGACTTCATGCGGGATTTATCATCGCACATGCGGAATTTATCGTCGCATCACAGAATAGCAGAAAAAGTAGCAAACGGCCATCAAGTTTAAGTGTTACAACTCAAAGAACCAAATGTATCAAAAGCAGGAGTTGTAAACACTAGGCAAAAGTATAGCAACCACCCATATGGACCCGCTTGAAGACTATCAACATATGCTTCTCCCCCTTTTGTCAGTAAGGACCAAAAAGGTTTGAAGACATAGTCTCTGCTCGTTCCCATGAGGAGTAGGTGAGGCAGCAGGGTCGTCATTGAGGTTTGGTGGTGTAGACGAACTTGGTGCAGTGTCGATATGCGCCGAAGTTGGAGGTGGTGAAGTAGCATCATCGGCGTCATCAAGGACTCTGGCATTAACAGTTGCCGCAGAGGAGGAGTACTCTTAATCTTCAAGGGACGGATTTCGACGCAAGACAACATTCCTGGGAGGAGTGGTGTCGAACTTGAATCTCTCTATGAAGCCATCATCTTGAAGATCAACTTCAGCACTGAGTAATGTAAAACTCTTCCAGGACCGCCGACAGGTTTCATGAGTGACAAATGCATTCTTGGTGGCAAGGTTGCGAATGTGATTGATATCCACCAAGAGGCTTTGCATCTGACGCTTTAGCCAGTAATGATGCTTGTCGTGTTTCTGATGCAAGGCCATGAGAAGCTCTCAGTCATTGAGCACACGAGATCGCTTCCGAGGCCTTGGAGCAATAGTGCTTTCTGTGGCTTCAGTATGTGCACGGCAAGTATTGCCAGCCAACGGATAAACACGAGCAGCCCGATCTTTCTTCTTGGTCTTTCTTTTCTTGGTGGGTGGTGCATTGTCAGTGGTGTTCTTGAGTTTGCGCTTTCTGGCTTCGGCTTCAGCTGCCCTGGTTTTCTTCTATTCTGAAGCCACTGTAGGGACCTTAGGTTTCGAGCCTGTCATGCTGGCAGGGAAGACAATGCGAGGTTCTTCCCGCCTTGGTGCTTCAGTTTGGGCCACATCAGGCTTCTTCCTTTTGGCAACCAGCTTGGGGTCAATGCCAGGACGCCCAAGTGCCTTGTGCTTCCCAGCTTCATTGTAAGATTGAACACACTTGGCAGCTATATTCTTCATGCGCTCGCGTGAACCTTTGGCTTCTTTGCACTTCTTGCGAAATGCCTCCTTGAGGTCATGCAGCATTAGCTTGAAGTTTTGAACATCAGCCACACTGAGGTTGGCCACATGCTTCTTGAACTGGTCTTTCTCAAAATCAATTTTGTTCTTCAGTTCAACTATCCGCTGAGCCAGAGCCAGCTCAGGAGCAATGGGGCCTTGAAAGGCGACGTTGATGCCAATTGGGAGCTGAAGATCATCAAAGCTGAGATTGGGGTTGTCAAACCATTCATCAATGAAGTTATCCAGAATGTTTACGTTGAAGAGGGGCAGATCATTGAAGATCTCTGCCTCTTGCTTGCTCTTTATCAGCTGCTCAAGAGCATCATCTCCACACTCATAATATGATGACAGATCAATAGCTTCGGTTTCATTCCTCAGAACGGCAGCAGGTGTCAGTGCTTGACCAGAACTCTGAACAGTTTTCTTCTGGGGCTTCTCTTTCTTCTTGGATATGCGAGAGAGATCTTCAGAATTGATACTTGGAGCTGGAGGGGCAGTTTCCAATGGCTTCATCGAGAAGCTTTTGGTGTAGCAGTAGGTTTTGACGCCTTAGATTTCTTTTCCTTCTACAGCTTAGGAGGAGGAGCTGGTGCATCATCGGAGTCAGCATCATCACCAGAGTGATCCACATTTGCTCCTTGGACGACAATGTGAGTGATGAGGCCTTCGAGGTTGTAGAAGGGGCCGATTCTGTTTTCATTGGCTTCACGGGTGCCATCTTCCCGAGGAGCAGACGGACTTGGGTTGAAGTCAAATCCAAATGCCTTCTTGTTCTTCATAGCAGAGTCTTTGGCGAATTTGAACTTGCACTTGAACAGATTGTCTTTGTGACACCACAGCGGAGATGAACGGTCAGCATTCTCTGGCTGTGGTCCGTGAACCATGCATGGATAGAAGCCTTGCTCAATAGCTTTAGTCTTGGACCTGGGAGGAATATTTTTGTATAGTATATCTCCCCAGGGTCGTTTGATGGCATTCTTCTCGACATATTCTTCAGTGACAAATCGGTACTTGTCGGGGATATGCCCCGCGGTATGACCCGGCCGGAAGTATGACCCGGTCGGGCTTGGCGCTTCACGAATGACCCGCTGGAAGACTGGCGACTCACGGGTCTGGCGGCTCACGGATCAGACGACTCACGAGCCTGGCGACTCATAGTAACCCGGCGGGCGGGTCAGATAGAAGACTAGGCCCAAGGCCTAGGAGGCCGGCTCATGTTATGGTGGGACGGCTTAAGAGGAAAGGGATGACGAATATTTCCTTTGCGAGGAAGCAAGACCCGGACTTGTATTCAACTTGTAAGAGAAGATAGACTAGTCCTAGTCCTACTAGGACTCCACATGTAACCCGCCCCTTCAACTTATATAAGGAGGGGCAGGGCTCCTCAAAGGGGGACAAGCAACAAGAAACAATATCTAGGGCTAGTCACAAAGAGGAGAGCCGGCTTACAGCGACTCCCTCATGATCATAATGAGACCTATCCACAAACAGCATGTAGGGTTATTACCGGATGATGTTTCCCGGGGCCCGAAGCTGTCTAAATCCTCGTCTTGTGTGTTGCGTCTCTCGATTCCGCTCAACCCCTTCAAGCTACCACATAGATGCGTTGGCCTCGCGACTAAGTCCTTACATTAGGACATCTGTCGTGACAATTCCACGACAGTACTTGTTCCTTGGCCCAATATCTTCGAATCCATTGGGTTCGATTCTTGCGTTCACCATAAGTCTCCTCTGGGTTTGTCTTGTACAGTTCGTGCAGATCAGGTTGCAAATCTTTGGAAGTATTCCCATGGCGCTGTCTGCCACCCTTCCTTGCTGACTTCTCTGTGGCCATGAAGCTTAACCTGAAAGGCTTCAGAACTAGCAAGGGCTTCCGGCGGCTGGTCAGACAAGAACTAGCTTCAGGAGAATTTATGTGGCTGTAAGAATTCTGCAAATGAATGTAGACTATGAGAACCAAGGGATTCTCCCACGGACATGTACCTGTGACAGCATTAGAGGTGCGAGGGAAGGGGAAGAGGTCATATGCATTCTCAGAAGATTTTGAAGATAAATTAATTTGAAGACATTGACCTCATAATGCGAAGACATTCACTTATTTCTTGAGAGTTGGTTTCAGATTTGTACGAATCCAAGAATAAGTACAAGTGAGGAATCTAACTTGTAGAGAAGCATAAGTGAACAGACTAGGCATAGCATGAGATGCAAAAAGAGATAGATTCAACTTTGGAGGTCTAGAAACCGCTTTTGGTGAAGAAGGATGAATCTATCAAATCAAAAAGACGGTAAAAAGTAAGTTTTAATTACCACACGAAGAATTGCTAGATGGAGCAAAGTTGGAGGCCGATCAGTTCGATCTTCCGTGCCCTAACTTGGCGATGGAAGACACCAACGGCGGCGTGTGACACTCCAAAATTTTTGTTGTTTTTGTTTTCAGCAAGAGCCTTGCTTGGTTTAAAGAAGGTCATTTAAACCCTTCTTAAAAACCTCTCTTCTGAGTTTTCCTTCTCAAAATCTTTTCTTGGATTTAGTTTCTTCTAAAATAAAACCTTTTTGGTTTTGGGCTATTCTTTGGTTTTGATCCATTCTTGTTTTTACCATGCCTCTTGTGGTAAAATTCTCCCAAAACCCCTCCTTCCACTTTGGGACAACCCAAACTTTCTGTCCCAACTACTTAAATCCATTTTTGGATTTTATCTCATTTAATTCTTTCCCCAAAACAATTATGTCCTTTATTTTGAGCCTAGGTAATTTGCAAAGCAAGTACCTTAATGCCTTTGAACTTTGATCTCAAACCAACTCCTCTGGATAGTTCCTAGCACCCACAACCTAGAACCATCAAGATCCACTCTTCTTCTTTTCAAAATTTTCAAAATTCACCCTCTGCAAGTTTGGACCAGATTTGTCAAATTTGGTGATATTCATATCTCCACTTCTCCAAAAATTCCACCAAAATTCAGGCAACCCCCAGTTGCAATGAGAGACCACTCCACCAAAAATCAGCTCAAGGAAAAATCCCGACATGCCAAAGTCATTCTGTCGAACACCTGGCTTGAACTGTTACTATGCATCTTCAAAAAAAATCAGAGTTTCAGTGTCGTTTCTTCGTCAGTGTTCAGTCACATGTCAAACGGTGCGCCTGGCGCGTTGTGCACGGCCCCTCCTCCCTGTCTGGAGCACCGCACACGCACTTGGCTGGTTCCTGGCGTTGGTGGCACCCTGGACCACCTGCGCCGGCGTCTCGCGCGGCGGCAGAACCTCCCGTGGCGGCCGACAGGGGGCACCCTACGGCATAACGCCGTTCGGCACTGCCCAAGCCAACTGGGAGCTCCGCGTGGCCGTCTCCCTTGCCAGCGCACGCATGCAGCACCGTCGCCGTGGCCTGGCACGCTCATGGCGTGCTCTCTGCCGCCGACGTGCCGTACGGCCGTTCCTTTGGGCACAGGCCGTAACCGCCCCTGCCTTGCTGAGTTAGGCACTGGGATGGAATCAGTGCTCCATCTAGACGATGCTCAAGCCCCTAAACCAACCGTCCAGCCACAGCGCCGCCGTAATCGCTCGCCGGACTTATCCCGTTCACGGCAACCGCCTCGGGCCGGCTATAAATAGCACCTCTGAGCTCGCTCTCGACCCCGCACAACTCCACCACCTCACCAGACCCCGCCCAGCCACCGGAAGAGCCTCGAGGGGCCCTTCTTCCTCAACTCCGGCCACCTCCGTCCACTTCAGGCTCCGGCAGCGTTCTCTCTGGTGAGAACTCCTCCACCGCCCTAGACTTGACCGTAGCCTCATGACACCTCTAGGAGACTAACCCCCACTCCTATTTGACCCCAGCAGCTCTCTCCGACGAGGTCCACGACTACCCGAACCACCCGCCAGAGCAAGGGCCACCGTCGACGTGGTGCTCGTCGGTGACCACCACCACCACCCACCGACGCGGAAGGACGTACTGAACACGAAGGTACCACCCGATCCCCCTGCCTCGCCGTGAATCGCCGTCGGCGACCACCGCAGCTCTCGGGCGCCGACGAGCCCCGTCTCCCTCGTTTGCCTGTCAGTCTCTCATTCTTTTAAACGAATCGTTTTCTGGACTTTTCTGCAGAACCCCCTGAGAGTTTTCTGTTTCATTACAAAAAGGTCCCTGAATCAAAACCCTTATAAATTTTAAACAGAAAAGTATTTTTGTTTGATTCTTTTTCTGTTCTCTTTAGAGTTTTGTCTAGTTTTTTATCAGATTTAATTGAGAATTTTTGGGAGTACTTTTGTGCACCTCGCGGTATTTACGTTACGTGTGTATTTTTCTTATACCGTAGATACTGGAGGAGGTGACGGAGCCGCGAACTTCACCCAGTTAGACTCCGACTACTCCGAACCAGGCAAGCATGTTTGAACTTTGGATATGATGAGTGTTTGATGCATGTTTGCATTTAGGAGTTTCATAGCATGTTTATGAACATTTCTTGAATATTATTTTTCATGCAAAAGAAGTGGAAAGTGAGTTTCGGAAATCCATATGTTGTTGGATACATATTTGCATGGCCATGTGATGGCATGAGGATGGGTAAGATGGCAGTGTTGTGGCATGCCAGTCTTATGCCAGTCTATTTGACTTCAGTGTCATCGTGAAACAAATCACATTCCCATTCATTTCCTTTCCTGTACTGCCACATGTCTTCCGCAAGGAATATGGCTTAGTAAGTTGCAAACCGTTTTCCTGGTACACACCAAATAGAGAGGTCGGGATGAGGGTTCCATGGCCCTGGATTAAAGCCTGTCATCCGGTCAGGGGGCATGGGTGTTTCCGGTTGGGACCAAGAGGGGGGCACCCCTTAGAGGGCGCGTATAGAAATTTGATCCCATGCTATTCGAGGTTGTGACCTCCCCGTCTCAAATTTTTTGTTGGATGTTGTCTAGGGTGATTCCTGGCATCGTGAGGTGGAATGGGTGTGTACTGGTTAGATGTGTTTCTACCGAAATACCGTAAACAGAACTAGTCCTTCGTGACTACGGAAATCCGTTGGCCGTGGACAGTTAGTACAAACTCTGCAGAGTCACAAATCCTTTAAATCATCTTGTACATGTCCAAGTACTATGTTCATCTTATCTTGTCAGATATCAGCCTTAGTGACAAAACTCCGGTGAACTACATGAGTGTTAAATCCGGTTAAAAAGTTTATTCTTGTGGATGGACTAACTTGTTATTTACATTTGATATAAGCCCTTTCTGTGATGTCGCTCAGACATCCGACTGTGGCATACTTGTTATTTACATTTGATATAAGCCCTTTCTGCGATGTCGCTCAGACGTCCGACTGTCGCATTTCTTTTATAAGCCCTTTATGTGGTGTCGCTGAGACGCCCGACTGAGGCATTTCTTTTATAAGCTTTTTATGTGGTGTCGCTGAGACGCCCGACTGTGGCATTTCATTTATAAGCCCTTTATGTGGTGTCGCTGAGACGCCCGACTGTGGCATTTCTTTTATAAGCCCTTTATGTGGTGTCGCTGAGACGCCCAACTGTGACATTTCTTTTATAAGCCCTTTATTTGGTGTCGCTGAGATGCCCGACTATGGCATTCCTTTTATAAGCCCTTTATGTGGTGTCGCTTAGACGCCTGACTGTGGCATGAGCTTTATTTTGTTTACCTTTTGAGGCGTCGCTCCAGACACCCGATCGGTTTTCAGTTATTTGTTTTACTTATCAAGTCACGCAAAATTTTTATTATTGGAATGAGCATTATTATCTTTTTGCTCATGACGCATACATGCATGCATTTGTTATATCTTTTGTCCGAACTGTCTTGCGAGTACTTTCAAAGTACTCACCTGGCTTGTTGATTTGGCCAGATGTTGATGAAGGCGATCTCATGGATGAAGAGTTCGATAGCGAGTCTGACGCCTAGAGGAGTCCCAGTCAGTCCCGTGTGATCCTGCATTTGGTCACTGTATTATATCCGCTTCCGCCATCCCAGAAATAAATCCATCGAGCCTCACCTCGACGCTCGATGAGCTGCCAGTTAGGAGTCAAGTTATCCACCACCACTTTTATCTCGAGCTAGTAGCATGTCACCACACCCCTATGTCACAACCGCCCTTATGTATGATATTGGCGTGTTTGTAATAAATTGTTGAGCAGCCTCAGCTCAACCCTGTAATATATTTAATGCTACTGGTCCTCTGTATATCAAGTATTTGTCTACCAGTGAGGATAACTGTTCCTATACTGGGATCAAAAGATCGATTTTCTCAATAAGTATTTTATTGAAAAACCGGTCGTGACAGACTTGGTACATAAGCCAGGCTGACTGTAGGAAGCCACTAGGTGCGATCGCTAATCGGTTATTAGCATGATAGAGTTTATTCATGTTTTTGCAAATGTAGTCATTTTTCTGACAGTCAGCATAAAATTTATGATCTGATCGCTCCGAATTTTTGCCTACTTTTGTAGATGGCTGGCAACTACTGTGAGTCACAGATGTTCGCCAACGTGCCTGAGGGGTTCGTCAAGCTCCTATCCTTCATCGTTCAGGTCGCGATGGGGCCATCCGTGCGCCCAGTCTTCACACTTTATCCACACAAGATCAACGACAGTCTGACCATGCACCAGGCCGCGGTGCAATTCAAGGGAGGGCGTGCTGAGATACGCCGCTTCCAATTCTTGGGGAGAGCCATGCCTACAGAAAGGCATGCTATGCAGATGGCTGCCCGCGAGGCGATAGCTCGTCTTCGGGATGTTCTTCCTGCAATGAAGACCCGTCGCTACCGCTACCTTCCATGCCATGTACCATACACCTGTCACTACTCATTATCTTGCCCCAGAGGAGAGTGAGACGAGGCCTTTGAGATGCTTGTCGAGTACCTCCGAGCCCTGGAGGCAGCCTTCGACAGCATGGTGGACGACCTCGTAGCTGCCCGCATGGACTCAGTCCATGTTTGTGCCGCCAACAGAAGGGAACTCCTGCACACCGCTCCACCGCTGACTTTCATCTCGTTCTCAGCTTCTCATTCACCTACCATTCACGCCACTGCTCGTTGTCTGCCTACCACTGAGGAATTCAACCAAGCTATTGCACCCACTCCCGTTCGCTCTGCACCACTTATTGCACCGACTCCCATATGTGCTACTCCACCTATTCCGCCCACTCATATTCGTGTTACTCCGACTATGGCACCTGCTCCATCAGCTCAGCACAGCGCTTCTCGTCTGGAACCTATTAGCGAGGAGGAGGATGAGTCCCCAGCGTCACTGCGTCTCACCCTCGGCAGGCCAAGGGAGATCCTCACCATCTCCGACTGAGTACGTTTAGACACCATGCGATGTACCAACTTGTGTGATATGTTTATATGTACATAGGTTGTGAGAAGTAGCTTGTTTGCGCATCATGTAGGATCTGGAGAAGTGCACTAGTCTAAATAACATGTCAGGATTATGTACGCATATCCTGAGTGATGTAATGTATAATTATGCTTGCGTGTAAGATATGTAATTGTCCTTCTCCGCGCGCAATCGTGTATTTTCCAAAAAAAAATCCTGGAGTTTTAAAATTTTCTTTATGTGTGATTTTATTGACTTTTGCGACTCTCTTTCTTGTCTTACGAGTTTCACAAAATATATCCCCAGAGTGAAAGATGTCTCGTCCGTGGACGCGCTCCATGCCAAATCAGCCCGAAGAAAATTATGGCACACCACCAAACCACAATTTCACTCAGGGACAGACAAGTCAACAGGACAGTGAAACAGCATTTACCCAAGTGTGTCGTCTGTATGAACAGAGTCAGCAACAACACCAGGAAATGATGAACCAATTCATCAATATGGGAAATCAACGTGGTCAGTATCAGCAACAATCCAAGTTGTCTGAGTTACAGAAGACGCGTCCCCCAACATTTTCTCATACTGACAAGCCTCTTGAGGCCGACGACTGGCTTCGAGACATGGAAAGAAAATTAATTATTGCATAGTGTTCAGACCGTGAAAAAGTATTGTATGCACCACATTATCTCACCGGAGCAGCTGCATCGTGGTGGCAAAACTTCCTGCACATGCACCCCAACGAAAATGAAATAACCTGGGAGGATTTCAAAGAAGGTTTTCGTGGGGCACACATTCCTAAGAGTGTTATGAAAATCAAGAAGAGAGAATTTGATGACCTCAAGCAAAGGACCATGACAGTGTCAGAATACAACAACCAATTCACTCTGCTGTCTCGTTACGCCAACGAAGAGCGCATGACCAAGAGCAAGAAGATGGAAAAATTCTTGGAAGGCCTGGCACCCGCACTTAAATGCCAGCTGGTTGTGCATACCTTCCCAGATTTTAAAACACTGGTGGATAAGGCCATTACTCTGGAAAATGAGCGACACAGCTTGGAAGATTTCCGCAA
Organism: Triticum dicoccoides; assembly: GCF_002162155.2. Lineage (NCBI taxonomy): Eukaryota > Viridiplantae > Streptophyta > Magnoliopsida > Poales > Poaceae > Triticum > Triticum dicoccoides. Next base: position 105,075,513 of record NC_041385.1, read on the forward strand.
ACGCAAAAGGGACCAGTCTACTTTTTCTCGCAACCACAGAAGCAAGACGGAATTTCAGAAGGGTGGAACACACAAAACCCCGACGAATAATTCACGCCCAATCAAGAATTTCCATGCAAGAGACAAGGAGTTCACATATCGCCCAGGCGTTACTTGTTACGCTTGTGGAGAAGAAGGGCAGTATGCCAAGCAGTGCCCCAAGCCAAGGAACTCAACCCCAAAGCCTAACAATGGTGGCAATAATTCAGTGCCCAAGCGAAACAATTTCAACCCCAATAACAACCACAGGAAGGGTCATCTGAACCACGTGACCAAAGAGGAAGCACAGAACACCCCAGATATCATACTCGTTACGTACCCTGTCAACACAATACCTGCCATGGTTTTGTTTAATTCTGGAGCTTCTCACTCATTCATTTCGAAGAGTTTTGCTTTGCAAAATAATTTTTCGATGCTTCCCTTGGAAAAATCCATGATCATCAAGTCCCCTGGAATTAGCAAGTAACCCAGAGTTACAGTCAAGGTGTGGTTATTGAATTTGAAGGATTGAAGTTTTACGCCAACCTTATTCTATTGGAAAGTAAAGGACTGGATTCATCCTAGGGATGGATTGGTTAACCACCAACAAAGGTTTTATTGACTGCTTCAACCGGACCGTGATTCTCACACACCATCACGGGAAGACAATAAAAGTTTCGACCAAAGAGAGACAAATACCTCGGCAACCGAGATTAAACAAGGTGGACGTTTCTGAGCTGAACAAGGTTCCAGTAGTGTGTGAATTTCCAGACGTATTTCCAGAAGAACTACCAGGCATGCCACCGGACTGCGAGATAGAATTCAGCATTGAGCTAGCACCCGGAACCGCTCCCATTTACAAGAAACCATATAGAATGGCAACATCCGAATTGGTAGAATTGAAGAAGCAAATAAAAGAATTATTGGAGAAAGGATACATACGAGCCAGTTCCTCACCTTGGGGTTCTCCAATTTTATTTGCCAAGAAAAAGGATGGAACACTGAGATTGTGTATAGACTATCGAGCTCTTAACATGGTCACAATCAAGAACAAATACCCAATGCCCCGAATAAATGATTTATTTGATTAGCTCGCTCAGGCCAAAGTCTTCTCAAAAATCGACTTGAGATCGGGATACCACCAATTAAAAGTGCGAACAGAAGATATTCCCAAGACAGCCTTCACTTCCAGATATGGACTGTATGAGTTCACAGTAATGCCATTTGGGCTAACAAACGCCCCCGCATATTTTGTTCACCTCATGAACAAAGTATTTATGAAGTATATGGACAAGTTTGTTGTGGTATTCATCGATGATATTCTGATATACTCCAAAACACCAGAAGAGCACGCCGAGCATCTCAGGATTGTACTAGTAGAACTCAGGAAACATCAACTGTACGCCAAATTCAGCAAATGTGAATTTTGGCTAAGACAGGTGGGTTTTTTGGGCCACGTACTCACCCAAGAAGGTATTGCTGTAGACCCGGAAAAGGTCAAGGCCGTACTTGGCTGGAAACCACCAGAGAGCGTAACGGACATACGAAGTTTCTTGGAAATGGCAGGCTATTACCGGAGATTTATTGAAGGATTCTCCACCATAGCAAAGCCAATGACGTAGTTACTCAAGAAAGACAAGAAGTTTGAATGGACGGAAGCCTGTGAGAAAAGCTTCCAAGAGCTAAAAAGGAAATTAACAACGGTACCAGTGTTAATTGTGCCAGACATACACAAGAATTTTGAGGTATATTGTGATGCATCCCGGAAAGGCCTCGGATGCGTATTGATGCAAGAAGGCAAGGTAATTGCGTATGTCTCCAGACAACTTCGCAAGCATGAGGAAAATTATCCCACTCATGACTTGGAATTGGCAGCGGTCATCCATGCACTCAAAGAATGGAGACACTTTCTACTTGGAAATCGTTGTGAAATATACACAGACCATACGAGCCTTAAGTATATTTTCACATAGCTGGAACTTAATTTACGGCAACGACACTGGTTAGAGTTAGTGAAAGATTATGATGTTGGAATCCACTATCATCCCGAAAAAGCAAATGTTGTGGCAGATGCCCTTAGTCGGAATCCCAGCTCGGACAACGATAGTATACCAAATTTGAGGCCAGAATTTCAACAGGAATTTGCCAAACTCAATTTAATAATGGTCACCGAAGGCAGTATGTCGAATTTGGAAATACAGCCTACCCTGATGGAAAAGATTAAGGAGGCTCGGCATGGACACCCCAGCATTGATGGCATAAAAAGGAAAGTGAGTTTGGGCAAGGCCTCAAAATTCAACGTAGATGAGCAAGGAGTATTGTGGTACGGACAGAGACTTTGCGTACCAAATATCAAGGACCTCAAATAGCAGATTCTGGCTGAAAGCCACACCACTCTGTATTCAATCCATCTTGGAGGGACAAAAATGTACAAAGACCTTCAGGAAAGATTTTGGTGGCACGGTATGAAGAGAGACATAGCCACGTTCATTGCATGTTGTGACTCTTGTCAACGCATCAAGGCCGAGCACCAGAAACCAGCCGGGCTGTTACAGCCAAACAAGATACCCGAGTGGAAGTGGGACGAGATTGGAATGGATTTAATTGTTGGACTACCACGGTCACGACACGGAAATAATTCCATATGGGTCATCACCGACAGATTAACTAAGGTAGAACATTTTATCCCGGTGAAGACAACTCACACCACTCAGAGGCTGGCCAGACTTTATCTTGCCCGTATCGTCTGCCTGCATGGAGTCCCAAAGACTATCATATCTGACAGAGGCACACAGTTCGTCTCTAGATTTTGGGATCACCTACAACAGGCACTGGGAACCCAACTAGCATTCAGTACCTCATACCACCCCAGACTGATGGGCAAACTGAACGCGTAAACCAAATTCTAGAAGACATGTTGAGAGCCTGTTTCCTCACCTACGGAACCAGTTGGGAAGAAAGCTTGCCATATGCAGAGTTCGCATACAAGAACAGTTATCAAGCCAGCTTGCAAATGGCACCCTTTGAAGCTCTGTATGGGAGAAGATGTCGTACCCCGCTAAACTGGTCAGAAATCGGGGACAGCCACATCTTCGGCCCAGATATGCTCAAAGAGGCTGAGGAGAAAGTTAAGACGATTAGAGATCGACTCAAGACAGCTCAAAGTCGGCAAAAGAGTTATTACGATCGAAAGCATCGGGAAATCAGTTTTGAACCCGGAGAGTTTGTATACCTAAGAGTTTCTCCTATGAGGGGTCTGCAACGATTCAGGGTTAAGGGAAAGCTAGCACCAAGATTCATCAGACCATTCTGTATAGTGGCCCGAAGAGGCACGGTAGCCTACCAGCTAGAGCTACCCGGAGATATCCGATATCCACAACGTGTTCCACATCTCGCAGTTGAGAAAGTACATGAGCAACCCAGAGAAGCAAGTATCACATGAAAACATTGATGTGCAACCAGACCTCACCTACCAGGAGCGCCCAATAAAAATATTAGAGGAATCTAAGAGGAGGACCCGACAGAAAACCATCAAGTTTTTCAGAGTTCAATGGAGCAATCACACCGAGAATGAAGCAACTTGGGAGAGAGAGGATTTTCTTCGGACAGAGCACCCACACCTGTTTAAGGATCAGCTGAAATCTCGGGGACGAGATTTTTCCTAAGGGGGTAGGTGTTGTGACACTCCAAAAATTTTGTTGTTTTTGTTTTCAGCAAGAGCCTTGCTTGGTTTAAAGAAGGTCATTTAAACCCTTCTTAAAAACCTTTCTTCTGAGTTTTCCTTCTCAAAATCTTTTCTTGGATTTAGTTTCTTCTAAAAAGAAAACCTTTTTGGTTTTGGGCTATTCTTTGGTTTTGATACATTCTTGTTTTTACCATGCCTCTTGTGGTAAAATTCACCCAAAACCCCTCCTTCCACTTTGGGACAACCCAAACTTTCTGTCCCAACTAGTTAAATCCATTTTTAGATTTTATCTCATTTAATTCTTTCCCCAAAACAATTATGTCCTTTATTTTGAGCCTAGGTAATTTGCAAAGCAAGTACCTTAATGCCTTTGAACTTTGATCTCAAACCAACTCCTCTGGATAGTCCCTAGCACCCACAACCTAGAACCATCAAGATCCACTCTTCTTCTTTTCAAAATTTTCAAAATTCACCCTCTGCAAGTTTGGACCAGATTTGTCAAATTTGGTGAAATTCATATCTCCACTTCTCCAAAAATTCCACCAAAATTCAGGAAACCCCCAGTTGCAATGAGAGACCACTCCACCAAAAATCAGCTCAAGGAAAAATCCCCACATGCCAAAGTCATTCTGTCGAACACCTGGCTTGCACTGTTACTATGCATCTTCAGAAAAATTCAGAGTTTCAGTGTCGTTTCTTCGTCAGTGTTCAGTCACATGTCAAACTGTACGCCTGGCGCGTTGCGCACGGCCCCTCCTCCCTGTACGGAGCACCGCACGCGCACTTGGCTAGTTCATGGCGTCGGTGGCACCCTGGCCCGCCTGCACCGGCGTCTTCCGCGGCGGCAGAACCTCCCGTGGCGGCCGACAGGGGGCACCCTATGGCATAACACCGTTCGGCACCGCCCAAGCCACCTGGGAGCTCCGCGTGGCCGTCTCCCTTGCCAGCGCACGCATGCAGCACCGTCGCCGTGGCCTGGCACGCTCAAGGCGCGCTCTCTGCTGCCGACGTGCCGTACGGCCTTTCCTTCGGGGACAGGCCGTAACCGCCCCTGCCTTGCTGAGTTAGGCACTTGGATGGAATCAGTGCTCCGTCTAGACGATGCTCAAGCCCCTAAACCAACCGTCCAGCCATAGCGCCGCCGTAATCGCTCGCCGGACTTATCCCGTTCACGGCAACCGCCTCGGGCCGGCTATAAATAGCGCCTCCGAGCTCGCTCTCGTCCCCGCACAACTCCACCACCTCACCAGACCCCGCCCAGCCACTAGAAGAGCCTCGAGGGGCCCTTCTTCCTCAACTCCGGCCACCTCCGTCCGCTTCGGGCTCCGGCAGCGTTCTCTCTGGTGAGAACTCCTCCACCGCCCTAGACTTGCCCGTAGCCTCATGACAGCTCTAGGAGACTAACCCCCACTCCAATTTGACCCCAGCAGCTCTCTCCGACGAGGTCCACGACTACCCGAACCACCGTCCGCAGGAGCAAGGGCCGCCGTCGATGTGGTGCTTGCCGGCGACCACCACCACCACCCACCGACGCGGAAGGACGTACTGAACACGAAGGTACCACCCGATCCCCCTGCCTCGCCGTGAATCACCGTCGGCGACCACCGCAGCTCTCAGGCGCCGACGAGCCCTGTCTCCCTCGTTTGAATTTTCAAACCTGACGGGAGGGACCCACCTGTTAGTCTCTCATTCTTATTAAACGAATCGTTTTCTGGACTTTTCTGCAGAACCCCCTGAGAGTTTTCTGTTTCATTACAGAAAGGTCCCTGAATCAAAACCCTTATAACTTTTAAACAGAAAAGGATTTTTGTTTGATTCTTTTTCTGTTCTCTTTAGAATTTTGTCTAGTTTTTTATTAGATTTAATTGAGAATTTTTTTGGAATAATTTTGTGCACCTCGCGGTATTTACGTTACGTGCGTATTTTTCTTATACCGTAGATACCGGAGGAGGTGACGGAGCCGCGAACTTCACCCAGTTAGACTCCGACTACTCCGAACCAGGCAAGCATGTTTGAACTCTGGATATGATGAGTGTTTGATGCATGTTTGCATTTAGGAGTTTCATAGCATGTTTATGAACATTTCTTGAATATTATTTTTCATGCAAAAGAAGTGGAAAGTGAGTTTCGGAAATCCATATGTTGTTGGATACATATTTGCATGGCCATGTGATGGCATGAGGATGGGTAAGATGGAAGTGTTGTGGCATGCCAGTCTTATGCCAGTCTATTTGACTTCAGTGTCATCGTGAAACAAATCACATTCCCATTCATTTCCTTTCCTGTACTGCCACATGTCTTCCGCAAGGAATATGGCTTAGTAAGTTGCAAACCGTTTTCCTGGTACACACCAAATAGAGAGGCCGGGATGAGGGTTCCATGGCCCTGGATTAAAGCCCATCATCCGGTCAGGGGGCATGGGTGTTTCCGGTTGGGACCGAGAGGGGGGCACCCCTTAGAGCGCGTGTATAGAAATTTGATCCCATGCTATTCGAGGTTGTGACCTCCCCATCTCAAAGTTTTTGTTGGAAGTTGTCTAGGGTGATTCCTGGCATCGTGAGGTGGAATGGGTGTGTACTGGTTAGATGTGTTTCTACCGAAATACCGTAAACGGAACTAGTCCTTCGTGACTACGGAAATCCGTTGGCTGTGGACAGTTAGTACAAACTCTGCAGAGTCACAAATCCTTTAAATCATCTTGTACATGTCCAAGTACTATGTTCATCTTATCTTGTCAGATATCAGCCTTAGTGACAAAACTCTGGTGAACTACATGAGTGTTAAATTTGGTTAAAAAGTTTATTCTTGTGGATGGACTAGCTTGTTATTTACATTTGATATAAGCCCTTTCTGTGATGTCGCTCAGACATCTGACTGTGGCATACTTGTTATTTACATTTGATATAAGCCCTTTCTGCGATGTCGCTCAGACATCCGACTGTGGCATTTCTTTTATAAGCCCGTTATGTGGTGTCGCTGAGACGCCCGACTGAGGTATTTCTTTTATAAGCCCTTTATGTGGTGTCGCTGAGACGCCCGACTATGGCATTTCTTTTATAAGCCCTTTATGTGGTGTCGCTGAGACGCCCGACTGTGGCATTTCTTTTATAAGCCCTTTATGTGGTGTCGCTGAGACGCCCGACTGTGGCATTCCTTTTATAAGCCCTTTATGTGGTGTCGCTTAGACGCCCGACTGTGGCATGAGCTCTATTTTGTTTACCTTTCGAGGCGTCGCTCCAGACACCCGATCGGCTTTCAGTTATTTGTTTTACTTACCAAGTCGCGCAAAAAATTTATTATTGGAATGAGCATTATTATCTTTTTGCTCATGACACATACATGCATGCATTTGTTATATCTTTTGTCCGAACTGTCTTGCGAGTACTTTCAAAGTACTCACCTGGCTTGTTGATTTGGCCAGATGTTGATGAAGGCGATCTCATGGATGAAGAGTTCGATAGCGAGTCGGACGCCTAGAGGAGTCCCAGTCAGTCCCGTGCGATCCTGCATTTGGTCACTGTATTATATCCGCTTCCGCCATCCCAGAAATAAATCCATCGAGCCTCACCTCGACGCTCGATGAGCTGCCAGTTAGGAGTCAAGTTATCCACCACCACTTTTATCTCGAGCTAGTAGCATGTCACCACACCCCTATGTCACAACCGCCCTTATGTATGATATTGGCGTGTTTGTAATAAATTGTTGAGTAGCCTCAGCTCAACCCTGTAATATATTTAATGCTACTGGTCCTCTGTATATCAAGTATTTGTCTACCAGTGAGGATAACTGTTCCTATACTGGGATCAAAAGATCGATTTTCTCAATAAGTATTTTATTGAAAAACCGGTTGTGACACGGCGGCGAAGAAGACGAGGTCCGCGGCCGGCGTGAGGACGACGTCAGTGAGGTCATGACAGCTAAGCGCTTCGTCGCCGGTGTCGTCGAGAGCTAGCGGAGGCGCTAGGGTTTGTGAGAGGTGGCGAGGTGGAAGAAGGATTTTTGACCGTGATGTGATGGGTATTTATAAGGAAAGGGACGGCACAGCACAATTACGCAGGTGCTCCTGGCCGTTCACATCTGAAGGGCACGTGGCAAGCATGCAACACCTTGGAAGTTGTTCCATGTTCCCACGCACGCCGGATTGTCGGGGTGATCGTTCCGAATTCTCCGGCTTTCAGGCAATAAGGATATAGCATTAAAAATAGATATAAATGTTTGTCAGATTGACTTCTGCTGACAAGGTCTCAGTGAAGACAATCGACAGTTTTCAATAGAATGCATATGATTTGGACAGATACAGTTGAGGCAGAAGCATAGATAGGTTAGGGTCCGATCACATTCACTTAGATCAAAAGATTCAGCATGAAACCATAGCTATAAGTGAATGCTGTAGAGGACAAAACACAAATATGTATATAACTAGCATACGACCAAATCAACTAGATGAAGATAAACTTGAATATAAGTCAAGGATGAAGACAAATCAAATACGAAGACTTTGCAATCATGATGCCAAGGGAAACACTTCAAACAAAAGTTTGGTGGTGGCGTTACCCACCGTATAGGAAGTATTAGACCCAATCACGGCGCACAATTATCGTGGCGCTCCGAAGTCAAATTCCGCATTAATGTATTCACACTTAGAGTGTATGTCTCCATTGATTGAAGATATACATTACTTCCTGTGTTGCACATCTAAGTCATCAAAATGCATAAGTGCTAGGATGTGTGCCTAATCACAGGACATTTGAGGATTCCAAGATATTTAGCTCACACCGCAACTAGCAAAACCTTTTCTCATCCAAGGGCTTTGTGAAGATATCGGCAAATTGCTCTTCAGTGTTGACGTGAATGATATCAATATCTTCCGTCATGACATGATCTCTGAGAAAGTGATGACGAATTTCAATGTGCTTTGTCTTCGAGTGCTGAACTGGGTTGTTGGCAATCTTGATGGCGCTCTCATTGTCACAGTAGAGTGGCACATTCTTCAGGTGGACACCATAGTCCTTGAGAGTTTGCTTCATCCAGAGAAGCTGAGCACAGCAAGATCCAGCAGCAATGTATTCGGATTCAGCAGTGGAGAGAGATACACAGTTCTGCTTCTTTGAAGACCAATAGACAAGAGATCGTCCCAGAAAGTGAAATGTGCCTGATGTGGACTTGCGATCAACCTTGTCACCAGCATAATCAGCATCTGAGAATCCAACTAGATCAAACTCGAAGCCCTTTGGATACCATAATCCCAGTGTTGGGGTGTAAGCCAAATATCGAAGAATTCGCTTCACAGCTAAGTGATGCGATTCCTTTGGTGCCGCTTGGAATCGGGCACACATGCAAACACTAAGCATTATATCTGGCCTATATGCACATAAATAAAGCAAAGAACCAAACATGGAGTGGTATAAATTTTGATTGAACTCTTTACCATTTGCGTCGGGACCCAGATGACTTTTGGTTGGCATTGTGTCGTGTATCCTTTGCAGTCTTGCATTTCAAACTTCTTCAGGCAATCTTTGAGGTATTTTTCTTGAGATATTAAGATGTCGTTGCGTTGCTGACGGATTTGGAGACCCAGGAAGAACTTCAGCTCGCCCATCGTGGACATCTGATATTGCTCTTGCATCATGTAACCAAACTCATCACCGTATTTCTTGTTGGTGCAGCCTAAGATAATGACATCCACATAGATTTGGCACACAAATAGTTCACCATCATATGTCTTCGTGAAGAGTGTAGGATCTAGTGAACCAGGTTTGAAGCCTTTGCTCTTCAGGAAGTCTTTGAGCGTGTCATACCAAGCACGAGGGGATTGTTTGAGGCCATACAGTGCCTTGTTGAGCTTGTGTACCATATTAGGATGTTTTGGGTCTTCAAAGCCAGGAGGTTGTGCGACATATACTTCTTCTTCTATCTTTCCATTGAGAAAAGCACTCTTCACATCCATTTGATTAGAAGGATGTTGTGATGATTTGCATAGGCTAGCAGTATGCGAATGGCTTCAAGCCTTCCACTTGAGTGTAACCTTGAGCAACGAGACGAGCCTTGTTTCTGACAACTTGACCATGCTCATCTTGCTTGTTGCGATATATCCATTTGGTGCCAATGATATTGTGCTTACGAGGATCAGGACGCTTGACCAATTCCCACACATTGTTCAGCTCGAACTGTTGAAGCTCTTCTTGCATGGCTTGAATCCATTCAGGTTCCATGAAGGCTTCATCAACTTTCTTGGGTTCAGAGATTGAGACAAATGCAAAATGCCCACAGAAATTTGTTAGTTGTGTTGCTCTTTGAGTAGCTCTTGAACGAGTGAGTGGACCAGGTGCATTGATGCTGTCAATTATATTCTCAATCTGTACTTCATTTGCAACATGAGGATGAACAGGATGAAGATTTTGCTCTTGCTGATCAATGTCATCATTTGGGGGATTGTCTTCAGGCTGAGCATTGTCTTCAGGTTGATTAGGTGCAGAAATGATAAGTTCCTCTTCAGTCAGAGCTTCAGACGGTATGATCTCTCCAATTCCCATCTGCTTGATAGATTCACTTGGAGGTACTTCATCTAGCACATTTGGCAGGTGCTCTCTTTGCGAGCCGTTAGTCTCACCGAACCGCACATCCACAGTTTCAACCACTTTATAGTGAAAGAGGTTGAAGACTCTGTAGGAGTGTGAATCCTTTCCGTAACCAAGCATAAAACCTTCATGTGCTTTCGGTGCAAATTTTGAAGTGTGATGTGGATCCTTGATCCAGCACCTAGCACCAAATACTCTGAAGTAGCTTACATTTGGCTTCTTACCAGTCAAGAATTCATAGGACGTTTTCTTCATAAGCTTGTGAAGATAAACACGGTTAATGACGTGGCATGCAGTATCAATGGCTTCAGGCCAGAACTTCCGTGGAGTCTTGTACTCATCGAGCATCATTCGGGCCATCTCAATAAGGGTTCTGTTCTTGCGCTCCATGATGCCATTCTGCTGAGGTGTGTATGGAGCAGAGAACTCATGAGTGATACCCATAGTATCTAGATAAAGGTCGAGGCCGGTGTTCTTGAATTCAGTGCCGTTGTCACTTCTGATATGCTTGATCTTGACGCCATAGTTCATCATGGCACGATTGGCAAAGCGTCTGAAGACATCCTGCACTTCATTCTTGTAGAGGATTATATGCACCCAAGTATATCTTGAATAATCATCAACAATGACAAAACCATAGAGGCAAGCAGTGGTACTAAGGGTAGAGTAGTGGGTAGGGCCAAATAAGTCCATGTGCAGTAGATCGAAGGGTTGAGAGGTAGTCATGATTGTCTTCGAGGGATGCTTGGCCCTAGTCATCTTTCCAGCTTTGCAGGCACCACACAGATGATCCTTCTTGAACTTGACGCCTTCGATGCCCATGACATGCTTCTTCTTCGCGAGAGTGTGCAAGTTCCTCATGCCAGCATGCCCTAGCCTTCGATGCCAAAGCCAGCACTTTGAAGCCTTTCCCAGAAGACATACGGCCATCTGTGGTCCTGCTGAGAAATCTACCATATACAGATCATCTTTCTGATACCCTTCAAAGATTAGAGACTTGTCAGATTCCATTAGCACAAGGCGTCGATATTTTCCAAATAGCACAATCATGTTTAAGTCACAGAGCATTGAGACAGACATTAAGTTGAAACCAAGGGATTCAACAAGCATCACTTTATCCATGTTTGGGTCATATCGGTGTAAAGCGCATGAAGAAACTCCATAAAAGATGGATTTTTGGAATCACTTGGTTATGAATCATTTGATGCTTGCGAACCGTGCCTTTTGGGCAAGATGACTAAAACTCCGTTCTCCGGAACAATGGAACGAGCTACTGACTTGTTGCAAATAATACATACCGATGTATGCAGTTCAATGAGTGTTGATGCTCGTGGCGGGTATCATTATTTTCTAACCTTCACAGATGATTTGAGTAGATATGAGTATATCTACTTAATAAAGCACAAATCTGAAACATTTGACAAGTTCAATGAATTTCAGAGTGAAGTGGAGAATCATCGTAACAAGAAAATAAAGATTCTACAATCAGATTGTAGAAGAGAATATTTGAGTTACGAGTTTGGCCTTCATTTGAAAACAATGTGGAATAGTTTCACAGTTCATGCCACATGGAACACCACACCATTATGGTGTGTCCGAACGTCTAAGCGCATTTTATTGGATATGGTGCGATCTATGATGTATCTTACTGATTTACCACTATCGTTTTGGGGTTATGCATTAGAGACAGCTGCATTCACATTAAATAGGGCACCATCAAAATCTGTTGAGACGACGCCTTATGAACTGTGGTTTGGCAAGAAACCAAAGTTGTTGTTTCTTAAAGTTTGGAATTGCGATGCTTATGTGAAAATGTTTCAACCTGATAAGCTCGAACTCAAATCGGAGAAGTGCGTCTTCGTAGAATACCCAAAGGAAAATATTGGGTACACCTTCTATCACAGATCCGAAGGCAAAATAGTCGTTTCTAAGATGGATCCTTTCTAGAGAAGGAGTTTCTCTCGAAATAAGTGAGTGGGAGGAAAGTAGAGCTTGATAAGGTAATTGAACCTTCTCCCGAATTGGAAAGTAGTTCATCACAGAAATCAGTTCTAGTGATTCCTACACCAATTAGTGAGGAAGCTAATGATGATGATCGTGAAACTTTAGATTAAGTTACTACAGAACCTCGTAGGTCTCCCAAAGTACAGTCCGCACTAGAGTGTTACGGTAATCCTGTTCTGGAAGTCATGTTACCAGACCATGATGAACCTACGAACTATGTGGTAGCGATGATGAGCCTAGATTCCGCGAAATGGTTTGAAGGCCATGAAATCTGAGATGGGATCCATGTGTGAGAACAAAGTGTGGACTTTGGTGGACTTGCCCGATGATTGGCAAGCCGTAGAAAATAAATGGATCTTCAAGAGGAAGACAGACGCTAATAGTAGTGTTACTATCTACAAAGCTCGACTTGTCGCAAAAGGTTTTTCGACAAGTTCAAGGTGTTGAATACAATGAGATTTTCTCACTCGTATCGATGCTTAAGTCTATCCGAATCATGTTAGCAATTGCCACATTTTATGAAATCTGGCAAATGGATGTCAAAACTGTATTCCTTAATAGATTTATTAAAGAAGGGTTGCATATGATGTAACCAGAAGGTTTTGTCAATCCTAAAGGTGCTAACAAAATGTGCAATCTCAAGCGATCCATCTATGGACTGGTGTAAGCATCTCAAATGGAATATATGGTTTGATGAGTTGATCAAAGTATATGGTTTTACACAGACTTCTGGAGAAGCCTGTATTTACAAGAAAGTGAGTGGGAGCTCTGTAGCATTTCTAAAACTATATGTAGATGACATATTGTGAAATGATATAGAAATTCTGGATAGCATAAAAGGATACTTGAATAAGAGTTTTTCAAAGAAAGACCTCGGTGAAGCTGCTTACACATTGAGCATCAAGATCTATAGAGATAGATCAAGACGCTTGATAAGATTTTTCAATGAGTACATACCTTGATAAGATTTTGAAGTGGTTCAAAATAGAACAGTCAAAGAAAGAGTTCTTGCCTCTGTTGCAAAGGTGTGAAATTGAGTAAGACTCAAATCCCGACCACGGCAGAAAATAGAAAGAGAATGAAAGTCATTCCCTATGCCTCAGTCATAGGTTCTATAAAGTATGCTAAGTTGTGTACCAGACCTATTGTGTACCTTGCTCTGAGATTGGCAAGGGAGTACAATTTTGATCTAGGAGTAGATCACTGGACATCGGTCGAGAATATCCTTAGTGAGGACTAAGGAGATGTTTCTCGATTATGGAGGTGATAAAGAGTTCATCGTAAAGAGTTACATCGATGCAAGCTTTTACACCGATCCAGATGACTCTAAGTCTCAATCTGGATACATATTGAAAGTGGGAGCAATTAGCTAGAGTAGCTCCGTGCAGAGCATTGTAGACATAGAATATTTGCAAAATATATACGGCTCTGAATGTGACAGACCTGTCGACTAAACTTCTCTCACGAGCAAAACATGATCACACCATAGTGCTCTTTGGGTGTTAATCACATATCAATGTGAACTAGATTATTGACTCTAGTAAACCCTTTGGGTGTTGGTCACATGGCGATGTGAACTATGGGTGTTAATCACATGCAGATGTGAATATTAGTGTTATATCACATGGTGATGTGAACTAGATTATTGACTCTAGTGCAAGTTGGAGACTGGAGGAAATATGCCCTAGAGGCAATAATAAAGTTATTATTTATTTCCTTATTTCATGATAAAAATTTTATTATTCATGCTAGAATTGTATTAACCAGAAACATAATACATGTGTGAATACATAGACAAACATAGTGTCACTAGTATGCCTCTACTTGACTAACTCGTTAATAGAAGATGGTTAAGTTTCCTAACCATAGACATGAGTTGTCATTTGATTAACGGGGCCACATCATTAGGAGAATGATGTGATTGACTTGACCCATTCTGTTAGCTTAGCACTTGATCGTTTAGTATGTTGCTATTGCTTTCTTCATGACTCATACATGTTCCAATGACAATGAGATTCTGTAACTCCCGCTTACCGGAGGAACACTTTGTGTGCTAACAAACGTCACAACGTAACAGGATGATTATAAAGGTGCTCTACAGGTGTCTCCGAAGGTACTTGTTGGGTTGGCATATTTCGAGATTAGGATTTGTCACTCCGACTGTCGGAGAGGTATCTCTGGGCCCACTCGTTAATGCACATCACTATAATCCTTGCAAGCATTGCAACTAATAAGTTAGTTGGAGGGTGATGTATTACGGAACGAGTAAAGAGACTTGCTGGTAATGAGATTGAACTAGGTATTGAGATGCCGACAATCGAATCTTGGGCAAGTAACATACCGATGACAAAGGGAACAACGTATGTTGTTATGCGGTTTGACCGATAAAGATCTTCGTAGAATATGTAGGATCCAATATGGGCATCCAGGTTCCGCTATTGGTTATTGACCAGAGAGATGTCTCGGTCATGTCTGCATAGTTCTCGAACCCGTAGGGTCCGCACGCTTAACGTTCGTTGACGATATAGTATTATATGAGTTATGTATATTGGTGACCAAATGTTGTTCAGAGTCCCGGATATGATCACAGACATGACGAGGAACTCCGGAATGGTCCGGAGATAAAGATTGATATATGGGATAATAGTGTTTGGTCTCTGGAAGGGTTCTGGAATTCATCGGAAGGGGTTCCAGATGTTTCCCGAAATGTTTGGGTACGAGAACACTTTATTTGGGCCAAAGGGGAAACCCCACAAGGTTTCTGGAAAGCGCAAAAGAAAGTTTTGCGGAGTCCAGGGGCCAGACGCCAGGGTCCCTGGCGTCTGGGGCCAGACACCGGGAACCCTGGTGTCTGGCCCTGGAGTCCGAGAAGGACTCTTGCCTTTCGGGTGAAACCGACTTTGTGGAGGCTTTTACTCCAAGTTTCGACCCCAAGGCTCAACATATAAATAGAGGAGCAGGGCTGGCACCAAAGACACATCAAGAAACACCAAGCCGTGTGTCGGCAACCCCGTCCCCTCTAGTATATCCTCCGTCATAGTTTTTGTAGTGCTTAGGCAAAGCCCTACGGAGATTGTTCTTCACCAACACCGTCACCATGCCGTCGTGCTGCCGGAACTCATCTACTACTTCGACCCTCTTGCTGGATCGAGAAGGCGAGGACATCATCGAGCTGAACGTGTGCAGAACTCGGAGGTGCCATGCGTCCAGTACTTGGATCGGTCGGACCGTGAAGGTGTACGACTACATCAACCGCGTTGATAAACGCTTCTGCTTTCGGTCTACAAGGGTATGTGGACAACACTCTCCCCTCTCTTTGCTATGCATCACCATGATCTTGCGTGTGCGTAGGATTTTTTTTGAAATTACTACATTCCCCAATAGTGGCATCCGATCCAGGTTTTGTGCGTAGATGTTATATGCATGAGTAGAACACAAGTGAGTTGTGGGCGATACAAGTCATACTGCTTACCAACATGTCATTCTTTGGTTCGGCGGTATTGTTGGATGAAGCGGCCCGGATCGACATTACGCGTACGCTTACGCGATACTGGTTTTACCGCCATGCTTTGCACATAGGTGACTAGCGGGTGTTAGTTTCTCCAACTTTAGTTAAACCGAGTGTGGCTACGCCCGGTCCTTGAGAAGGTTAAAACAGCACTAACTTGACGAACTATCGTTGTGGTTTTGATGCATAGGTAAGAACGGTTCTTGCTCAGCCCGTAGCAGCCACGTAAAACTTGCAACAACAAAGTAGAGGACGTCTAACTTGTTTTTGCAGGGCATGTTGTGATGTGATATGGTCCAGACGTGATGAGATATAAGTTGTTGTATGAGATGATCATGTTTTTTTGAAGTTATCAGCAACTGGTAGAAGCCTTATGGTTGTCTCTTTATTGCATAAGATGCAAGATCCAAATAATTGCTTTACTTTATCGCTATGCGAGAGCAATAGTTGCAAGAGCAATAGTTGGCGAGACGACCATGTGACGACACATTGATATAGATCAAGATGATGGAGATCATGGTGTCATGCCGGTGACGATGGAGATCATGACGATGCTTTGGAGATGGAGATCAAAGGCACAAGATGATGATGGCCATATCATGTCACATATTTTGATTACATGTGATGTTTATCTTTTATACATCTTATTTTGCTTTGATTGACGGTAGCATTATAAGATGATCTCTCACTAAATTTCAAGGTAAAAGTGTTCTCCCTAAGTATGCACCGTTGCCAAAGTTCATCGTGCCCACACACCACGTGATGATCGGGTGTGATAAGCTCTACGTCCATCTACAACGGGTCAAGCCAGTTTTGCACATGCAGAATACTCAGGTTAAACTTGACAAGCCTAGCATATGCAGATATGGGCTTGGAACACTGAGACCGAAAGGTCGAGCGTGAATCATATAGTAGATATGGTCAACATAGTGATGTTCACCATTGAAAACTACTCCATTTCACGTGATGATCGGTTATAGTTTAGTTGATTTGGATCACGTGATCACTTAGATGATTAGAGGGATGTCTATCTAAGTGGGAGTTCTTAAGTAATATGATTAATTGAATTTTAATTTATCATGAACTTAGTCCTGATAGTATTTTGCAAATTATGTCGTAGATCAATAGCTCGCGTTGTTGCTTCCCTATGTTTATTTTTTGATATGTTCCTAGAAAAAAACCATGTTGAAAGATGATAGTAGCAATGATGCGGACTGGATCCGTGATCTGAGGTTTATCCTCATTGCTGCACAGAAGTATTATGTCCTTAATGCACCGCTAGGTGACAGACCTATTGCAGGAGCACATGCAGACGTTATGAACGTTTGGCTAGCTCAATATGATGACTACTTGATAGTTTTGTGCACCATGCTTAACGGCTTAGAATCGGGACTTCAAAGACATTTTGAACATCATGGACCATATGAGATGTTCCAAGAGTTGAAGTTAATATTTCAAGCAAATACCCGAGTTGAGAGATATGAAGTCTCCAACAAGTTCTATAGCTAAAAGATGGAGGAGAATTGCTCAACTAGTGAGCATGTGCTTAGATTGTCTAGGTACTACAATCGCTTGAATCAAGTGGGAGTTAATCTTCTAGATAAGATTGTGATTGACAGAGTTCTCTAGTCACCATCACCAAGTTACTAGAACTTTGTCATGAACTATAGTATGCAAGGGATGACGAAAACGATTCCCGAGCTCTCCGTGATGTTGAAATCGATGAAGGTAGAAATCAAGAAAGAGCATCAAGTGTTGATGATTGACAAGACCACTAGTTTCAAGAAAAGGGCAAAGGGAAAGAAAGGGAACTTCAAGTATAATGGCAAGCAAGTTTTCACTCCCGTGAAGAAGCCCAAAGCTGGACCAAAGCCTGAAACTGAGTGCTTCTACTACAAAGGAAATGGTCACTAGAAGTGGAAATTCCCTGAATATTTGGTGAATAAGTAGGATGGCAAAGTGAACAAGGGTATATTTGATATACAGGTTATTAATGTGTACCTTACTAGTGTTTATAGTAACCCGTGGGTATTTGATACTTGTTCGGTTGCTAAGATTAGTAACTCGAAACAGGAGTTATAGAATAAACAGAGACTAGTTGAGGGTGAAGTGACGATTTGTGTTTTTGAGATTAGTGTAGAACCTAAATAAATGTTATTTGGTGTTTGCGTTGAGCATAAATATGATTAGATCATGTTTGCTATACAATTATTCATCTAAGACAGAGAATAAATTGTTATTCTGTTTACATGAATAAAACCTTCTATGGTCATACACCCAATGTTGATGGTTTATTGAATCTTGATCATGGTGATACACATATTCATAATATTGATGCCAAAAGATGCAAAGTTGATAATGATAATGCAACTTATTTTGGCACTGCCGTTTGGGTCATATCGATGTAAAGCGCATGAAGAAACTCCATAAAAGATGTATTTTTGGAATCACTTGGTTATGAATCATTTGATGCTTGCGAACCGTGCCTTTTGGGCAAGATGACTAAAACTCCGTTCTCCGGAACAATGGAATGAGCTACTGAATTGTTGGAAATAATACATACCGATGTATGCAGTTCAATGAGTGTTGATGCTCGTGGTGGGTATCATTATTTTCTAACCTTCACAGATGATTTGAGTAGATATGAGTATATCTACTTAATAAAGCACAAATCTGAAACATTTCAAAAGTTCAAAGAATTTCAGAGTGAAGTGGAGAATCATCGTAACAAGAAAATAAAGATTCTACAATCTGATTGTAGAAGAGAATATTTGAGTTACGAGTTTTGCCTTCATTTCAAAACAATGTGGAATAATTTCACAGTTCATGCCACATGGAACACCACAGCATAATGGTGTGTCCGAATGTCTAACCGCATTTAATTGGATATGGTGCGATCTATGATGTATCTTACTGATTTACCACTATCGTTTTGGGGTTATGCATTAGAGATAGTTGCATTCACTTTAAATAGGGCACCATCAAAATCCGTTGAGACGACGCCTTATGAACTATGGTTTGGCAAGAAACCAAAGTTGTCGTTTCTTAAAGCTTGGAATTGCGATGCTTATGTGAAAAAGTTTCAACCTGATAAGCTTGAACCCAAATCGGAGAAGTGCGTCTTCATAGAATACCCAAAGGAAAATGTTGGGTACGCCTTCTATCACAGATCCGAAGGCAAAATATTCGTTGCTAAGATGGATCCTTTCTAGAGAAGGAGTTTCTCTCGAAAGAAGTGAGTGGGAGGAAAGTAGAGCTTGATAAGGTAATTGTACCTTCTCCCGAATTGGAAAGTAGTTCATCACAGAAATCGGTTCTAGTGATTCATACACCAATTAGTGAGGAAGCTAATGATGATGATCATGAAACTTCAGATTAAGTTACTACAGAACCTCGTAGGTCTTCCAAAGTACAGTACGCAACAGAGTGGTACGGTAATCCTGTTCTAGAAGTCATGTTACTAGACCATGATGAACCTACGAACTATGAGGAAGCGATGATGAGCCCAGATTCCGCGAAATGGCTTGAAGGCCATGAAATCTGAGATGGGATCCATGTATTGAGAACAAAGTGTGGACTTTGGTGGACTTGCCCGATGATTGGCAAGCCATACAAAATAAATGGATCTTCAAGAGGAAGACAGACGCTGATAGTAGTGTTACTATCTACAAAGCTCGACTTGTCGCAAAAGGTTTTTCGACAAGTTCAAGGTGTTGAGTACGATGAGATTTTCTCACTTATATCGATGCTTAAGTCTGTCCGAATCATGTTATTATCAATTGCCACATTTTATGAAATATGGAAAATGGATGTATTAAAGAAGGGTTGTATATGATGCAACCAGAAAGTTTTGTCAATCCTAAAGGTGCTAACAAAATGTGCAAGCTGCAGCGATCCATCTATGGACTGGTGCAAGCATCTCGGAGTTGGAATATATGCTTTGACGAGTTGATCAAAGAATATGGTTTTAAACAGACTTTTGGAGAAGCCTGTATTTACAAGAAAGTGAGTGGGAGCTCTGTAGCATTTCTAAAACTATATGTAGATGACATATTGTTGATTGGAAATGATATAGAAATTCTGGATAGCATAAAAGGATACTTGAATAAGAGTTTTTCAAAGAAATACCTCGGTGAAGCTGCTTACACATTGAGCATCAAGATCTATAGAGATAGATCAAGACGCTTGATAAGATTTTTCAATGAGTACATACCTTGATAAGATTTTGAAGTAGTTCAAAATAGAACAGTCAAAGAAAGAGTTCTTGCCTGTGTTGCAAAGGTGTGAAATTGCGTAAGACTCAAATCCCGACCACGGCAGAAAATAGAAAGAGAATGAAAGTCATTCCCTATGCCTCAGTCATAGGTTCTATAAAGTATGCTAAGCTGTGTACTAGACCTATTGTATACCTTGCTCTGAGTTTCGCAAGGGAGTACAATTTTGATCTAGGAGTAGATCACTGGACAGCGGTCAAGAATATCCTTAGTGAGGACTAAGGATATGTTTCTCGATTATGGAGGTGATAAAGAGTTCATCATAAAGAGTTACATCGATGCAAGCTTTTACACCGATCCAGATGACTCTAAGTCTCAATTTGGATACATATTGAAAGTGGGAGAAATTAGCTAGAGTAGCTCCGTGCAGAGCATTGTAGACATAGAATATTTGCAAAATATATACGGCTCTGAATGTGACAGACCTGTCGACTAAACTTCTCTCACGAGCAAAACATGATCACACCTTAGTACTCTTTGGGTGTTAATCACATATCAATGTGAACTAGATTATTGACTCTAGTAAACCCTTTGGGTGTTGGTCACATGATGATGTGAACTATGGGTGTTAATCACATGCAGATGTGAATATTAGTGTTAAATCACATGGTGATGTGAACTAGATGATTGACTCTAGTGCAAGTGGGAGACTGAACGAAATATGCCCTAGAGGCAATAATACAGTTATTATTTATTTCCTTATTTCATGATAAATGTTTATTATTCATGCTAGAATTGTATTAACCAGAAACATAATACATGTGTGAATACATAGACAAACATAGTGTCACTAGTATGCCTCTACTTGTCTAGCTCGTTAATCAAAGATGGTTAGGTTTCCTAACCATAGACATGAGTTGTCATTTTATTAACGAGATCACATCATTAGGAGAATGATGTGATTGACTTGACCCATTCCGTTAGCTTAGCACTTGATCATTTAGTATGTTGCTATTGCTTTCTTCATGACTCATACATGTTCCTATGACTATGAGATTATGTAACTCCCGCTTACCGGAGGAACACTTTGTGTGCTACCAAACGTCATAACATAACTGGGTGATTATAAAGGTGCTCTACAGGTGTCTCTGAAGGTACTTGTTGGGTTGGCATATTTCGAGATTAGGATTTGTCACTCTGACTGTCGGAGAGGTATCTCTGGGCCCACTTGGTAATGCACATCACTATAAGCCTTGCAAGCATTGCAACTAATAAGTTAGTTGCGGGATGATGTATTACGGAACGAGTAAAGAGACTTGCCAGTAACGAGATTGAACTAGGTATTGAGATACCGACGATCGAATCTCGGGCAAGTAACATACCGATGACAAAGGGAACAACGTATGTTGTTATGCGGCTTGACCAATAAAGATCTTCGTAGAATATGTAGGAGCCAATATGGTCATCCAGGTTCCGCTATTGGTTATTGACCAGAGAGATGCCTCAGTCATGTCTACATAGTTCTCAAACCCATAGGGTCCACACGCTTAACGTTCATTGATGTTATAGTATTATATGAGTTATGTATGTTGGTGACCGAATGTTGTTCGAAGTCCCGGATATGATCACGGACATGACGAGGAACTCCGGAATGGCCCGGAGATAAAAATTGATATATGGGATAATAGTGTTTGGTCTCCGGAAGGGTTCCAGAATTCACTGGAAGGGGTTCCGGATGTTTCCCGAAATGTTTGGGTACGAGAACCCTTTATTTGGGCCAAAGGGGAAAGACCACAAGGTTTTTGGAAAGCGCAAAAGAAAGTTTTTCGGAGTCCAGGGGCCAGACGCCAGGGTCCGTGGCGTTTGGGTCCAGACGCCGGGAACCCTGGCGTCTGGCCCTGGAGTCCGAGAAGGACTCTTGCCTTTCGGGTGAAACCGACTTTGTGGAGGCTTTTACTCCAAGTTTCGACCCCAAGGCTCAACATATAAATAGAGGGGCAGGGCTAGCACCAAAGACACATCAACAAACACCAAGCCGTGTGCCAGCAACCCTGTCCCCTCTAGTATATCCTTCATCATAGTTTTCGTAGTGCTTAGGCGAAGCCCTACGGAGATTGTTCTTCACCAACACCGTCACCACACTGTCGTGCTACCGGAACTCATCTACTACTTCGCCCCTCTTGCTGGATCGAGAAGGTGAGGACGTCATCAAGCTGAACGTGTGCAGAACTCGGAGGTGTCATGCGTTTGGTACTTGGATCGGTCGGATCGTGAAGGTGTACGACTACATCAACCACGTTGATAAACGCTTCCGCTTTCGGTCTACAAGGGTATGTGGAAAACACTCTCCCCTCTCGTTGCTATGCATCACCATGATCTTGCATGTGCATAGGAATTTTTTTGAAATTAGTACGTTCCCCAATATAATACCCATAGGAATAAGCAGAAAAGTTCTTAGTTCTATGAACATAGCGGTTTGAGGAAACACACTCATATTCATGGGTCTAAGTATGATTTTCCTGCAAAACATTGACGTTAGGGTGACTCAGATGAGTCCTCGGTCTGTATGAAGCTTTTGGACCATATGAAGCCTTTGGTATGGGTTTGTCTTCTTCACAGGTGGTGTCATGATGACATTCACTGGAACATTCTCAAGACAACTTTTGGGTACCCATATCTTCTTCATAGGTGGCCCATTCCTGCAGTTAGTTCCAATATACCTGGCAAACACTTCACCATTCTGATTCTTAAACAGTTTATAGTTTGCATCAAAGGGTTCATCAATGATAATGGGGTTAGCACAAGTGAAATCAGATAAGGTGGATGGGTCTACTGAAGGTTCCTTTGCAGCAAACCATGTGGTTTTGGGGTACTGCTCGGGCTTCCAGTACGACCCATCAACATTTATTTTCCTCTCGAACCCAACACCCTCTTTCCTAGGGTTTCGGTTCAGAATCTGCTTTTTGAGGACATCACATAATGTCTGATGCCCTTTGAGACTTTTGTACATCCCTGTCTCAAGCAGTGTCTTCAACCTAGCATTCTCATCAGCAATAGTAGTGGTATCCTCAGCAGAGGGGTTAGTTACCACATCATCTGTTGAAGATATTGCAACAGTAGTAGCAGTAGAACATTCATCAACAGAGGCAACGTTATCACGCTCAATGCATTTTAGACATTGTGGTTCAAATCCTTCCTGAGCGGGACTGATATGTTGAGCGCGAAGTGACTCGTTCTCCTTTTGAAGATCTTCATGAATCGCTCTCAACTTCTCAAGATCTTGCTTCCTTTGAAGATAATCGTAGGAAAGCTTTTCATGAGTTGTCGTGAGCGTTTCATGACGACTTTCAAGTTCTTCGTACTTAACATGAAGATTTTTGATGTCTTCAATTAAGGACTGAGATCGGGTCATTTCCGCGTCCAACAGGTCATCGCTTTGGTCTAATAGTTTTTGAATATGTTCCATAGCTTTTTGTTGTTCAGTTGCAATTTTAGCAAGTTTTTTGTAACTAGGTTTGGATTCACCATCAGAGTCATCTTCACTTGATGTTTAAAAGTAAGCATCGCGTGATTTTACCTTGGCACCACGTGCCATGAAGCAGTAGGTGGGAGCCGAGTCGTCCTTGTCATTATCATCAGCGTTGGTGACGGAGCCATTGTCTTCAGTTTTGAAGATGGACTTGGCGACGTAGGCTGTAGCTAGAGCCAGACTCGCAACACCAGAGTCGGACTCCTCCTCAGACTCCACCTCCGCTTCCTCAGAAGCAGACTCCTCTGAATCCATCTGCTTGCCAACAAAAGCATGAGCCTTGCCAGATGAGCTCTTCTTGTGTGATGAAGACTTGGAAGAAGACTTGGAAGAAGACTTTGAGGATTTCTTCTTCTTGTTGTCATCAGAATCATATTCTTTGCTCTTCTTCTTCTTCTTCTCATTGTCCCACTGTGGACACTCAGAGATGTAGTGACTATGTTTCTTGCACTTGTGGCAGGTTCTCTTCTTGTGGTCATGGGTGGAAGCATCATCATTCCTTGATCTTGATCGTGAAGACTTTCGGAAGCCTTTCTTCTTGGTGAATTTATGGAACTTCTTCACAAGTATAGCGAGCTCCTTTCCAATGTCTTCAGGATCACCGGAACTACAGTCAGATTCTTCTTCAGATGAGGAAGTAGCAGCCTTTGCCTTCAAAGTGCGAGTTCGGCCATAGTTGGGGCCATAGATATATTGTTTCTCAAATAGCTGGAAGTCATGTGTCGTGAGCCTCTCAAGTATGTCAGACGGATCGAGAGTCTTGAAGTCAGGGTGTTCTTATATCATCAGGGCTAAGGTGTCAAATGAGCTGTCAAGTGATCTCAGTAGTGTCTTGACAATTTCATGCTTCGTGATCTTAGTGGCGCTGGTGCTTGGAGCTCATTTGTGATATCAGTGAGGCGATCAAATGTGAGCTGGACGTTCTCGTTGTCGTGTCTCTTGAAACGGTTGAAGAGGTTGTGGAGAACACTGATCATTTGATCTCGCTGAGTTGAGACGCCTTCATTGACCTTGGAGAGCCAGTCCCACACTAGCTTCGATGTTTCCAGAGCACTCACACGGCCGTACTGTCCTTTGGTCAGATGACCACAAATGATGTTCTTGGCAGTAGAGTCCAGTTGAACGAACTTCTTGACATCAGCTGGGGTGACACCTTCACCAGTCTTGGGAACGCCATTCTTGATGATATACCACAGATCAACATCAATGGCTTCAAGATTCATGCGTATCTTATTCAGTGCCATCAAAGACGGGGCACGCAGCGGAGACTTTGATTATCCCTGCAGTCGACATAGCTAAAACTCCAGGTGGTTAAACCGAATCACACAGAACAAGGGAGTACCTTGCTCTGATACCAATTGAAAGAGCTAGTGATCGACTAGAGGGGGGCTGAATAGGCAATTTTTATGAAAGTCTTCAAAACATGGGAGTTTCGAAGACAGACAATAGAAATGACACTATTCGAATACAGCGGAAGGTAGACTACACTAGACAAGCCATACTCAAGTATTCAATGAAGTGAAAGCATGAAGACTATCAGCAGCTAGGTAGTAAGGATCAAGATGGAAGATAGTATGAAGCCAATCAGGACAAGTAGTCACATAGTGAAGTCAAACAGATAATGCAAGCAGGCAATGACTTCACGAGGACAAACTGTAAGTAAAGAGATGTGAGAGATAGAACCAGCAGCTTCGGGAGGATAGAGATTTGTTCGACCAGTTCCAGTTGCTGTGACAACTGTACGTCTGGTTAGGGAGGCTGAGATTCAACTCAGAAGACCGCATCTTCACCTTATTCCCCTTGAGCTAAGGACACTTAGTCCCCGCCCAATCACTCTGGTAAGTCTTCAAGGGATACTTCCAAACCTTCACAGACTTCATTCACCGGCAATCCACAATGACTCTTGGATGCTCAGAACGCGACGCCTAACCGGCTGGAGGATTCACAGTCCTCAAGTGTAACAAGTCTTCAGATCTGTCGGATTTCGGTTCCGGCAGACCCTCAAGGTTCGAACTCTGGGGTGCACGCGGAGATCACACCTCCTACCTACTCACGTCTCGTCGCCCCGCAAAGGATCTAAACTACACGAAGAACAACACAAGGGACGCGAGGTTTATACTAGTTCGGGCCGCCATTGTAGTGTAATACCCTGCTCTAGTTTGTGGTGTGATGGATTGCCTCTGGGGCGGATGATGAACAGTACAAAGGAAGAATTGCCTCGCGAGGGGAGGAGTTCTTGTGGAGGTGATGCCTCTTGGGAAGGATTCAATTGGGATCCCATCCCTTTTTACTGTGGTGGCTAGCCCTATTTATAGAGCAAGGCCCTGGTCCTCTTCCCAAATATTGAGCGGGAAGGGCGCCAACAATTGGCCATTTTCAAGGGGAACATGTAGTACACTTATCCTGACTAAAGTTGGTCCTCGCTTGCCAAAGGCTTGATGATGACGCCGGCTTGGGCTCCACGATGACCTCCATCCTGCCGTTCTACTGGTCTTGGTCTTGTTGCACCAAAATGGCTGCCTTTGCTTGATGCCCTTGCCTGCGCTTGCTCCCTTTGCACCAAAGAGGAAACAAGGACCATGCGCAGGCCGGCGCCCGCCTAGTGCCCGCCTGGCTTCGGTCGTCATGGCTTGCGTCATGGGCACCTCGTGAGGTACCCCGCCTTGATCTCTCCGCCTCCTCGCGAGCCAGCCTGACGAGGCTGTGCCTGAGGAAGCTTCCTGTCGTCCGCCCCGCGAGGCTTGGCCCCTCGTGAGGGTCTTGAGCTTGTGTTGATGAAGATGGGCCGTACTGGGCCACTCCTTGAGCCACGCCGTAGGCCGCAGGCAAGCAAGTCTGGGTACCCCTGTTCCCAGAACGCCGATAGTAGCCCCCGGGCCCAAGGCGCGCCCAGACTTCGCTTAGCAGAGAAGCGAAGGGGCAAGTGCGAAGCGCCGCGGGCCCCAATAGCCTGCGGACTTGGGCGCCGTGTGGCGGTTGATTGGACGTGGGCGTCCCTGCCTCCCCACGACGCCTCGGCGACTGCGCGACTTGACAAGTCCCTGCATGCAAAACGAGTCATGATTACCTGTGATCGTGGAGGCCGGTGGTTGGCCTCCTCCGGCTATATGTACGGAACGGTGCGAGCCCTTCCAGTCCATCCCTTCCTGCTACTCCCCTTCTTCTTCTCGGCCGCTCATCGTCCCCATGGCTCCGTCGAAGAGGTTCTCAGCCGTGGAGAAAGGAAAGGCTCGCCAGGAAGGGCCTGGCTCCCCTCCGACCAAGCGTGGCTGGGGCCGCCCTCGCAAGCACCCTTCGGCCCCCGCTGTGGCTTCCCGTGGTCGTGGAAGGAGTCCTCTGCGTGTCGGTGGGTGCCCGGTTGCCGACGAGAGGTACGCCGCGCCTGCGCGACCCCCCAAGCCGCGTTCCCACTTGGCGGAGGTGCTGCCGGAGTTCGTCGTGTGGTCGGCGGATCCGACCGGCACCTGGCTCCAGCTTCCCCGCTTCTTTGTAGGTGAACTTCCGGCTGGTGCCCCGGGCGGCCTTTGGCTTCAGGCGGATGGTTGCTGCAGCAGGGCCTCCTGGGCCATGCTGGAGGTCTCCGCTGCCGGGGAGGCGGCCCTGACCCGCGGCTGGCAAACGTTTTCCCGCGCGCACGGCCTGAGCCGACGGTGCACTCTACACTTCAAGTTCGACGGCGATGCCACCCTCTACGTGAGGGTGTTCGGGGAAGACGGCCGCCGCGCTGGATGCTGCCCCGAAGACGATGACCGCGGCCGTGCGCCCAGCCCTGGTGTCGATGGGGATGAAGGTGGTGGGAGGCGCGCGAGCAGCACTGCCCGAGGCCCGCCAAGCTCTGGTGACTCCCCATCGGACGGCAGCTCCTGCAGTGGTGGTCGCGACCAGCCCCCTCGCTGTCGTGCCCGCCTGGGAGAGGGCAGCGGGTTGGCCCGCCACCGCGCCTCGGTGAAACGGGAGATGGAATCCAGGTGAGTTCCGGAGGCAGTACGAGTCCTTGCCGAGAGTTGATGCCGGGCAAGTTGCGCCCATTTTGCTTTTCTTCCTTCCCTGCGCAAAAATAAGGTAGTCTGGTGCCCCACAGGGGCGTGTTGGACTGTTGTTGTTTAATTATTGCACCGTTTCTACTGTTTCTGTGCTGTGTTTTCGTTCCGCGTGTTTATGTGTGGAAATCACTTAGCTTGGGTGAAGCTCGTCGTGGTCTTCGCCTCCTGAGGCTAGGGCCTCACCATGCACCTTATGTCCTGCAAAGGTTAGTCAGTAGGGGTAGTCTCCAGCCTTGGTAGCGGGGACGACCAACCCAGGTCCTGTGACCGTGTCGCGATGCCCGTGGGGCACGGACTGGGAGGGGTGCTCCCGCAGCAGGCTCGGATAGGGAAGTGCCAAACCACCGGGGCAGAAAACACTCACGAGGGTGCCCGTGATCCTCCCTCGCGAGACTTGCGCGAGAGAAAACGAAGCAAACAAGTGAAATGGACGAAGGGTCGCGAGCTAGAAACGCTAACAGCTTCGATAGAACTTCAAATAGGAACAACCAAACCAACTGCATAAAGCAAATGAAAAATGACGCGTCTGGCACCTAATCTAGTCTTCGACGTCTTCTAACCAGCGCGGAGCTAAGTGCTGCCACTGGGCGTGGGCAGGAGCCCCCGAGGCCCGAGGGCGGCACTCCGAAGACTCCGGGGCGTGTATAGCCCCACTCATTATTACGTGAGAGTGTCACGGGCGGCGAGCTTCACAGGCGTTTGCCTTCTTCACAGGCACCGGGCCTTTTCCAAAACGCAGCAACTTCATAGGCATTCGCCTTCTTCACAGGCACTAGGCCTTTTCCAAAACGCAGCAACTTCACAGGCATTCGCCTTCTTCACATGCACCGAGCCTTTTCCAAAACGCGGCAACTTCATAGGCATTCGCCTTCTTCACAGGCACCAGGCCTTTTCCAAAACGCAGCAACTTCACAGGCATTCGCCTTCTTCACAGGCACTGGGCCTTTTCCAAAACGCAGCAACTTCACAGGCATTCGCCTTCTTCACAGGCACCGGGCCTTTTCCAAAACGCAGCAACTTCACAGGCATTCGCCTTCTTCACAGGCACCGGGCCTTGTTCATCGGTAAAATCTTTGGAGATGTTGAATGTTCCACGCGTTCTGGACGGGCACCCCCTCTTGGGTCTCCAAACGCGCGGAGCCGGCCTAGAAACATGAACAACCTTGAATGGGCACTCCCACATGGGAGAGAGCTTATGCAGCCCCTCCCTGGAGAGAACCCGTCTGAGCACGAGGTCCCCTACCTCAAGAGTCCTGGGGCGGATGTTGCGGCAGTGGTATCGCCGCAGTGCTTGTTGGTACATTGCTGCTCGTAGCGCGGTTTCTCGACGACGCTCCTCCCCCAGCACGAGATCCGTCCCCCGCACGGCGTCCTGCTGCGCCTCGTCGAACGCCAGGACCCGTGCAGAATGACGCCAGACCTCGTGAGGGAGAACGGCTTCAACCCCATAAACCAGGAAGAACGGGGTCTCGCTAGTCGGCTTGGTCGCGGTCGTGCGGATAGACCACAACACGGATTGGAGCTCGTCGTACAGCCCCTGCCGCAGGCTTCCAGCTTCTTCTTGAAGGTCCTGGTTTTGAGGACCCTCAGGACCTCCGCATTGGCTCGCTCAGCCTGGCCGTTGCTCCGGGGGTACGCCACGAGGCGTAGCATATCTGTGTTCCAAGGTTAGCACAGTATGTTTTGAAGAGATTGCTGGTGAATTGCGAGCCGTTGTCGGTGATAATTTGGTTAGGCACCCCAAATCGGCTCACGAGGCCCTTGATGAACTTGACTGATGAGCCCGCGGGTATGGTGCGAACGGCCTCCACCTCGGCCCACTTAGTGAACTTGTCCACGGCGACGTAGAGGTAGTGGTAGCCCCCTGGTGCCCGAGGGAACGGGCCTAGAATGTCTAGCCCCCAAACTGCGAACGGCCATGAGAGGGGTACGGTCTGCAGTCCTCCCGCCGGCTGGTGGATCTGCTTGACGTGGAACTGGCAGGCCTCACAAGCCTTCACTAGCTCAACGGCGTCGTTGAGCGCTGTGGGCCAGTAGAACCCGCTGCGAAATGCCTTGCCAACGAGGGTCCATGAGGATGAGTGGTGCCCACAGTCTCCATCATGTATGTCTGCCAGCAGCTCCTTCCCTTGCTCTCTGAGAATGCAACGCAGGGACACGTCGTTTGGCCGCCTTCGGTAGAGCTCCCCATCCTTGACGATGTAGGTCGTGGCCTGCCGTGCCACGCGCTCCGCGTCCTCCTCCTTCTCCGGCAGAGTCCCTTGCATCAAGTAGACCTTGAATTCCGCCATCCAGCATTCTTCCTGAGGCTCCATCGCCAGAAGCAGGCGTGCCCCCGAGGCCGGGCCGCAGGCCGGGGCTCCTGAGGCAGGTGGCTGAGGGACTTCCTCCCTAGGTTACGCTGTGCTTGATAATGTCAGTGTCGCCAAGGGTTTGAAGAGTCGCTCCTCGAAGACGCCAGGCTCCTAAGGCAGCCGTCTGGATGCCCTCTTGGCGATGTCGTCAGCCTCTTGATTGGTATCGCGAGGCACATGCTGCAACTCCAGTCCCCAAAATTGTTTCTCCATCTTGCGGACCTCTGCGAGGTACGCTTCCATGTGCTCGTCCTTTGGCTCGTACACTTTGTTGGAGAAGTTGACGAGGAGTTGCGAGTCACCCTTGATGGTGATTCATTTTACTCCCAAGGCGATGGCTGCCCTCAAGCCCGCTATCAGGCCCTCATATTCTGCTATGTTGTTGGAGACCTTCTCCCCATGCTGGAAACAGAGTTGCATGGCATAGTAAAGCTTGTCCTGAGTGGGGGATATGAGCACTGCACCAGCCCCTGCACCCTGTCGCGCGAATGCTCCGTCGAAGTACATCACCCAACCATCCGGCGCTTCACTTCCTAGGGAGAGCGACCGATCCTCGCCCAGTTTGAGCCCTGGCGCCTCTGTCCATTCCGCCACGAAATCTGCGAGCGCAGCCCCCTTAATGACCCTGGTAGTACTGAATTCTAGCTGGAATGCTTGTAGTTCGATGTTCCATTCGGCAACCCTCCCCGCTGAATTAGGGCTCCTGAGTACCCTTTCCAGGGGGTAGGCTGAGACGACCTTGATGGGATGGCCCTGAAAGTAGTGCTGCAGCTTGCATGAGGCTACCAACAATACGAGGAGGAGCTTCTGAGGCACTGGGTATCGTGCCCTTGCGTCCCGCAGCACCGTACTGACGAAGTACACTGGGTGCTCGACGAGATTGAGGGTGCCGGCGCAGCCCGCGTCCTCTAGAGGCCGGGGCGCTTCCTGGGGCGGCGCGGTCCTTAGTCCTTGGTCGCCTGAAGGAGCCTCCTCTGCTCCTGGTGCGCTCTCTTGGCGGGGCTGATCTTTCTCTGCTGCGGTCATGGTCTCTGTGAGGCCTTCCGGGCCCTGTTCTGCCTCGGCCGGGAGTGCGACGGCGGCCGAGGCCTGACGCTCCTTTTGGACTGCAACCAGGGCTGCGCTGGCGGAATAAGGGGTGGCTACAAGGTAGAGCACCAGGGGCTCTCAAGGGCGAGGGGCCACCATCACCAGGGGGCTGGTGAGGTACCTCTTGAGGTCTTGGAATGCTTTGTCGGCCTCTTCAGTCCATTCGAAGGGGCCTTTCTTCTTCATCATCTTGAAGAAAGGCAGTGCCCGCTCTCCCAGCTTGGAAATGAAATGTCCTAAAGCGGTTACGCGCCCGGTGAGCTTCTGCATTTCCCTGAGGGTCTTTGGCGGGCTCATGTCCTCGACTGCCTTGACCTTCTCTGGGTTAGCCTCAATGCCCCTGTGTGATACGAGGAAGCCTAGGAGCTCGCCCGAGGGGACTCCAAACACATACTTCTCCGGGTTGAGCCGCAGGTCCACTTCGCTGAGGCTCGCGAAGGTTTCTTCCAGGTCTTGTATCAGGGTCTTGGTGACGGCCACCTGGCAGATGGTGGGGGTGCACAGCATTGGGAGCGCACTCGAGCAGGCTGAGTTGGAGGGGTGATCATCCGAGCTGAAGGCCAGATCGGCCTTAGGCACCGTCCAACCCGGAGGAGCCCCACGCTATGCGAAGGCGGCGCCGATCTGGCGGACGAATGCCTTGACGTGGCGGTCTGAAGGTGGCGCCTGTGAGCCACCCAGGAGGGCTGCAACGACCGGGGGCGCCGGTGCAGCGTACTGGGCGTGGAAGAGGCCATGCAGCTCCTCCCAGGAGGCCACAGAAGCCATTGGCAGGTGGAGCAGCCACATGCGCAGTACGCCGGTGAGGGCCATGGGAAACCAGTTAGCCATAACCCTGTCGTCGCCCCCGGCCTCGAGGACGGCCTCCTCGTATGCCAGCAGGAAAGCCAATGGATCCGCCATGCCGTTGTAGCGTGGTGGCATCTCTGGCTTGAACTTGTGCGGCCACTGCACCTGCCGCAAGGCGGGGGCCAAGGCTCGGAGCCCCCTGGCCCCAGTGCTGGCGCTGGCAGCGGGAGCGGGCGGCGCGTCGCCCGTCATGAGGGCGAAGCGCCGTGTTGGTGGAGAGCGGGCCGGCGGAAGGGAAAGCTCCGGCGCACCCCTACCTGGCGCGCCAAATTTCGGATTTCGGGTTCCGGCAGACCCTCAAGGTACGAACTCTGGGGTGCGCGCGGAGATCACACCTCCTACCTACTCACGTCTCGTCGGCCCGCAAAGGATCTAAACTACACGAAGAACAACACAAGGGACGTGAGGTTTATACTAGTTCGGGCCACCATTGTGGTGTAATACCCTACTCTAGTTTGTGGTGTGATGGATTGCCTCTGGGGCGGATGATGAACAGTATGAAGGAAGAACTGCCTCGCGAGGGGAGGAGTTCTTGTGGAGGTGATACCTCTTGGGAAGGATTCAATCGGGATCCCATCCCTTTCTACTGTGGTGGCTAGCCCTATTTATAGAGCAAGGCCCTAGTCCTCTTCCCAAATATAGCGGGAAGGGCGCCAACAATTGGCCATTTTGAAGGGGAACATGTAGTACACTTATCCTGACTAAATTTGGTCCTCACATGCCAAAGGCTCTGATGATGATGCCGGCTTGGGCTCCACAATGACCTCCATCCTGCCGTTCTGCTGGTCTTGGTCTTGTTGCACCGAAATGGCTGCCTTTGCTTGATGCCCTTTCCTGCGCTTGCCACCTTTGCACCAAAGAGGAAACAAGGACCCTGCGCAGGCTGGCGCCCGCCTGGCTTCGGTCGTCATGGCTTGCATCACGGGCACCTCGTGAGGTACCCCGCCTTGATCTCTCCGCCTCCTCGCGAGCCAGCCTGATGAGGCTATGCCCGAGGAAGCTTTCTGTCGTCTGCCCCGCGAGGCTTGGCCCCTCGCGAGGGTCTTGAGCTTGTGTTGATGAAGACGGGACGTACTGGGCCACTCCTTGAGCCATGCCGCAGGCCGCAGGAGGCAAGTCTGGGTACCCCCGTTCCCAGAATGCCGACAAGATCACGCGGACAGAAAGACTTTAGTGACGCCAAACACTCTTTGGGATCTGGGTGGTTTGGGCTTTGTCCTTGCAAGGATTCTCTCTCAAATGCTTCGGAGGTGGGTTGCTCTCAAACGACAAAAGTCGTGTACTAACTCTGAGCAGTCACCAATTTATGGTGTAGGGGGTGGGCTATTTATATCCACGGGGCAACCCAACCTAATTTGTCCGAACTGACCCTGGGTCACTAAGGAACTGACACATGTCTCAACGGTCAGATTTCAAACACACACGGTAGCTTGACTTGGGCTACAAGTAAAGCTGACTCATCCGACTCTGGATAAGATTTGCTCTCATTGTCTTTGCTCAAAGACATAGGATTTGGTTGAGCATCACTTCAGTCACTCTGACTTTGTTCACTTGGACCCCACTTAATAGTATAGTGGTTCCTATGACTCAACAAATAAGAAAAGGTAACAACAAAACAACTAAGTCTTCGCGCTCCATAGTCTTCACGCGATGTCTTCTCATGTCATAGTCTTCAACATGAATATCTTCACATACCACCATTGTCTTCAATGTCTTCACACATTTTTAGGGGTCATCTCCGGTAGGTAAACCGAGTCAATGAGGGACTACTACATGTGTTATCCTGCAATTCTCACAAACACATTAGTCCCTCAACCAGGTTTGTCATCAATACTCCAAAACCAACTAGGGGTGGCACTAGATGCACTTACAGGTTTTCCCTAGTAGTGGGGTTCGGTGACCGCCCTCAAGGGTCTCTTAGTGGAATCACGGCATCTTGCATTGTGCGAGGGCATGAGGAGATTACGGTGGCCCTAGTGGCTTCCTAGGGAGCATTGTGCCTCCACACCGCTCCAAACGGAGATTAGCATCCGCAAGGGTGTGAACTTCGGGATACATCGTCGTCTCCGCATGCCTCAGTTATCTCTTACCCGAGCCCTTTACTTATGCACTTTACTTCGTGATAGCCATATTGTTTCTTGTCATATATCTTGTTATCACTTAGTTGTTTATCTTGCTTAGCATAAGTTGTTGGTGCACATAGGTGAGCCTAGTTGTTGTAGGTTTTGTGCTTGACAAATTAACCGCTAGGTTTATTCTGCATTTGTTAGAGCCTAAATCATAATTATTTTAAAGTGCCTATTCAACACCCCCCCCCCTCTAGGCGACATCCTCAATCTTTCAGTAGTCAATGGGGGTTGGCATATCTCTCATCTTCCATGGTCATGTTGTATAGGATCACACATCATATCATGATATTTTTCAAGACATCCTTGTTGTAGAAACGAGCGGGCCCCCGAACAAGTCAAAACCTTGGTTGCTGCCCTCTCAATGTCTTTTCTCTGAGCCTCTCGCGCCTTGGTGAAATGTTTATGGTCTCTGCTCTTGAGATTAGAAATTTTCTTCATAAATGTTTACCAAAATGGATAGATGTCATCGGCTAGATAGTAGCATTTGTCATAATGATGGCCATTCACCGTGAAGTTGCAAGGTGGAGAAGTACCGCCAGTTAGCCTTGCAAATAAATGAGATTCTTTGCAAGATATTGATGTCATTGTGAGATCCAGGCAACCCAAAATAGCAATGTTAGATCCACAAATTTTTGGAGGCAATAACTTCCAAAATTATCATTGGATCCTTGCAATGCTCGATGAATTGGTCATGCCAAGATGCAAGGCAATTCTTAGTGCATACAATCAACACTCTCTAACATCTTGGGCCAACCTTTTTTTCTTCATGCGTCACTAGAGTCCTTGTCGTGTCCTCGGCTCGCATATACTCCTCACCATAAACCCTCACCTCGGTTTCAGCAAACACTCTATGGTTGTATATTTAGCCATTTGAAGATTGACATCACATGAATCTATGGGAGAGTAATGTGTAATAATTAGAAGTGCCATGGTCACTTTGAAAAGGGGGGGTCCCAAGGAAAAAGGCAACCTTTCTCTGTTGCTAGAAGAAAGGTTCATTGACTTCCATGTCATTGGCAATTCGATTGAACGGTCGTTCGGTCATGCGAAAGTGTTGCCAGAACATGTACGGAGGGAACGTACAAGCTCGCATAAACTAGCCACGCATGAGCTTCTCGTGGCCTTCAGTTTTGTTCCGGTGAAACTGCCGACGGACCCTAACTCTTCATACCAGTTGCCGCTATCCATTCACAACCATCACTATTACCTTGTATTCTTCGGCATTTATGGTTTCACTCTTGAACTCGAAACTCAAATCCGATGACAAATTATAAAAAAACATTAGCTCCGCCATCAGATCCATCTACACATAATGCGAATCATATGTCATGTACACGATTCTATGAACCGCTAAAATATATCTACAAGAAAAGGTTAGGGAAATTTATCTCCAAGAAGCCGTCGAACACCTTGAGGTCACGCGGTGGAAGGGGTGATGGGGTCGGACATCAGAAAGAAGGCGCGGGGTTGCGGCAACATCCCAGAACGGCTCAGCGGAGGCGACTGGAGTCAACGTACACATCTTCCATTACCACTAGAACAACCCTAAAAATATGTTGGGAGGAGTGTGATGAGCGCCACCAAAGAGTATGAAAATACCAAGATCTTGCAGGTTGACACAGGAACACCTACGACGAGCCGTAAGTCCCCACAATGTGATACTGGGACAAACACAATCAACTGAGTGTCACCGGCACTAGAGATGTAAATGGCAAATAAACGACACCCGCAAAGCCTGTTTAGTTAGTTTTAGTTTGCTCGATAGTTCATTTTTCTCACAAAAAAAGAAACTTTATTGAACTGTTGCACTTAGAACATGATGCTCATGTCAACACATCTTTCGCCGTGGGAAGGATTCAAACATGAAGCGCCATTGTTGTGGTCGCTCGAATACGAGATTCAGAGCGCGGATTTCTCCATGAGCACACACCTCACCTCAGCCCCAAAACAACACCGTGAAGATACGCCGGGGCACTGAGAAAATGGTGGCCTCGGTGTGAGAAATCTTCTGCTTCACAATCGTGCAATGATGTGCAAGTTCCTGACCAAGATACTACAGACCTCTGATGTTCCTTGCTACCAGTGGTTTGCCTCACAGTACCTCAAGAAGGCCATCCCGGTTGGTACTTGCAGCAGGGATACAACTATGTGGAAAGGCTTCAAGGTTCACAGTCCTTTGATTCTAAACTCTTCCATATGCGCCTTGGGCCCCGACGACCTCATATTTTTTTGGCACGACCTTTGGCTCCGAGATGGCAGACTGTACCTGTTGTTCCCAGTCCTATACTCATATGCAAAGAACCGTTGCTGCTCGGTCCGATCACAGTTCTCCGATGGCTCCTGGTCTGTGCAACTCCACCCGAACTTATCTCACACTGCTAGTGATGAGCTTCTTTTGATGCATCAGATGCTTGAAGCTGTAACCCCTGATGATACAGGACAAGACGTGCGCACTCCATCCGTGCTTGTCAAGAATATCAGTGCATGTTATTTCTACCGGCTGCTCTCTTTTCGGGGAATCCGATGTGTTTTTCATCCCTGGGTATGGGATGTGCTGATCCCTCTGAAGCACAGAACCTTCCTATGGCTGGCTTTTTGGGACATGCTCAACACCAGATGCAACATGGCAAAAAAACACTGGATGGCAGTCGCTCCAAATGCAGATTGTGATCTCTGCCCCACCTCAGAATCCATTCATCATATCGTTCTATGGTGCCGGGCGGTGTCGGCCCTCTGGAACCGGTTGCTTCTGGCCCCTTTGGCATGCAGATCGATAAGCATCATAACTTTTGTTCAGCAAGCTGCTTCTCAGTTGGAGTTTAAACGCAAATGAAATGTGGCCTTTGCTGCATGTGCTATCACCCTTTGGCATGCGCGTAATGATCGTATCTTCAACTCACGCTCGTGGACGGACTCCTACATTAGGTTCCACGCTGCAGACTTATTACGCCTCTGGTGCTGCAGAGCCACAAAGCAGCAGGACAAAGAAGATCTCATGTTTTGGGGAAATTTACTCGCTGGCTAGTCCTTA
>NC_041385.1:105113031-105127018 GCF_002162155.2 Triticum dicoccoides
GTGAAGTTGCACCATGGTGCACATCACTAGCCTCATGTTATGTTAACCAGGCTACTGCCTGTTTTGAAATATAAGGGCGGCCGTGTGCCTCCTTTTATCTTCAAAAAAAAGATACGCCGGGGCAGCAGGCAAAGCAGATCCACGCCCAAGAAGCAGAGGCAGGCCAGAAATTTGCAGGCCGGAGAGAGGTGTGTGACGCAGGCTTGGCGCCCTCGTGGTCAGTTCACAAATGTTCGTTCTCCGCTTACTGTTGTAGCATT
This sequence comes from Triticum dicoccoides, assembly GCF_002162155.2. Taxonomy (NCBI): domain Eukaryota; kingdom Viridiplantae; phylum Streptophyta; class Magnoliopsida; order Poales; family Poaceae; genus Triticum; species Triticum dicoccoides. Next base: position 105,113,292 of record NC_041385.1, read on the forward strand.
ATAAGGACATTCCGAGCTCTCGAGATTGGGTCCATGTCTAATTTCTTTTTGTTCCATTTCATAGTATGATCCAATCAATGCACTCTTAACAGAACACAGTAATATAACTATAGAAGTATTGCACCTACCCAGCTAAAACAGGTGGGCATCTGAATCTACCGAACCCATCTAGCAGCGGCAACTACGAACTGTGTCCCAGATTTTTATATGCAAAGCACAACTTTAAGTTCTTATGGATAGCATTTTTGCAGCCCCAGAAATCCAACGCAGGAGAAATTACAAGAGCAATCAGTACAGGGGGTGAAGCATCGACGCCAGCGATCATTACGAAAAAGAGTTCATACCCTGTTCCAGGCCCAGCGCAATGTGCAGCAGTCCACGCGCCACTGGTAAGCAAATCTACACCATGCTTCTTGCCTAAAGAAGCATTGCAAAATTGATAAAGCCTACGGAGAACAAGGAAGCAAAGTTGATGTTCAAGATCCAGTTACAGAAACAGAATTCACAAGTGGGTGAAAATGCATCACCAGCTACTGCAAACAGGAAACCGGTGGTATATTGGCTAAATATTTAGTATTGGGAGAAACCACTGAATGATCTTCAATAACGAAACCTCAATAAAAAAATCAAGACAACTCTTCAGTTCAAAGACAAATAAAGAGAAGGGGCAGATCATTTGCCAATCTTTTTTTGCTCAGTTTTCAAAGGTGTTGGTCTTTTTGGTTTGATTTGTTCTTATTTCCACTGTAATTGCTAGAGACATATGTAAAGTGAAATGTATTATGGGGGTCTCATTTTTATGTAATGCTACTAAATAAATATACATATTTTTATAGTGTGGTTTTTTTACCACGATACAGACACATACATACGTACATACACTCGCCCCTATGGAAGCATGCACGCACACCCTAGCCCCTTGAGCATCTTCTAGAGACCGAGTCGGCGCATTATTTTGAGATTTAGGAAGTCACCACAGGCGCTTCCGTAGTCGACGAGTACGTCTCCTACCACTGAATGAGTATCATCCATAAATTTGAATAAATCTAGAAAATACGAGTATCGGTGTGAAGTCTAACACTTGAACCCTGGTAGGCTTGTTCCACCATAAGCAACCTAACCATTTGAACTAGGCTAAGTTTGCCTTTTATAGGGTGGTTGGTATGTTTATCATGGACTATGCGTTTGCTTGACAGAGGCATGAGCAATATCTTTTGTCAAAGACACATCTTCTATAGATTGTATAAATAGATGACCTGGAAGACATATGTGTGCATGTCATTTTCTTATGTCAAGTAATACATGATGTTAGCCTTGTGATTTAATCTTGATTCCTCTAATTCCTGCGTGAATCTCAAGTTCTCAACACAAATACATTTGGACCACGCCTTAGATGTAAGAAAATACAAGGCAACTTAAGCAACTCTAGCAGAGTCATAGTATTGACAGCGTCCATAACATGTATGGAGCGTGTTTCATAATTTCTGGATGCTCTGCAAAACATCGAATCATCGTAATGTGGCCTCTATTTCTTTTATGTTTTCTTCTTTCTACCTATTTACAATAAAAGAATTCAATAATTCAACAAATATTATTACAAACCATTAATCTGAATACATAAAATAATCCAAATTAACAAAAAAATCTGATCAAATAAATTGTTCAAGCAAAAATAAATGAATTAAAAAAACATACACTTTCTCCCGACTAGCTGCAAATGATGCTCAATGAGACCCTCCTAACGATGGAAGGCCCAATCTTCAGTCTTCCAGTACACATCCAGAAAATGCTTGAATGCGGCATGTGTGCCTGTGAGGCAGGACAGCTGTGCCAATACCTTCATAGTCAATGGGGCTTGGCATATCTCCCTCGTCTTTTATGGTCATATAGGTGGGCATTGATCTGGGCATGCTCCCTTCTCATCAGGACAGGTTACAAGATTGATGGACTAGTTGGCGCAAGCAAATTCAAAAGGAGGAAAGAAAGGGCTTGGACTCATTCGTCATACTAATTTGTTGGACTCTATGGAAGCAAAGAAATAGTCGGGTCTTCCATTCAGATAACATTCGTAATGTGTATGGCACCGTTGAGCTAATCTTTGTCGAGGTCCGGCAATGGGCTCTTGCAGGAGGGAGAGGAGTACACCGATATTGTGAGTAGTTGCCTAGTTTAAGCCAGAGGAGGGGTTTCGGATCGCCAGCCTGTGGTGATCTCACCGTTGTAACCTCTTGTACATATTTTCTCTCTTATATAAAGCTAAGATACGTCTTTGGCGTACTCTCTAAAAAAATCTTTTATAGTGATGTTGTATAGGATCAGACATCATGTCATGATATTTTTCAAGACATCCTGCTTGTTCTAGAAACAAGCGGCCCCCGAACAAGTCAAAACATTGGTTGCAGCACTATGAATGCCCTCTCAATGTATTTTCTCTGAGCCTCTTGCGCCTTGGTGAAATGCTTATGTTCTCTGCTGGCTACAAGTCTGCCGCAAGCTTTGAAAACTCGCACCTGACAGAAAACTCAAGCAGCAAAGGGCGCTCATTCCTCTAGTATAGAAGGGCGCTCGCTTAATTTCCAACAATTTCCCAGCTCATTGACGTGGCATTTCCTATTTGACGCCTTATGCGCCCGTTAACGTGTAATTCATTAACTGGCACTGAAGGCGTGTTACCTGGGCCGACTCATCTATGGGTGCCACGGGAGATACCTCTTACCGGTTTTGGGAAGCTTCCTAGCCGTTTTTCTTTTGCTTTTTTTATTTTGGGTTTTCCTCGACCTGTCTTCTTTTGTTTTTTATTATTTTTTCATATTTTATTTTTTATTTATTCTGTATTATTTTCCTTTTTTATTTTTATTATTTATTCTTCAAAATACATGAATTATTTTCAAATTTGATGAAACATTTTTAAAAAATTGAAGAACTCTTTTTCAAATGGATGAACTTTTTGTTCAAGTTCATGATCTTTAAAAATAATATAAACCATTTTCCAAATCAATGAGCTATTTCTAAAATTTGTGACCTTTTTTCAAAATTAATGAACTTTTGTCCAATTTGTGAACTTTTTTTCAAAACCGATGAATTTTTAAAAATTATTGAACTTCTTTTCAAATTTGTGATTTAATTTTTCAAAATAGGTGAACTTTTTTGATTCACGAACCTTTTTTCCATATTCGTGAGTTTTTTCAAATTCATGAACTTTTTTTATTTTTTTCAAATGCATGAAATTTTCTGAAATTGTGATTTCTGTTTTTGATTTTTTGCGTTTTCTTTTTGTTGACATATAATGTGCTGCCTAGTCTCTTTCATCAGATCGGTCTTTTGGTTGCATTGGTTAGAGCATGCACTTCTACATGGTATCGGAGCTAAAAGGTCTTGAGTTCAAGACCCGGCTGGCGCAATTAAATTGCAGCTCACTTTCAGTCCAAGTTTAGGCCCGAGGGAACTACACGTGAGGGGGAGTGTTGACGTATAATATGTTGCCTAATTTTTTTCATCAGATCGGTCTTTTGGTTGCATTGGTTAGAGCATGCACTTCTACACTTTTTACGAGCAAGTGACCAGTCATTCAGCAGCAGCGACCGTTTGGTGTTATTTTCTTGATCAGGCGAACACGCTAGTGGGCCAGCCCATGCGAGTGGCAGAAGGCGCCAATTACTGGGAGCGACTTCGTTGCCGGCCGGAGGCCAATTCGCAAAAGAAAAAGGAAGTATCCGAGTAACCAAACTAGTAGGAGTACCTAAAAAAAAGAGTATTCCCTCTAAAAAAACCTAAAAAAAAGAGTAACCGACCTAGTATCAGTCTATATATAGACGAGAGGGAGCATATAGAGTATGTATCGTCGTCGGGTGAATAGCTCCCATGCGACGTCGTTGGTGTGAACTGTCTCTCATGCGACGTAGTTGGTTGTAATCGCTCTCATGCGACATCTTCGTTGGAAAAAATAGCTCCCATGCGACACTGCTGCCTAATCCAAAGACACATGTTTAAAACTCGAATCAGGTGAGCGGGACCCACAGCATGGGACCCACTAACTTATCAAACTCAGCATTGGTCAGGTGAGCGGGACCCATAGCGTGGGACCCACTAACTTATCCAGGTCAGCATTGGTACAAGAGGACACCGAGCCGTGCCCCGAGCCGTGCAGCACCCGAGCCCATCCTCCCCCCTCCCCCTCCCCGACCGTTGTTGTTCTTTTTCTCCGGCGACGACACGCAGCAACGCCGTTCCGGGCCGCGACCTAGCAATGTCGAGCTCCGCTTCAGCCTCCCGCCGCTCATGGCCGCGCTATGGCGCAGTGCCCATGACAAGATGCCCTGCATGCCCACGTATCGCACCCCTGAAGCGGCTAGTCACAACGACCGACAAGAATGGCAACCTTGGGCGGGAATTCGTGAAATGCGAGAGCAAACCAGAGCAGGGAAAGGTGAGATTTTACTTCTCAATATGCCAATTTTGGTTTTTGTCTCCCAATTTCATATTTGCCCATTTTTCCCCATCGGATTTGGGATTTAGGGTTCATCTTTCCGATTTCAGAAATTGAAGCAATGCACCCATTTTGAGTGGCTAGATGAGTACATAGAGCGGATTCAACTGGAGGGTGCATCAGGGGAGCTCGATTTACTGTTGGAGGCGGAGAAGTTGGGCAAGTTTGGATCGGGCGCATCTGGATCCGGGGCCCCTGGATCTGGCAATTCCATCGGGGGCGCCCGCCCTTCCATTGGTGCTACTGTGGGGGATGCAGGAGTGACGGCAGAGCTGAAGAAGCTGAACAAGCAGATGAAGAAACTCATCAAATTGCAGAAGCAGGGCAATTTGATGGGGCTCATGGCCGCACTTTTTTATGTTTGTGTAATTGGTCTCGCATTTGTTTATGTGATGATAATTAGTCGTAAGTGAATAGATTGGGCATCATTTGTAATCGGGATGATATGTACATTTGAATAAAAGTGTTGCGCTGTATGAATTCAGCATGTCCTCTCCACTCTGTTTCGGCCCCGTTTTTTATTTCTTCAGTTCGTCATCAGTTTCAGTTTCAGTGGTAGAGGGAGAAAAGGAAAAAAAGGTTCGTCCACAGTTACCCGAAAAGGCCAGGCCCATATAGAAGTTAGGCAGGGCCGAATAGAACATATCCAGGCCCATTGATAAAAGGAGTGCAAAAAAAGTGCACACGGTCATTGACATCGATATATCTTTTCGGCTTTAGATCATTTCACAAATTTTAAGTTTCCTGCAGTCACCTTTTTTGAGATAACTCATCTGATAATTATTTGAGATATTTTTATGCATAAGCTATTTGAGATAATTATTTGAGCAGTCTTTGTGAACCAAAAAAGTTGCAATTGTTTGGTTCTAGTTTATTTCAACCAAGCACCATTTCTTAATATATTTTTTTACTTGTGCTATGGTGTTTTCAAAGTTTTTACTCGTGTGTTTCAACCGAAAAAGGTTGTGCCCAAAAAAGAAGACATCTAGTGTGCCCCTAGTAGCATCTCCTTACAACATAGAGGGGCATCCCCTTACAACCAGGGGCGGATCCATACTTGGTCATGGGTGTACACCCAAATCTTTTGGCTAGACATTTTTATATATGGTGTATACTTTAATACATTCAGTGCCCAAATGACCTTTCTCGCTAATGCCATGTTTGGCAGCAAAAAATGACATAGCAAGCATGATTTAAACATCAAACAACACTTGCACATTTTAGATACCAGATCAATTGTTTTTTGGTACACATGGCCACATAAATAAAATGCAATGGAGAAACTTTAGGACCGAAAAAACATATAGATAGATAGTGGGGCATCGGGTACCCTAGTAGCATAGATAGATAAAACATATAGAGGGGCATCCCCCCACTACATATAGTTCATAAAACATGAAAGTAAAATAATTAAAACTAGATATATAAAAGACACGGGCACACACGCCCGAACCAACACAAACACAAACTAGAGCCCCAAACTAGATAGATAGAAGACTCGCCCCTTGAACAACTCCTTGGCCCCTCCTCCTTGCCACTCCTTGGCCCCTCCTCCTTGGGCCCCTCACTCGTCATCCTCCGGCATCTGGTAGGGGAGGGTGTGCATGCCGTTGGGGTGAGGGAAGATGTGGTGGAAGTTGGTGAAGATGTTGTAGGTCGTGAACGCGATAAACTCGCATCCACACCAGAACACCTGGCCGAGGAGGTGGTGAGCGTCGTAGGGGTTGGTGAAGGTGACGTGGAGGCCGATGACGAGGCCGTTGGCGTTGCCATCGTACTGCTCGTGGAGGTGGAACATGGGCGGAGTGCCCGGAGGGAGGTGGCGGTAGCCGGCTTGGAGGAAGAAGCGAGCGAACTCTCTAGGGCCCTCCACCTAGAGATGGCCCACACCCTCAGGCTATTCTCGACGACGACTCCGGCCGGGTACTGCCTCTCCGGCACGGTGGGAGGGCGACGGTAGGTAGGGCCGTTGAACTGCATGGTGGCTCGAGTGGGATTTGGCTCGAAAAGAAGAAGGGGAGGAGGCTTGAGAGATGAGTGTGAGAGGATGAGGAAATGGTGCCCTTTTATAGCCGCGTTGCAGCTGTGGTCAATGTGTACACGGTGCCTTCTGGATCGTTTTCTCTTCTCCGTTCGCACTGGCATAAGTAATTGCGGGCATTAATTCAAAAAACGGCGGCCAGAGCATCCAAAGAGGCACGGGCAGCACAGGCGAGTTGCATCGTTTCGTGCACTTGCATCGGCGGTGACGCCGCGTGGGAAACAGGCTCGTTCATCCGCGCGTGACACTGAAAAAGGAGCTGCACCACCGACGCGTCCGTCTCGTTCAAACATGCATTTGTTAAAATAGCTTAGATGCGACGTACCTATACGCTGCGCCCCTGCCGTGCTTTACTGCGTCGATGCGTGCATGCAATGGCGGGCTAGGTGTTCACGAGCAAAGAATAGCTAGGCTGCGACGTTGCATGGCATGCATGGGACAGGGATGGCCCACATGTCATTGACCCTCTCGCATGCAGCCCATCCCCCTCTCGACGGCCGTGCGCACGCACGCCAGGCTCTGCCGGGCCCGATCCGCTCGGCCCAACGGTCACTTAGATGATCCCCCGCTCAACGTTATCTGTTCGTCAGAGAGAAAAAACGGTGGCCAATCTGATTGGAGCCCACGGATCACCCCCACGGAATCCTTCTAGAAGGCCTATTCGACGGCCGCAGTTTGGCGTTAGGGTTAGATCGACGGTGGACGTTTGGCGCTAGGGTTACATGGGGTTTGGAGGCAGTCAATGGGGTTTTGAAAGGTTTGACCGAACATTCAAATGTGTATAACTAATTCAAAAAAAATCTAAAAAATGAAAAACCTGCGCATATAGCCTTTTTATGTTACATAGTTATGATATAAAATGATAAACTTGATCTAATGATCTTTGCTTGAAAAAACCTTCACAAATTGGACTATCTCGACTGAGGTTGCATGGAGTTCACAGGAGTGAGAAGAGGGTTTGAGGTTTTGAAAATGCAAAAAAATCAAAAACATCACCTTAGCTTCATTTTAGAGTGACTAAGGAGGATCTGAAGTTATTTTTGCATTTAAAATTTTTAAACTTGTTTTATTGCTAACTTTGTATTAAAGGGTGTTTTTTCAAAAATAAATTAAATAATATGAATACTTATTCAAAAAAAGGTGAGACTTCGTATTGATCCTATATAGGTATAATATAAGCTAAGAAAATCTTTTTTGGGTGATTTTGAGAAGGTCGAAAAAAACTTGCTTAGAAATGGAGCCGTTTTCCCTTACTTTGGAGCCTGTTTGGTCAACATTGTCCGTGACTATGAGTTGGAATTCACAAAAAGGGTTGGATTTATGAACTAAAGTGCATAGTAGTACATAAAACGATGCAACATCACAGAACAAACAAATGAACTCAAAAAATATTGAAGATAGGTTCAAATTTGAATATCGGTTCAAATTTGAATTTTATTTCAAGTCAAATCAACATCATAGCACATAAGTTATCACATGAAAGAACATAAGTTTTCACATCAAATGACAACAAACTTAAGTTTTCACATCAAATTTGAATGTTTTCGACTCTATTTCTTCTGCTTCTTTCTACCACTCGATTTCTTCTGCTTTTTTCCACCGTTTGGTTCCACGGCGCATAGTTTGTTGATGCTGATGCTCTTGCTTTTTGGCCCCCTCAACTTTTGCACCTGACCATGTCTCACTTCTTCAGTTTGCACTTCTGCAGATTGAGTAGATGGCACACATTGTTCAACTACTTCAGTTTGCAACTCAACACTTGGCAGCACAACCTCCAAACATGGCAACACAGTTGTCAAAGCAGATTCGAATGGCAGCACAACAGTTGCTTCATCTGCAACAGTTTCAGATTGCCCTAGCATCTGCAAAACAGATTCAGTATGCATCACATCGTCCAAAACACAAACACTTAGCTCATGTTCAGCAGTAACAGTTTCAGTTAGCTCCATATCTTTGTCACCAAACATTATCTGCTTAGTGCTCTTCCTTCTATAGCCACTGAGTCTTGCTTTTTTCACTGGCCAGCATTGTTCAACAACAAGCGGTGGGGCTTTTTCTGCACGCTTTCTCCTAAAAAATAAAGCATTTGACTTGGTTAGATACTAGAACAAGTAGCAAAATCAAAAACTTGCAAAAACAGTAACATAAACATACTTTGGCCTCTGAGGAGTGTAGATGCACTTGGATGAACCAATTCTGTGCCCAAGTACCTCACACAACTTGCACCTATTTTTGTTACCTTTTTGAGCCCTTTTGGGCTTATCATTCTTTTCCTTTTCCTTTTCCCCCTTCTTACTACAACCACCTTTCTCAAACCAAGCTTTGAATCTGCTCTGTTTAGGCCTCCCAGCCTTTCTTCTAGTGACAGGGGGACACAAGGTAAATTCTATTTCCACCTCAGGCCACTGAGATTGGTCAGTCAGTGCAGGAATTGGACTTGCATATGCAGCTTTGAATTTTTGTACTGAATAATACTCATGCAAATATGGGTGCATATTTAACCTGGGTTTAGATGCCAAAAAAAGTATGGAATGCTCACATGGTTTTCCAGTGTGTTGCCACTCTTGGCAAGTGCACTCATGCAACTCAGTATTTACCACATGCCTCTTGCCACTCTTTGTATCTCTAACTTCAGCACCCCACAAGGAAGATTTCTCAACAGATAGATGTGAAATATTTCTACTCCTGTTGACCACCTGTTGTACCACTGCTGGAAGCTTGTCCCCTTCCAAAATATTAGCAATTTTTCCTCTCAACTCCCACAAACGCATGATCATGATTCTTATTTGGTCCACCATGTCATGCACAGGCAAGTCTTTCAAATGCTTCACTTTGTTGTTAAAACTTTCTTCCAAGTTGTTGTTGATATGATCACATTTTATGGCAGTATTAAAACCTGATCTATACCACAACAGAGAATGGTGGGTGTTCAACCATGAAGCAAATTCATTATCACTACATGATGCCAATATCTTACCAAGGTGATAGGAATGTGTCTGTCTGGTGTAGGATCTTGCTGCTGGCCACATGCGCCCAAATTCATCTCCTATGAATTTTTTTATCAGATTCATCCACATATGTCCAAAGCACTCCCTCTGCTCAGCATGGGGGAAAACACTTTTTACTGCATTTTCCAACCCTTTACATGCATCTGTGTGGATGGCCAAAGGAGAAACTGGCCCTATGCATCTTTTCAGTTGCATCATGAACCATATCCATGATGCCTCTGTCTCTGATTGAAACATTCCTATTGCAATTGGGAACATCCAATTGTGTCCATCTAGAGCATTGCATGCAGCCAACTGACCATTCCACTTTCCAGTCAAAAAAGATGAGTCTATGCTCAAATATGGACGACAACCTGCTTTGAATCCATCTATGCAAGGCTTCAAACACATAAAAAACTTGCTGAATAAAACCTTGCCATCCTCTGTTACCTCTGTATCTATCTCCACTACACTCCCAGGTGACCTCTTCTCCACCTCTGCTTTAAAACTATACAACATCCTAAATGTATTTGCCCAGTCACCATACAATGATTTCATGGCCCTTTGTTTTGCTTTCCACACTGTGGTATATTGCAGCTGGATGGGGTACAACTTCTCCAAGTCAACTTTAAGCCTCTTTGCAGTAGTGTTTGGAGTCTTGGCTAAAATAGGAGTAATCTTCTCTGTAACCCAAAGCTGTGATGTCATCTTTGAAACTCTCTGTGAAGTGGTCATACATGTATGCTGGTGTGGTATTTGATTTACCCTTACTTTACTTCCATCAGGTTGTAGTCTGGCAGACAAGTACCATTTGCAAGGATTGCCACCACCATCATAACCTTTGCACCAAGCATAAAATTTCTTTCGATCAGTCCACATAGTCTTGGCATCAAACTCTTTTTTCACTGCATAGGTCCTGAAAGACATCCTAAACTCCTTCATGCTTGGCCACAACTTTCCCACCTCAATAACTGGGTTCTCTTTGTCATACAAACAAACCAGCTCATTATCATCTGCATCATCCACATCATCTGCAGCCTCTCTCATCAGGTGTTCTTCATCCTCATTTGCATTTCTAGGGCCTGTGTTACCTTCAGCTGGCAAAGAACTGTCATCCTTCTCCTTATCTTTGTCATCAACTTGAATGCCAAACATTTCGGCCATATCAATGTCAGATATTGGTGTAATGACCAAATCTGTTTTTTCATTCAACTCTACTACATTCCAGTCAACAACAATCTTCCTAGCACCATGGGTTCCCTCCTCTCCATCTGCATCAATCCCAGTATCTTCAGCTACTATAGTCGGTTCAGTCAACAATGCCAACATCTTCTTTTGTGAAACCCACTCATCATCTTCCATCTGTGCAGCCATCTTTGATGGCACATAACCAACTCTGGAATGAGTTTGCAGATCAATTAGCTCTGCATAAAATGTTACTTGTTTGCTTGCCCATCCTCCTTGCTGATCAATTTCAGCAACCATGGATTCTCCATCTTCAATTCTCACATATTCACCATTATAGTTATCGAAACGTTGCAGAGATACCTCTTGTTCTGGACCCCAAACAATACTCTCCCCAATTCTCTCCACCAAATTGCCCACGGCCTTCTCCTTCATGATCTCCAATTCCTGGGGATCAACATCTGCAAAATCGACATCCAACCTCACGGTGGTATCTCTATCAATGTCTTGGACACTGCCATCACTGAGCTTGGCTTTACAGGGAAAAAAATCCACTATAATTGCGAATGTGGTGGCAGAACCTGAACCTCCCCTGTTTTGTCAATGGCAGGCAGCGGCGGCAGTCACTACCAAATCGAGTTCGATTCTAAATCGCCAAGAAAAGAGGGTGCCATTACCGATTTGAAGCACTGTCTCCTCGGGGCAGCCCGTCTCCTCGCTCCATCTCATCTAGCCCTCGCTCCATCTCCTATCCAATCAAGCAACAGGGGCAGCATGAGGCCACAGATTTATTCAAAATTCAGTGGAATGGGAGTAGTGTTTGGAAAATACTCACTCGCAATAGCCGCTGCAGGGATAGGCGCTCCACCACCGGGCCGCGGAGAAGAAACAACCCCCGGATCCAATGGAGCCCGATTCTAAATCGCCAAGAAACAGAGGGCAGCATGAGGCCACAGATCGGGGAGTGGGACTAGGGTTTCGGGCTCACCTCGCAATAGCTCTGCCGCTGCCGAGAAATGCGCTCCACCACCGCGGAGAAGAAACCACTGCCGGAGAAGATGCTTACGGCGGCGCCGCTCGCCCAGTCCAGCACGGGCGAGTCGAGCACGGTCACACAGTCGCCGGTCGAGTCGTGGACGGTTGACTCTTGACTACGTGGCCATAGGTGGACCCCACCAGTCAGAGCACATAACCCCCAGTGTCCTAACCAAATCTCAGCCTAACGGACAGCCAACTAGCCGCGTAAATGGTGTGTCGCATGGGAGCTATTTTTTCCAACGAAGATGTCGCATGCAAGCTATTACAGCCAACGACGTCGCATGAGAGACAGTTCACACCAACGACGTCGCATGGGAGCTATTCACCCATCGTCGTCTGGCACAGACCAATCTCATCAAATATGGAACCGTCCCTCAAAAAAGGAAAAAACAACATGGAACCACCAATGTCTTCCTCGATCCTTCCGGCGGATCTCCTGCTCGAGATCTCGGTGCGCTCTGACCCGGTCACCCTCGTGCGCTGCGCCGCCACATGCAAGGTTCTTCGACGCCATATCGCCGACCCGGCTTTCCTCTCTCAGCTCCGCCTCCGAAACGCCGACTGGTTCGTGCCCACGCTGTTCCGTGGCTTGTTCATCCAGAACCTGCGCGAGGCGGAGGGCGAGCACCCGCGGTTCGTCGTCCCCGGCCACTCCAAGGAGCCGTCCCCCGAGCCGTTGCGCTCCTTTCTGTCCAAGTACACCACCCTCTTCGAGTTCTACCACCCCGTCTTGGCAGCGCGGCACGGCCTCGTCGCCCTCCGCTGCGACACCACCCCCGAGTCTCAACCGGCTGGCGCGTGTGTGTTCAACCCTATGACGGGCTACATCCACTTCTTTGGGCCACCTGGGATCAAAGCCCAGTCGTTCGTCCTGCTCACCGGCGATGGCGGCGGGAACGGCCCCTACCGCCTGCTCGCCGCGGAGTTGTCTCCAGGTCACCTAAAGACCCAGGCCTTCTCGCCAGCCGAGCACCCCAGGCTGTGGCAAGTCATCGCCGAGACTGCGGTCGCTCCGTGCCCTTAGGACGCCGCGCTCCTGCACCCTCCAATCATTCTCCAAGGCGACACCCACTGGCTGTGCAGGTCGGTCGAGTACCACTTCGTCCTGAAGTTCTCACACGCGCAGCTCCAGGCGTCCGTCACTAAGATCGACGGTCACTGCGGCGAGGTACTACGTGGGCGCGGACCCGAGGAACTCCTCCTGGTGTCCGACGGCCACGCGAGGCAGCCAGGACTGCTCGTCGCCACCGGGCTAGAGATATCACTATGGACGTTGTCTGGCTCCCGCGAGGGCGGAGCCTGGTCCAAGCAGGTCCTGGTCCAGCCGGAGAGCATTCGACGGCCTGGGCAGTGGAGCGAGCAGCTGGAGCTGCGGTGGTTTGGCGAGACAAGCGGCTACGTCTTTGTGCGGATGTCGGGAGCGGAGGGGGCCTCACAGTCGTGGTACTTCATGCTCGAGCTGGCGGCCAGGAGGGTCCGCGCGGTTTGCAAGATCCCGCCCAGGGACGTGCTCGTCTTCTTCCCCTACGAGATGGATATCTCCTATTGGCGGCCAAACTTCACTCGTCGACTACACTACTAATGACCATCCGTTCTTATCGCCGTCGACGCTGGCCGTCCGTGGCGCCTGGACGCCGCCTTTGGGAACTGAAGGCGTGCCTCAGAGCATCTTCAACACGCGTCCAAAAACTACTCCGCACATTAAATTTAAGGTTTTTGGATCCCGGACAGCTCCAGCAAAAGCTATAAAATAGTGCACGCCTAAAAAAGGGTTAGACGCACTATCCATGTTGTAAATTTGAGGCGCGGGATTACGCGCGCTTCATAATTTGCTCTGCGTGTTTTTTTGCGCGCATTTTTAGGTATCTGGTAAACCAATGTTGGGTCTGGCACGCTAAAAGTGCGAAAGTGGCACGCTAAAACTATTTTAGCGCGCGGAACTTTTGTGCGCCTGTTGGAGATGCTCCGAAGGCAGGAGGGTGTTAGAGCA
>NC_041385.1:105127335-105172932 GCF_002162155.2 Triticum dicoccoides
TATCGCCGCTTGGGGGCGAACCGGCGATAATCTCGACGTGCCTGGGGCCGGTCGGGTTCCCAGCCACCGCCCCCGGTCGCCCCCAGACTCCATTTTTTGAAACATGAAATCGGCTAAAACACGTCCAAACTAGGTGATTTCATTGATATTTTACAAAAAAAACTAAAAACACAAATGAAAACACAAACAAAAAAGACTACGCCTAGCCACCGCCGCCGCCCGCCTTCTACATGCCGAGGAGCCTGTAGAACCCGGTGTAGTCGTCGTCGTCGCCGTCGTTCTGGGTGCTGTCGCCGACCCTGCTGCACCCCTGACCGGCGTCGCCAATGCGCGGGGGGTTGGACGGCTGAAAATCCCCAGGTGTAGGTAATCATCGTAGCAATTCTCAAAGGTGGAAGTGGTAAATATGGAGTGTCGAACCCACAAGGAGCTAAAGGCAAGATCAATATTCTCTCAAGTCATATCTGTCACTAATACGACTCTACGTACACCGAATGTTTGCTTCTAACTAGAAACGAGAAATAAAACTACGTTGTGGGTATGAAGAGGATAACTTTGCATTATATCGGAGAGCTAAAATATAAAAGTAGGTGATGTTATCATAGAGTTAGAATACATTACTTAAGTATTATAAATAGCGAGTGTGGAATAATGATGGGTCGGTGTGCGGAATTGTCCTAGGCAATTGTTAACAAGACCGGTAATCACCATTGCAATTTCATATGAGGGAGAGGCATAAGCTAACATACTTTTTTTTCTTGGATCATATGCACTTATAATTGAAACTCTAGCAAGCATCTGCAACTACTAAAGATCATTAAGGTAAACCCCAACCATAGCATTAACATATCAAGTCCCCTTTATCCCATACGCAACAACCCCCTTATTCGAGTTTATGCTTCTGTTACTCAAGCAACGCACTATAAGCGAATCATGAATGTACTGCAACACCCTACAGCGGGAATCCCTCACGCTTGCACGACATGAAGGGCACAATAGGACAGCACCAAAATAAAACATACAACTCATACCAATCTATATCATCAATCAACCCAAAGTCAAAGGGTATCTACTCAAAACATCATAGGATGGCAACACATCATTGGATCATAATATCTGGCATAAAGCACCATGTTCAAGTAGAGATTACAACGGGGTGCGGGAGAGCGGACCGCGTAAAAGAGATGAGGATGGTGATAGTGATGGTGATGTTGATGAAGACGATCACCGTGGCGATGATTCCCCTCCCGATGGCACTCCGGCGCCACCGAGAGAGAGGAGGAGAGGTTCTCCCCCCTTGTGCTTCCTCCTCCATGGCCTCCCCCCTAGATGGGGAGAGGTTCTTCCTCTGGTCCTTGGCCTCCATGGCGATGATGGCCCCTCCAAGAGCCTTCCCCATGGCCTCCGGTGATGATGGCCCCCTCCGGCAGGGTGCCAGAGAGGGCCTAGATTGATTTCTCATGGCTAAAGAGGTTTGCGGCGGCGGAACTTCCGATCTAGATTATTTTCTGGAGGTTTGGGGATTTATAGGAGAGGTTGGCGTCAAGAACAAGTCAGGGGGGGCCCACGGAGAGTCCACGAGGCAGGGAGCGCGCCCCAGGGGAGTGGGCGCGCCCTCCACCCTTGTGGGGCCCACGAGACTCCCCTCCGGTAACTCTTCATTCCTGCATTTTTTATGTTTTCCAGAAAAAATCTCCGTTGATTTTCAGCGCATTCCGAGAACTTTTATTTCTGCACAAAAACAACACCACGGTAGTTCTGCTGAAAACAACGTCAGTTCGGGTTAGTTCTAATCAAATCATACCAAAATAATATAAAACTATTATAAACATGGCATGAATACTTCATAAATTATAGATACATTGGAGACGTATCAGCATCCCCAAGCTTAATTCATGCTCGTCCTCGAGTAGGTAAATGATAAAAGAAATAATTTATGAAGTGTGAATGCTAGCAAGTGCATAAGTTTGATCAATGATAGTTTCAATCACTTTTTCTAGCATCATTATATATCATAACAGTAGCTCAACTCATAAAACTTCTCATGATCAAGTAACAAGCTATTCACATGTTAAAGTATAGATCATAAACTTCCTTGAAAACTAACAAACCATGCTCTTAGTCATCATACAATTGCAAATCATCTTATTTTTGGGAAGGGTCTATGTAAGAGTTTTGATTCAGCAAACTCCACATACTCAACTATCATTTAATATTTCACAATTGCTAACACTCATGTGATATTTATGGGTTCAAAGTTTCAATCGGACACAGAGAAAGATAGGGGCTTATAGTTTCGCCTTCCAACCTTTTACCTCAAGGGTAATGTCAACAATAATAATTTATGAAAATCTACATCCAAGTGGATATATCCAGATCGCTCCAACATAAAGTGCTTGCCAAAGGAAAAAGTGTAAAAAGGAAAGGTGGTGATCACCATGACTCTTGTATAAGGGTAGAAGGTAAAAGTAAAAGATATGCCCTATCAAAAGTTCGTATAAAGCTTATTTTCTTCACACTAATATATCATTACATATTTAGTGAACAATTTTTATTGCATGCACCGATGACAACTTACTTGAAGGATCTTACTCAATCCATAGGTAGGTATGGTGGACTCTCATGGCAAAACTGGGTTAAGGAATGTTTGGAAGCACAAGTAGTATCTCTACTTGATGCAAATAATTTGGCTAGCATGAGAGGGAGAGGCAAGCTCAACATGTTGGATGATGCAAGACAATATAACGTTTCGGATATAGAAAACATAACCCATTAAGTTGTCTTCCTTATCCAACGTTAACCTTTTAGCATGTTATATTTTAATGAGTGCTCACAATTACAAAAGATGTCCAAGATAGTACATTTATATGTGGAATCTCTCTTCCTTCAATATTCTTTCATGAATTGTTCAAGTGACCAATTCTACGTTTGCTAACTTTCAATAAGTTTACCACCTATACTTATTATGTGTGAAGTCATTACTCCCCATGTTATAAGCATATGAAACATATATAAATTCAGAATTATGATATTCAATTCATTCAACCATTCACTCACAGGATATACATGAAGCACGTGAGTAAATGACAAACTATTTCAAAAAGATATAAGTGAAGAACACTGAGTAGTCAAATAATTAACTAGCAATGGGAGGATTCTTTTTTCATTCAAGATTTCAGATCCAATGATTTTATTCAAGCAGCAAGTAAAATTGAAAATACGCTCCAAGCAAAACACATATCATGTGACGAATAAAAATATAGCTCCGAGTAAGGTATACCGATAGTTTTGAAGACGAAAGAGGGGATGCCTTCCGGGGCATCCCCAAGCTTAGACGCTTGAGTCTTCCTTGAATATTACCTTGGGGTGCCTCGGCATCCCCAAGCTTAGGGTCTTTCCACTCCTTATTCTCCTCATATCAATATCTTACCCAAAACTTGAAAAATCACACAAAACTTAACGAACTTCGTGAGATGGGTTAGTATGTTAAAGAGTAAACCATTCACTTTGGTATTGTCAAAGACAAGATTCATAATTGTTCTCACACAATGCCTACTGTACCATATCATTTCTACAATTTATATTGAGAAATATAAACCATAGAAACTAGAAAACAAGCAAACTATAATGAAAACAAAATCTGTCAGAAACAGAACAGCCTGTAATGATCTGAACAGAAACTATACTTCTGCTACTCCAAAAATAATGAAATAAATTGGTGTACGTGAGGAATTTTTCTATTAATCTTATGAAAAAATAATCAACTCAAAATCACTCTTCTGTAAAAAAATGACAGCTAATCTCGTGAGCGAAAAGTTTCTGTTTTTACAGCAAGATCACATTAACTTTCATCCAAGTCTTCCCAAAGGTCTTACTTGGCACTTTATTGAAACAAAAGCTATAAAGCATGATTAATACAGTAGCTTAATCATGTTAATACACAAAAACAGTAAGGGTAAATATTGGGTTGTCTCCCAACAAGCGCTTTTCTTTAATGCCTTTTAGCTAGGCATGACGATTTCAATGATGCTCACATAAAAGATAAGAATTGAACCATAAAGAGAGCATCATGAAGAATATGGCTAGCACATTTAAGTCTAACCCACTTCATATGCCTAGGGATTTTGTGAGCACACAACTTATGGGAACAAGGATCAACTAGCATAGGAAGGCAAAACAAGTATAACTTCAAAACTTTAAGCACATAGAGAGGAAACTTGATATTATTGCAACTCCTATAAGCATATATTCCTCCCTCGTCATAATTTTCAGTAGCATCATGAATGAATTCAACAATGTAACCCTCACATAAATCATTTTTTCATGATCTACAAGCATAGAAATTTTACTACTCTCCACATAAGCAAAATTCTTCTCATTCAGAATAGTGGGAGCAAACTCAACAAAATAACTGTCATGTGAGGCACAATCCAATTAAAAATTGAAATGATGATGAAAAGTTTCATGGTTAACATATTCCTTTATAGCATACATGTCATCACAATAACAATCATAGGTAGCAACTTTGTTCTCATAATCAATTGGAACCTCTTCCGAAATAATGGAATCATTACTAACTAAAGTCAAGACCTCTCCAAAATAGTGGAATCGTTACTTCCTAAAGATGACACTCTTAGAAACCCACTTTCGATGATAGTATTATTCATACTCCAAGAGATATAAGTGAAGTTCATGGATCATTCCACAATTAATATAGACTAACCAATATCCAAGCTCAAAATATATAAGTGAAGCACACAAAGCATTCTATAAAACCATGCTCAAAAGATTTAAGTGAAGCACAAAGAGCAATTCTATAAGATCATACTCAAAAGATATAAGTGAAGCACATGAAGCATTATATAAATCAATGAAGGGCTATCTCATACTAGCATGGTTCTTAAAGAAAAACAAAAAGGACACAAATCATGTCAACAAAACGAAAACCGAGGTATACCGATAATTGTTGAAGAAGAAAGATGTGATGCCAACCGGGGCATCCCCAAGCTTAGATGCTTGAGTATCCTTAAAATATTTACTTGGGGTGCCTTGGGCATACCCAAGCTTGAACTCTTGCCTCTCTTTATTCTTCTCGCATCGATAACTCCTCGTTCTTCGAACACTTCAACCACACAAAACTTAACAAAAACTTGGTGAGATCCGTTAGTATAATAAAGCAAATCACTACCTTTAGGTAATGTTGAAAACTCATTCCAATTTCATATTAGCACTTTATCTACTGTATTACAACTTCATCATGGTTCATACCCCCTGATACTACCCATAGATTCATCAAAATAAGCGAACAACACATAGAAAACAGAATATGTCAAAAACAGGACAGTCTGTAATAATCTGGCAATTTAGTATACTTATGTAACTCCAAAAATTCTAAAACAAATATGAAAATTTAAAAAATTATACAAAAGTAATGTGAAAAAAGTTTCAAACTCATTTGACTTTCTAATAAAAAAGGTAAATTCACGTGCTACAGCCAAAGTCTCTGTTTTTGTACTGCACATAGTAAACAAGCAATCTAATCATTCTAAAACCAAAGATTGGCACATTATTTTTATAATACAATGGATATATAAAAGGGGATAATTATTTTAAGATAAACTTCCATGAAAAATTCTACATTTTTTCCATGAGCATGAACACAAGTGTTCAAGGTCGATCCTCACTTCTCCAATGCACAACTTTCCAATCACTTCCCTTTTTGAAAAACGTTTTAGGCATATGAGGCAAGTGCATCTTTTTGTATTTTCATTCTTTCATTTTTTTTGTATATTTCACCCATAACTAAGCAAAAATAAAAGGGAAAATAAAATCTACTTAGTGAAGAAAGCAAACAAGCACACACGAGAATATCAACCCCACGCTATTGGTCCCCGGCAACGGCGCCAGAAAAGAGCTTGATAATCCCCAAGATCATCGTAGCAATTCCCAAAGTGGAAGTGATAAGTATGGAGTGTCGAACGCACAAGGAGCTAAAGGCAAGGTCAATATTCTCTCAAGTCCTATCTGCCACAGATACGACTCTACGTACACCGAACATTTGCTTCCAACTAGAAACGAGAAATAAAACTACGTTGTGGGTATGAAGAGGATAACTTTGCATGATATCAGAGAGATAAAATATAAAAGTAGGTGCTGTTATCATAGTGTTAGAATACATTACTTAAGTATTATAAATAGCGAGTGTGGAATAATGATGGATCGGTGTGCGGAATTGTTCTAGGCAATTGTTAACAAGACCGGTAATCACTATTGCAATATCATATGAGGGAGAGGCATAAGCTAACATACATTATTTTCTTGGATCATATGCACTTATGATTGGAACTCTAGCAAGCATCCCAACTACTAAAGATCATTAAGGTAAACCCCAACCATAGCATTAACATATCAAGTCCCCTTTATCCCATACGCAACAACCCCCTTACTCGGGTTTATACTTTTGTCACTCAAGCAACCCACTATAAGTGAATCATGAACGTATTGCAACACCCTACAGTGGGAATCCCTCACGCTTGCACGACACGGAGGGCACAATAGGACAACACCAAAATAAAACATACAACTCATACCAATCTAGATCATCAATCAACCCAAAGACAAAGGATATCTACTCAAAACATCATAGGATGGCAACACATCATTCGATCATAATATGTGGCATAAACCACCATGTTCAAGTAGGGATTACATCTGGGTGCGGGAGAGTGGACTGATAACCCACAAGTATAGGGGATCGCAACAGCTTTCGAGGGTAGAGTATTCAACCCAAATTTATTGATTCGACACAAGGGGAGCCAAAGAATATTCTTGAGTATTAGCAGTTGAGTTGTCAATTCAACCACACCTGGATAACTTAGTATCTGCAGCAAAGTATTTAGTAGCAAAAGTGGTATGATAGTAATGGTAACAGTAGCAACGGTAAAGATAAATGTTTTTGGGTTTTTGTAGTAGTTGTAACAGTAGCAACGGAAAAGTAAATAAGCGAAGAACAATATATGAAAAGCTCGTAGGCAATGGATCAATGATGGATAATTATGCCGGATGCGATTCCTCATGCAATAGTTATAACATAGGGTGATATAGAACTAGCTCCAGTTCATCAATGTAATGTAGGCATGTATTCCGTAAATAGTCATACGTGCTTATGGAAAAGAGCTTGCATGGCATCTTTTGTCCTACCCTCCCGTGGCAGCGGGGTCCTAGCGGAAACTAAGGGATATTAAGGCCTCCTTTTAATAGAGAACCGGACCAAAGCATTAACACACAGTGAATACATGAACTCCTCAAACTACAGTCATCACCGAGAAGTATCCCGATTATTGTCACTTCGGGGTTGTCGGATCATAACTCATAATAGGTGACTATAGACTTAAAAGATAGGATCAACAACACACATATATTCATGAAAACATAATAGGTTCAGATCTGAAATCATGGCACTTGGGCCCTAGTGACAAGCATTAAGCATAGCAAAGTCATAGCAACATCAATCTCAGAACATAATGGATACTGCGGATCAAACCCTTACAAAACTAACTTGATTACATGGTAGATCTCATCCAACCCATCACCCTCCAGCAAGCCTACGATGGAATTACTCACGCACAGCGGTGAGCATCATGAAATTGGTGATGGAGGATGGTTGATGATGACGACGGCGACGAATCCCCCTCTCCAGAGCCCTGAACGGACTCCAGATCAGCCCTCCCGAGAGAGATTAGGGCTTGGCGGTGGCTTCGTGTCGTAGAACGCGATGAAACTTTCTCTCTGATTTTTTTCTCCGCGAGACGGAAGATATAGAGTTGGAGTTGAGGTCGGTGGAGGTCCAGGGGGCCCACGACATGGGGGGCGCGCCCTACAGGGGGGGCGCCCCCCTGTCTCGTGGACAGGCCTTGGGCCCCCTAGTGTATTTCTTTCGCCCAGAAATTCTTATTAATTCCAAAAAAGTGCCTCCATGGATTTGTTGGTCATTCCGAGAACTTTTATTTTCTACACATAAAACAACATAATGGTAGTTCTGCTGAAAACAGCGTC
The DNA here is from genome assembly GCF_002162155.2 of Triticum dicoccoides. NCBI lineage: Eukaryota > Viridiplantae > Streptophyta > Magnoliopsida > Poales > Poaceae > Triticum > Triticum dicoccoides. Next base: position 105,135,391 of record NC_041385.1, read on the forward strand.
AGTCCGGGTTAGTTTCATTCAAATCATGCAAGTTAGAGTCCAAAACAAGGGCAAAAGTGTTTGGAAAAGTAGATACGTTGGAGACGTATCAACTCCCCAAGCTTAAACCTTTGCTTGTCCTCAAGCAATTCAGTTGATAAACTGAAAGTGATAAAGAAAAACTTTTACAAACTCTGTTTGCTCTTTTTGTTGTAAACATGAAAAGCGAGCATTCAAGTTTCAACAAATATTATGAACTAACCATACTCACAATAACACTTGGGTCTCACAATTACTCATATCAATAGCATAATTAGCTAGCGAGCAATAATAATAAAACTCGGATGAGAACACTTTCTCAAAACAATCATAACATGATATAACAAAATGGTATCTCGCTAGCCCTTTCTGAGACCGCAAAACATAAATGTAGAGCACCTTTAAAGATCAAGGACTGACTAAACATTGTAATTCATGGTAAAAGAGATCCAGTCAAGTCATACACAATATGAACCAATAATAATGAACGCAAATGACAGTGTGCTCTCCAGCGGGTGCTTTTAATAAGAAGGTGATGACTCAACATAAAAGTAAATAGATAGGCCCTTCGCAAAGGGAAGCAGGGATTTGTAGAGGTGCCAGAGCTCGATTTTAAAATAGAGATTGAATAACATTTTGAGCGGCATACTTTCGCTGTCAACGCAACACCTATGAGATGGTTGTATCTTCCATACTACATGCATTATAGGCAGTTCCCAAACAGAGTGGTAAAGGTTTATACTCCCCCAATCACCAACAAGCATCAATCCATGGCTTGCTCGAAACAACGAGTGCCTCCGACATACAACAACCCTGGGGGAGTTTAGTTTAATTATTTTGATTTGCTTTGATCTTTTGGATCATGGGACTGGGCATCCCGGTTACCGGCCCTTTCTCGTGAATGAGGAGCGGAGTCCACTCCTCTTGAGAATAACCCACCTAGCATGGAAGATATAGGCAGCCCTAGTTGTAACATGAGCTGCTCGAGCATACAAAACAGAATTTCATTTGAAGGTTTGGAGTTTCGCACATACAAATTTACTTGGAACGGCAGGTAGATACCGCATATAGGTAGGTATAGTGGACTCATATGGAACAACTTTGGGGTTTAAGGAGTTTGGATGCACAAGCAGTATTCCCGCTTAGTACAGGTGAAGGCTAGCAAAAGACTGGGAAGCGGCCAACTAAGAGAGCGACAACAGTCGTAAGCATGCATTAAAACTAATTCACACCGAGTATAAGCATGAGTAGGATATAATCCACCATGAACATAAATATCGTGAAGGCTATGTTGATTTGATTCAACTACATGCGTGAACATGTGCCAAGTCGAGTCACTCGATTCATCAAAGGAGGATACCATCCCATCATACCACATCATAACCATTCTAATAGCATGTTGGCACGCAAGGTAAACCATTATAACTAATAGCTAATCAAGCATGGCACAAGTAACTATAATCTCTAAATGTCATTGCAAATATGTTTACTTCATAATAGCTAACTCAGGAACGATGAACTCATCATATTTACAAAAACAAGAGAGGTCGAGTTCATACCAGCTTTTCTCATCCCAATAAGTCCATCATATATCATCACTATTGCCTTCCACTCGCACGACCGAACAATGCGTATAATAATAAGAGTGTACGTGCATTGGACTAAGCTGGAATCTGCAAGCATTCAACTCAAGAGAGAAGACAAGTAATATGGGCTCTAAATTAAATAAACAATCATGCATATAAGAGCCACTAAGCATTTTCAATATGGCCTTCTCGACCCCCAAAGGAAAGAAAAGAAAAATAAAACTATTTACATGGGAAAGCTCCCAACAAGTAAAAGAAGAACGAGAAATCTTTTTGGGTTTTCATTTTAATTCCTACTACAGGCAAGGAAATTAAACTAACTAATTTTTTTTGTTTTTATCAAGGTTTATCAAACACACAAGAAGAAAACTAGAAAAAGGAATTTAAACTAGCATGGATAATACAATGAAAGAGTATGAGCACCGACGACTAGTGTGTGAACATGAATGTAAAGTCGGTGAGAAATACGTACTCCCCCAAGCTTAGTCTTTTGGCCTAAGTTGGTTTAATACCAAGGATCGCCGCTACTCTCCCCGGTGTAATGAGAGGTGTAATCAGGATACCACTGGCTGGTCATCTCCGGATCCCATTGGACAGATGATGCACGATAAGGGTCCAGTTCAGGTTCCGGCTCAGGTTCAGGTTCTGGAGTAAAAGCCTGAGCTCGATGATTGTTCACCGCCTCCGGTGTAACGAGAAATTTTTCTGCAAGCAAATCAAACAACAGAGGCGCAGCCAAAATAATAATCTCAAAGTGTTTCTTATTGAATCTAAGTTTATACAAGAGCATCCTATCTTCATTGTCAACAATAAACTTATGTGCTACCATGATCTTGTAATCTAGAATGTGAGGAGGCAATATTGTCTCCTTTTCCTCATGGTGCCTAATGGGTATCTGAAAATGTCTAGCAAGACGTGCAGCATAGATACCTCCAAATATGGGGCCTTTTGTACGATTAACGGCTAGCCGTTTAGCAACGACGGCACCCAAATTAAAACTATTGTCTCCAAGCAAAGCATGTTGAAGAATGATAATATCAGGAACACTCAAGTTTCCACTATTCCGACGACCAATCAAGCATCTACTAGCGAATATGGCAAAGTAGCGTAAAACATGAAAGTGTATGCTAGAGACTTTCGCTTCGGAACCCTTCTTTGGCTCCTCTACAGCGATAATATTAACAAAGCCAGCCACATCTTTACGATGGGGTTCCTCTAATTCTCCCTCATAAGGTATCCTACATACCGCGCAAAAATGACATAAAGACATTTATTTGAACTTGCCATATAAATGAAATGATACTTCAGGCGGTGACTTCTTAGGATAAAAATAAAAGTTTTGCACGAAAGTATTGGTGAGTAAGAGATACTGATCGATTCGGTCATTGATGAAACCAGTGAGGCATGCAGTCTCGATTAAGCATAAAAGTCTTCATGAATTCCAGCCTCTCTCAAGAAATCATCACATGGCCATTCACACGGTCGTACTTCCGCTAAGCGAGGAAGATTATACTTGGCTTTTTCCTTCTCTTTAGCTTGTTTTTCCTCGGAGCTTTGGCTAGAAGAGCCCCTCAAAAGTTTCTTCAACATTTTCTGAAAATTTCTGAAATTTTAGTAACTTCAAAATAAAAGTGCATAAAACCAAACAAGATTGATAGCAACTACTCCTACAAGTGCCTAGAGCCCATATCATGCATTAGAATTACTTGGAACCTCAAAAATTTAACATGAAAGCTCAAGAACATGGTCACCTAAGCAGCAAAATTTTGCAATGAATAAAGCACTAGAACAAAAACTAATTGGACCAATGGAGGAGTCACATACCAAGCAACAATCTCCCAAATCAGTTTTGTGAATGGAGCTTTGAGCTAAGAGATCGAAAATCGCAGCAAAACAAGCTAGAACTTGTGCTTGAGCTGGATGGGAATTTTTTTGGGTAGAAGATGAAGTGTGTGGGTGCTGGCATAAGTGGAGGGGAGCCACCAGGGGCCCACGAGACAGGGGCGCGCCCTCCTCTCTCGTGGCCTGGTTCTTGCCCCTCCTGCAGTGTTTTCAGTGCCTAAAATCCTCAAATATTCCAGAAAAAATCATACTAAATTTGCAGGGCATTTGGAGCACTTTTATTTTCGGACTATTTTTTTAATGCACGGATAATTCAGAAGACAGACGGATAATACTATTTTTTTCTTTATTTATTCTAAAAACCAGAAAGTAAAAAGAGGGTACAGAAGGTTGTGCCTTCTAGTTTCATCCATCTCGTGGTCATCAAAATGAACCCACTAACAAGGTTGATCAAGTCTTGTTAACAAACTCATTCCGAATAACATGGAACCAGAGAAATTTCGAATAACACTAAGTTACCTCAACAGGGATATGAAAATCCCCAACAATAAGAATATCATACTTTTTCTTGACAGTAGGTAGGGGAAATTCAAAACCTCCAAAAAATAATAGTTGGAACTTTTTCAATAGAATTGATGTTATGAACTTGAGATTGTTGTTTCCTCGGAAAGTGTACCGTATGCTCATTGCCATTAACATGAAAAGTGACATTGCCTTTGTTGCAATCAATAACAGCCCCTGCAGTATTAAGAAAAGGTCTATCAAGGATAATAGACATACTATCGTCCTCAGGAATATCAAGAATAACAAAGTCCGTTAAGATAGTGAAATTTGCAACCACAACAGGCACATCCTCACAAATACCGACAGGTATAGCAGTTGATTTATCAGCCATTTGCAAAGATATTTTAGTAGGTGTCAACTTATTCAATTCAAGTCTAGGATATAAAGAGAGAGGCATAACACTAACACCGGCTCCAAGATCACATAAAGCAGTTCTAACATAATTTCTTTTAATGGAGCATGGTATAGTTGGCACACCCGGATCTCCAAGTTTCTTTGGTATTCCACCCTTAAAAGTGTAATTAACAAGCATGGTGGAAATTTCAGCTTCCGGTATCTTTCTTTTATTTGTGATGATATCCTTCATATACTTAGCATAAGGATTTACTTTAAGCATATCAGTTAAGCGCATACGTAAGAAAATAGGTCTAATCATTTCAGCAAAGCGCTCAAAATCCTCATCATCCTTTGACTTGGATGGTTTAGGAGGAAAGGGCATGGGTTTCTGAACCCATGGTTCTCTTTCTTTACCGTGCTTCCTAGCAACAAAATCTCTCTTATCATAACGTTGATTCTTTGATTGTGGGTTATCAAGATCAACAGCAGGTTCAATCTCTACATCATTGTTATTACTAGGTTGAGCATCTACATGAACATCATTATTAGCATTATCATCAGGTTCATGTTCATCTCCGGATTGTGTTTCAGCATCAGAGATAGAAGTATTATTAGGATTCTCAGGTGTTTCTTCATTAGGTTCACTAGAAGTTTGCAAAGTCCTATCATTCTTCTTTTTCTTATTCTTAGAAGAACTAGGAACATCTAGATTATTATTCTGAGAATCTTGTTCAATTCTTTTAGGGTGGCCTTTAGGATACAAAGGTTCCTGAGTCATTCTACCCGTTCTAGTAGCCACTCTAACGGCAAAGTCATTTTTATTATTCAAATCATCAAGCAAATCATTCTGAGCTTTGAATACTTGCTCAGCTTGAGTAGCAACCATAGAAGCATATTTGCTAACACGGTGAAGTTCATCTTTAACTCTAGCCAGATTATCACCTACGCGTCCTATCTCGAAAGCATTATTCTTTAACTCTCTACCAACATAAGCATTAAAACTTTCTTGTCTAGCCATAAAGTCATCAAATTCATCCAAGCATGGGCTATGAAATTTAGTAGAGGGTATTTCAACTTTATCATATCTATAGAGAGAATTTACCTTTACTTCCTGTGTCGGGTTATCAAGACAATGTGGTTCTTCAGGCGGTAAATTAAGACCATGTATTTCTTCAATAGGTGGTAAATTCTTAACATCTTCAGCTTTAATACCTTTTTCTTTCATTGATTTCTTTGCCTCTTGCATATCTTCAGGACTGAGAAATAAAACGCCTCTCTTCTTCCGAGTGGGTTTAGGAATAGGCTCAGGAGTTGGCTCAATTAGTTCAGGAATTACTTCAGGAACTGGCTCGGGAAGAGTCCAATTATTTTCATTAGTCAACATATTATTCAATAATATTTCAGCTTCGTCGACTGCTCTTTCCCTGAAAACACAACCAGCACAACTATCCAAGTGGTCCTTGGAAGCATCAGTTAGTCCATTATAAAAGATATCAAGTATTTCATTTTTCTTAAGAGGATGATCAGGCAAAGCATTAAGTAACCGGAGAAGCCTCCCCCAAGCTTGTGGGAGACTCTCTTATTTGATTTGCACAAAATTATATATTTCCCGCAAGGCAGCTTGTTTCTTATGAGCAGGGAAATATTGAGCAGAGAAGTAATAAATCATATCCTGGGGACTACGCACACGACCAGGAGCAAGAGAATTATACCAAGTCTTAGCATCACCCTTTAATGAGAACAGAAATATCTTAAGGATGTATAAATAGCGAGACTTCTCATCATGAGTGAACAGGGTGGCTATATCATTCAACTTGGTAAGATGTGCCACAACAGTTTCAGATTCAAGGCCATAAAAAGGATCGGATTCAACTAAAGTAATAATATCAGGATCAACAAAGAATTCATAATCCTTATCAGTAACACAGATAGGTGAGGTAGCAAAAGCAGGATCGGGTTTCATTCTAGCATTAAGAGACTGCTGCTTCCATTTAGCTAATAATTTCTTAAGATCATTTCTATCATTGCAAGCAAGAATTTCCATAGCAGCTGCTTCATTCATAACATAACCCTTAGGAACAGCAGGTAATGCATAATCATTGGGCAAACGTTCATCATCACTATCATCAATAATAGGTTCTTCAATATTTTCATTCCCCCTAACTCTAGCAAGTTGTTCATCTAGAAATTCACCTAATGGCAAAGTAGTATCACGCACAGAAGTAGTTTCATCATGCACAACAGAAGTGGCATCATCAATAACATGCGACATATCAGAATTCATAGCAGTAGCAGGTTTAGGTGTCGCAAGCCTACTAATAACGGAAGGAGAATCTAGTGCAGAGCTAGATGGCAGTTCCTTACCTCCCCTCGTAGTTGAGGGGAAAATCTTGGTCTTAGCGTCTTTCAAGTTCTTCATAGTGATCAACAGATATAAATCCCAAGTGACTCAGAGAATAGAGCTATGCTCCCCAGCAACGGCGCCAGAAATTAGTCTTGATAACCCACAAGTATAGGGGATCGCAACAGCTTTCGAGGGTAGAGTATTCAACCCAAATTTATTGATTCGACACAAGGGGAGCCAAAGAATATCCTTGAGTATTAGCAGTTGAGTTGTCAATTCAACCACACCTGGATAACTTAGTATCTGCAGCAAAGTATTTAGTAGCAAAAGTGGTATGATAGTAATGGTAACAGTAGCAACAGTAAAGATAAATGTTTTTGGGTTTTTTTAGTAGTTGTAACAGTAGCAATGGAAAAGTAAATAAGCGAAGAACAATATATGAAAAGCTCGTAGGCAATGGATCGATGATGGATAATTATGCCGGATGCGATTCCTCATGCAATAGTTATAACATAGGGTGATATAGAACTAGCTCCAGTTCATCAATGTAATGTAGGCATGTATTCCGTAAATAGTCATGCGTGCTTACGGAAAAGAACTTGCATGACATCTTTTGTCCTACCCTCCCATGCCAGCGGGGTCCTAGTGGAAACTAAGGGATATTAAGGCCTCCTTTTAATAGAGAACCGGACCAAAGCATTAACACGTGGTGAATACATGAACTCCTCAAACTACAGTCATCACCGAGAAGTATCCCGATTATTGTCACTTCGGGGTTGTCGGATCATAACTCAAAATAGGTGACTATAGACTTGCAAGATAGGATCAAGAACACACATATATTCATGAAAACATAATAGGTTCAGATCTGAAATCATGGCACTCGGGCCCTAGTGACAAGCATTAAGTATAGCAAAGTCATAGCAACATCAATCTCAGAACATAATGGATACTAGGGATCAAACCCTTACAAAACTAACTTGATTACATGGTAAATCTCATCCAACCCATCACCGTCCAGCAAGCCTACGATGGAATTACTCACGCACGGCGGTGAGCATCATGAAATGTGATGGAGGATGGTTGATGATGACGACGGCGACGAATCCCCCTCTCCGGAGCCCCGAACAGACTCCAGATCAGCCCTTCCGAGAGAGATTAGGGCTTGGCGGCGGCTTCGTGTCGTAAAACGTGATGAAACTTTCTCTCTAATTTTTTTCTCCGCGAGACGGAAGATATATAGTTGGAGTTGAGGTCGGTCGAGGTCCAGGGGGGCCACGAGATAGGGGGCACGCCCCCTGTCTCGTGGACAGGCCCTGGGCCCCCTGGTGTATTTCTTTCGCCCAGAAATTCTTATTAATTCCAAAAAGTGCCTCCGTGGATTTGCAGGTCATTCCGAGAACTTTTCTTTTCTACACATAAAACAACACCATGGCAGTTCTGCTAAAAACAGCGTCAGTCCGGGTTAGTTTCATTCAAATCATGCAAGTTAGAGTCCAAAACAAGGGCAAAAGTGTTTGGAAAAGTAGATACGTTGGAGACGTATCATGGACTGCGTAAAATAATTGAGGATGGTGATGATGATGGTGATGTTGATGAAGACGATCACCGCGGCGATGATTCCCCTCCTGATGGCACTCCGGCGCCCCCGAGAGAGAGGAGGAGAGGTTCTTCCCCTTGTGCTTCCTCCTCCATGGCATACCCCCTAGATGGGGAGAGGTTCTCCCTCTGGTCCTTGGCCTCCATGGCGATGATGGCCCCTCTGAGATCCTTGCCCATGGCCTCCGGTGATGATGGCCCCCTCCGGCAGGGTGCCAAAGAGGGCCTAGATTGATTTCTCATGGCTACAGAGGCTTGCGACGGCGGAACTTCTGATCTAGGTTATTTTCTGGAGGTTTGGGGATTTATAGGAGAGGTTGGTGTCGAGAACAAGTCAGGGGGGCCCACGGAAAGTTCATGAGGCAGGGGGGCATGCCCCAGGGGAGTGGGCGTGCCCACCACCCTCATGGGGCCCACGAGACTCCCCTCGAGTAACTCTTCCTTACTATAATTTTTATATTTTTCAGAAAAAATCTCCGTTGATTTTCAGCGCATTCTGAGAACTTTTATTTCTGTACAAAAACAACACCACGATAGTTCTGCTGAAAACAGCATCAGTCCGGATTAGTTCTAATCAAATCATACCAAAATCATATAAAACTATTCTAAACATGGCATGAATACTTCATAAATTATAGATACGTTGGAGACGTATGAACGGCCCGGGCACATCCTCGTCGTCGTTGTCGAGGATGACCACGCCGCCCTTTGACAATGACATGTACCTAGGGTAGAGTCTTAGGCCTGACCTATATGCCCTTCCCAAGGACACCACACAAGAGACCATGGCCTACGAAGTTAAACAGAAGATACCGACTAAAATCCTCGTGAAGTGCAATCCACTCGACAGATGATTCCACTTGGATATCCCAATTCCACTCGACCATCGTTATTTCACTCGGAAGACAAGAATCCACTCAGTTGATAGAAGGCCTAAGGTCACCTGTAGACAGTAACGGTCAGTCATTCACTCCACCACCATAAAGGTCATTAAGCACAGGCGTTACTAGTAACGTACGTGACTTTATTCCCTCATTGAACCCTTGTGTAACTGAGGATGACGAGGGGTCGGCGCACTCTTTATAAGTCACCTCTCTCCTCTGGCACAAGGGTTCGCACCCCCTAAAACTCAACGCTCCAATAAACAAGCCTCTGTGGCACCGAGACGTAGGGCTGTTACCTCCTCTAAGAGGGGTCTGAACTCGTAAAACTGAGTGTACAACCTCGTCGTAGTTAGGACTCTGCCCTCTCCTACGTACCCCCTATCTCTACTGTCAAATTTGTTCCCACGACAGTTGGCGCCCACCATGGGGCAGGCGTCTTAGTGACTTCTGACGAGGTTGCGATCTTCGGTCTCCTTCGACATGGTTTCCGGCAGTGGATTGTCTCTAGGCCGTGAGATCCGTCTCGGTGCGCTCACCTTCATCGCGATGATTTATCCTGGCTTCAGGAGCCCCCCTCGATGTTGATGCGCTCCCCATTCACGGGGCAGTGCACTTCTGCGCGAGTACCTGCGGCGTCCTTCTGCGGCAGTCGTCGACTCAGTATCGGTCGGCTCCCGTGGTGTCTTTGCTTCCCACGACCCGTCGCAGCAAGTGAGCTGGTCTCTCGCGGCTCCAGCGGTGGGTGAAGCACGCGGTGGCCCGTCAGTCGGCCACACCTCAAATCGCGGCAATCGATCCCGATGAGTCCCTTTATGGCTTGTTCGATCTGTCAACTGGCCACTCAGATACCCTCTCCGAGTGTGAAAGCAACGACCCCGCAGCGGAGGTCCTCATGGTTGGTTCCCAGAGCAGCCCACCAGGATTTCCTCGTGGCGCGGGCGGTAGTGGCGGTCCGTCGTGCGGCAATGACGAGTACTATCCAGAAGCCCTCACTGCGGAGCAGAGGGAGGAGTTGCAGCGCAAACATGATTAGGCCTTGGAAGCTCTCCAGACCCCCATCATTGGGGAGACTCCCAAGGCTCAGGCCTTGGAGGCTACGCGCATAGCCACTCTGGTTGAGCGCGCGCGCCTGGAGAATCTTCAGCAAGCACTTGACGACCGCGCCCGCAGACATATTCCAAGTTCCAGTCGACGCGGCAGCAATTGTTTCCAACTGGACCTCAAGATGAGTGTCAGGTATACCGAACTCCGATCCAAAATGTTGCAACAGCTGCGCGTATTGCAGATTCAATCCAGCCGTCCTGTTCCGAAGCTGGAAGAGGCTTACAACATATTCGAGCGCTGCTCAAGGCGGTCCGGGAGCATAACTCAGCTGTTTCTCGGTCGCGCAATAGGATTCACAGCAGGTCAGTCATGGCAGACACAGTTCAGTCGGCACAAAGCCCAAGATTGCCTCCGTGGAGTGAAGATCGTGGTTGTCGCCAGGACCAGTACTTGGTGATAATCCCCAAGTACAGGGAATCATCGTAGCAATTTCAAAGGGTGGAAGTGATAAGCATGGAGTGTCGAACCGACAAGGAGCTAAAGGTAAGATCCATATTCTCTCAAGTCCTATCTGCCACTGATACGACTCTACGTACACTGAGCGTTTGCTTCCAACTAGAAATGAGAAATAAGACTATGTCACTAGTAGAAAAAGCCCCATTTGTCCCGGTACATAAGGCCCATTTGTCCCGGTTGACGAACTGGGACTAAAGTGTCGGTACTAAAGCCCAACACCTTTAGTCCCGGTTCGCCCACGAACCGGGACAGATGGGACTCCACGTGGCCGTTGCGGCTTGCCCAGGCAAGAGGGCCTTTTGTCTCGGTTGGTGGCACCAACCAGGACCAAAAGGCATCCACGCATCAGCAGTTCAGGGGCTGGGGTTTTTGTTTCTTTTTCTGAAGGGGGTGAGGGAGTCCTGGATTAGGGGGTATCCGGACAGCCGGACTGTATACATCATCCGGACTATTGAAGCGTGAAGATACAAGACTCAAGACTTCGGCCCGTGTCCGGATGGGACTCTCCGTTGCGTGGAAGAAAAGCTTGGCGATCCGGATATTATGTTTCCTTCCTTAGAACCGACTCCATGTAAACCCTAGCTCTCTGGTGTCTATATAAACCGGAGAGGATGGTCCTTAGAAGGCTGATCACAATTACAATCATACCATCATAGGCTAGCTCTTAGGGTTTAGCCTCTACGATCTCGTGGTAGATCTACTCTTGTACTACACATATCTTCAATATTAATCAAGAAGGAAGTAGGGTTTTACCTCCATCGAGAGGGTCCGAACCTGGGTAAACACTGTGTCCCTTGCTTCCTGTTACCATCAGCCTAAGATGCACAGATCGGGACCCCCTACCCGAGATCCGCTGGTTTTAACACCGACATTGGTGATTTCATTGAGAGTTCCTCTATGTTGTCGCTTCGAGGCTTGATGGCGTCTTCAATCGTCAACAACACGGTCTAGGGTGAGACTTTTCTCCCCGGACAGATCTTTGTGTTCGGCGGCTTCGCACTGCGGGCCAATTCACTTGGCCATCTGGAGCAGATCGACAGCTACGCCCCTGGCCACCAGGTCAGGTTCGGAAACTTGAACTACACGACAGATATTCGCGGAGACTTGATCTTCGACGGATTCGAGCCTGTGCCAGGAGCGCCGGACAGTCACGATGAGCATGGCCTAGACCTGCTGTCGGACGATGCTCGGAACATCATCCCTGCAATAGCCCCGGATCTAAATCCGGAACAGGTTGCGTCGCCCGAGGACGGAGGGATGGACCCCGCCCCGCAGGCCGCACGCTCATCGGCGGTGGAGCCGAACACAGGTCACATCTCTGTGGAGACCTGTATCCCCGGACCCCCGGACCCCCGGACTCGTATCCGGTCGTTGGTCCCGGTCCGCTCACTCCTGAGCCAGTCGAGCCAGGTTGGGCTCCGGTAATGGAGTTTACTGCTGCGGACACCTTTCAGCACTCGCCCTTTGGCGACATGCTGAACTCATTAAAGTCTCTCCCTTTGTCAGGAGGCTCTGGGCTGAACTATGTCCGGCTCGAGTGGGAAGCAGGCGACGAAGGAATTCGCTGCCCACCCACCACCCACTTCATTGCCACGATCGATGATTTAACCGATGTGCTTGACTTCGACTTCGAAGACATCGACGGTATGGACGACGATGCCGCAGACGTATAGGAGCCACCGCTCACAGGGCGGTGGACAGCCACCTCTTCATACGATATATACATGGTGGACACTCCGAAAGAAACCAATGGCGATGAGGCAACGGAGGATAACCCCTCCAAGAAGAAAGCAAAGCATGGGCGTCGCCCGCGCCGCTCCAAGCCCCGCCAAGGCAATACCGGCATGGGAGAAGAAGACAATCTGGACGGTGTCGATGATGAATACAACCCCGAACAGCCCGCCTTTGAGCAGGCCGAACTGGAAGATGGGCATGACAGCCCAGATGAACAGGCGACGGACGGGTATCCGGAGGAGGACAACTATATGCCTTCCTCCGAAGACGAGATTAGCCTCGGCGACGACGAGTTCGGCGTACCCGAAGACCCCGCAGAGCAGGAGCGCTTTAAGCGCCGGCTTATTGCCACTGCGAGAAGTCTGAAGAAGAAGCAGCAGCAGCTCCAAGCTAATCAAGACCTGCTCACAGATAGATGGACAGAAGTCCTGGCAGCCGAGGAATATGGACTCGAGCGCCACACGGCTAACCGGCCGCCTCGAGGTCGGGATAAATCAGCATATCAGCCCGAATACCAGCCTTCACCCCCGCACCAGTTCACCACGGCCCGGGGCAATACTCAGGACCTGCGCGATAAATTGGACAACACCACAGGACAACCAAGATCGATCTACGGATCACGAGGGCGCACCACGGCACATGACGATGACCGTCATACCGGATACACTAACAACAAATTCGGCCGGGCCGAATATAACCAGTCGGACGCAGCTGGACTGTGACGCGACATAGCCTGGCACAGAGGCGCCGCACACCCCCTCTGCTTCACCGATGAAGTGATGGATCATGAATTCCCAGAAGGGTTCAAACCTGTAAACATCGAGTCATACGATGGCACAACAGACCCCGCGGTATGGATCGAAGATTTCCTTCTCCACATCCACATGGCCCGTGGAGATGATCTACGTGCCATCAAGTATCTTCCCCTTAAGCTCAAAGGACCCGCCCGACACTGGCTAAACAGCCTGCCCGCAAATTCCATTGGCAGTTGGGAAAAACTGGAAGACGCATTTCTGGACAACTTCCAAGGCACATATGTGCGACATCCGGATGCCGATGACTTGAGCCACATTACTCAATAGCCCGGAGAATCAGTGAGGAAATTCTGGACTTGGTTCCTAACTAAAAAGAACCAAATAGTCGACTGTCCGGACACTGAAGCCCTAGCGGCCTTCAAGCATAATATCCGTGACGAGTGGCTCGCCCGACACCTCGGCCAGGAGAAACCCAAGTCTATGGCAGCTCTCACGACACTAATGACCCACTTTTGTGCGGGCGAGGATAGTTGGTTGGCTCGCAGCAGTACTACACCATATTCTGGCACGTCAGACGTCCGTGACAATAATGGCAAGCTACGGCGCAACAGGCACAAGCGACGGAACAACAGCGACAACACCGAAGACACGGCGGTCAATGCCGGATTCAGCGGATCCAAATCTGGTCTGTGGAAGAGGCCATTTAAACACAACAATCAGGGACCGTCCAGTCTAGATCGTATACTGGAGCGGTCGTGCCAAATTCATGGCACCCCGGACAAGCCAGCCAACCACACCAATAGAGAGTGCTGGGTATTTAAACAGGCCGGCAAAATAAACGCCGAAAACAAGGACAAGGGGCTGCACAGCAACGATGACGAGGAGCCCCAGCGTCCGAACATGGGGGGACAGAAGAAATCCCCCCCCAGGTGAAAACGGTCAACATGATCTACGCAACCCACATCCCAAAGCGGGAACAGAAGCGAGCACTACGGGACGTCTACGCGATGGAGCCAGTTGTGACGCCCCCGATTCAATCGTACACTAATCATACACGCAAATGTGTACGATCAAGATCAAGGACTCACGGGAAGATATCACAACACAACTCTAGACACAAATTAAAATAATACAAGCTTTATATTACAAGCCAGGGGCCTCGAGGGCTCGAATACATCAGCTTGAATACAAACGAGTCAGCGGAAGCAACAATATCTGAGTACAGACATAAGTTAAACAAGTTTGCCTTAAGAAGGCTAGCACAAAAGCATCTATGATCAAAAAGGCAAGGCCTCCTGCCTGGGAGCCTCCTAACTACTCCTGGTCATTGGCGGTCTCCATCACGTGGTAGTAGACGCCCTCGGTGTAGTAGCAGTCATCAAAGGTGGCATTTGGCTCCTGTACTCCACCATCTGGTTGCAACAACCGGGAAGAAGAAAGAAAGGGGAAAAGGGGTAGCAAAGCAACCGTGAGTACTCATCCAAAGTACTCGCAAGCAAGGATCTACACTACATATGCAACATTATCAAAGAAAGGTTGTATAAGTGGACTGGGCTGCAGAAATGCCAGAATAGAGAGAGGGCCTAGTCCTATCGAAGGCTAGCATCTTCTGGAAACCACCATCTTGCAGCAAACAGGAGGGAGTAGAGTAGCATAAAGTAAAGTAGTAGTAGTGTTATAAACCTCGGCCAGAGATCCTTTCTCGACTCCCTGCGAGAAAGCAATCCCAGAGCCATACTATCCAATTGTCATCACAATCCAATTCTCATCACCATCCAATTCTCATCACAAGTATCCAGTTCTAGTTGTATCGATCGGGATACAACTCCAAGTGTCCGTTATCGTAGGACAGGCTATGCATAGATTAGTTCTTCCCTGCAGGGGTGCACCAACTTACCCACCACGCTCGCTTAACTCCGGTCGGACACACTTTCCTGGGTCATGCCCGGCCTCGGCCAAACAATATGCCGCAACCCGACCTAGGCTTAATAGAGAGGCCAGCATGCCGGACTAAACCTATGCCCCCAGGGGTCATGGGCCATCTCCCCGGGAACTCCTGCATGTTGCGTGGGCGGCCGGTGAGCAGACCTAGCTACCTCCTTCAACAAGGCAGGCGCTTATGCAGTCCAACCCGGCGCGCGCCGCTCAGTCGCTGACGTCTATTAAGCTTTGGCTGATGTATACGACGCAGAACGCCCATACTATGCGCACGTGATGGTTAGTGCTATCAGGCTAGAGGCCCCTCGGATCAAATATCCAAATCGTAGTGGATTAGGAACGCGCGGTAACAAGCAGAGACTCACGAAAGATGTGACCCCGTCGCCCCGTCTCGAGGACTTGCGGCAAGGGCTAGGAATGCCCGGCCACGCCTCGTAATTATCTCGCGGGCACCTTCCAGGTCAACCCGTCTCCACATCACTCGCAAATATGCTCGCGCGGGTACCCCTCAGGGTCGGCCCGTCTTTAGTAACACGGTTCAGTGTAAAGTCATAGTAACCATAGTAACTGTGTGTCTAAACATCAAGGGGAAAACCCGAGGAATCACCCCGGTGAATTCCACTCGATGTAATCATCAAGGTGAACGTAAGAGGATTCACCCTCAAGGTCCACACTTGAGGGGTTGCACGACAGAGTCGTATCAGAAGTGGTTAAAGAGGAAATCACCCTCGATGACCATGACCGAATAGCTACACTATAGGATTAACATCAGAAGTACTGATGAGGTCTCACCCTCGGTACTTGATAGTAACCCAGTGGTGTCGAGCAACTAAGGGGAAGTGATGTGCGGTGTCGGGGCCTGGTCTTCGATCCCGTTGATCGGGTCTTCTGATAATCCAGCAGGGCAGTCGGGACAAGGCGGGGGTCACTGATGGATCACTAACCAACCTATACTAAGCAGTTTAGGATAAGCAGGTAAGGTACGACAGCAGATACAAAAGCAGGCTATGCATCAGAATAGGAGCATACAATAACAGTGGCAAAATCTAATGCAAGCATGAGAGAAAGGAATGGGCGATATCGGGATGATCAAAGGGGGGGCTTTCCTGGTTGCTCTGGCAATGAGGGGTCGTCGGTGACGTAGTCGATCACAGGGGCAGCATCGGTCTCGGGATCTACCGGAGAGAAGAGGGGGAAGAAACAGTAAATATAAAGCAAACATAGCATCACAAAGTAGAACATGGCAATATGTTGTGCCAGGAGTGATCTAACGCATGGCTACACGATAAAGGTGAAGGGGGGAAATCAACCGGGAATGCTTTCCCAGTTCTGGACCTGTGTCAGACAAACGACCGGAGGGGGAATGTCCCATGTTCAGCATGCTAGAGGCATGTGACAGATGAATGGACCGCGTATTCGGATTCGTTGGATTTTTCTGAGCAACTTTCATATAGAAAACATTTTCATCCGAGTTACGGATTATTTTCTATGAATTTCTAAAGATTAAACCATTTTCTAAAATTATTAAATTAATAGAACAGGAATATGACGTCAGCATGACGCCATGCTGACATCAGCAAGTCAACATCGGCTGTACAAGTCAAACTGACATGTGGGTCCCGCTGGACCCACAAGTCATCCTCTGTGACTTTAATAGTGTTAATTTAGACTAACAGAGGGTTAATTAGAGGGTGGGCCCCCCTTGTCAGTGTCTCATTTAGTTAACTAATTAGTTTTCATTTACTAAACATTATAGTTAATTAACTGGGCGGCAGGGCCCGCATGTCAGAGACACGGGGCTGCCAGGTCAGCGCATTGACTGGTCAAACCAGTCAATGGGGCCGGCGGGGCCCACTGGCAGCGTCACTGGGGTGGCCCCAGGCCTGTCCACGTCAGCGCCAGGTCAGCACGGCAGCCGGAGCAACGCCGGCGACCACAGGAGACGGCGGCGACGCGCGGAATTCGCCCGCAGGCCACCAAAACGAAAGCGGCCGGTCGTGTTCGAATGCGGAGACGAAGCCGCGTCACGTGGTGTGGTCGGTTGGACGCGGGGGCGACCGGAACGGCGCCGACAACTAGCTATGGCGGCCGCGCGTACGGGACCTCGATGGAAGCTATGCTAGGAAGCACGGGGAGGCACGTGCTCAGGCTCGTTGGGCTCCTGGGAGCTCCAGGAGTTCGACGGTGGCCTCAGGCGGCGGCGACGTCGACCACAAAGATGGCCACGATCTTGTCGGTGGCGAGCAGGGCACGGAGGCGGCGACAACTAGCTACGGCGCGGGGAAGAGCACGGGGAGAGAGGGAGAGGGAGGCGGAGCTCACTGGGCGCCTGTAGGTGTGCAAACGTGGGTTCGGGGGAGGCTCGGCGGAGCGAATCGACGGCGGCGAGCTCGGGCGTCCCGAGGAGGAAGACAGGGTGGATCCGGCGCTGCGAAGCCTTCCGGCTCCAACGGTGGGCACCGCTCGACGTGGAGGATGACGGCGGACGCCTATGGCATGTTGGCGACGCGGGGCGAAGACGGTGGCCGCGGGATCGACGCGGCGACGGCGGCGGGCGCGCTCGGGTCAGAGAAAGGGGATTGCTCGAGGGGGATCTGAAGGGGAGTGGGAGAGGCGGAGGTGAGTGGGGGTAGCTGGGGAGGAGGCCGAGGCGTCGAGGGGGGGCGCGGAGGCCTTAGCCTCTCGCGGAGGCATCGACGGCGAGGTGGTTCGGCGGCGACGGGCGCACTCTGCCTCGCCCGGTCGAAGGAACAGGAGGGAGGCGCGCTTCAAGGAGCTGGGCCGGCCAGGCTGGGTGAGGTTGGCCGACCTGCTGGGATGGGCCGAAGCCCAAGGGGAGGCCAGGGGCTCTCCCACCCCTTCTTCTTTCCTTTTCTCTTCTTTTTTTTGTTTTTCTTTTTCCAACAGCTTTTGCCTTTTCCCTTTAGCCAATAATGACTTTGCAAAATTATGCCACTGGCCAAAACAATTTCAAAGAATTAAAGTGCACTGCCTCAAAAAGGTTGGGAGGCTTTTGGAATAGTTGCCAATTTTATAAATTAAAAAGGGCATTTAATATATTGCTTAGGTCACTGTTTTAAGTAGTTTAGGCCACTTAAACCCTTTGCAAAAATGTTGGTT
Source organism: Triticum dicoccoides (assembly GCF_002162155.2). NCBI lineage: Eukaryota > Viridiplantae > Streptophyta > Magnoliopsida > Poales > Poaceae > Triticum > Triticum dicoccoides. The sequence continues at coordinate 105,153,671 of NC_041385.1, forward strand.
CACCACCAATATTAGTTTTGGAATATTTGGCACATGATGAACATTTTTGTTTTCATGTTTGAGAAATTTTGAATTTCCCTCATAATTTGAATTTGAATTTGACTTTGATTTTACATCAAGTGATAAGTAGCTCAATAAGCATGGTGACCTGGCACCATTAACAGGGGATTACTGTAGCATGACACTGAGGGTGTTACAAATCTCCTCCACTACAAGAAATCTCGTCTCGAGATTTAAGTGGGGAAGAAAAGAGTAACTTCGGGAGAACTGACCCTTATGGGTTTAATTGTCTGGTGAACAATGCAGGTAATGTGACAGAAGTATCTCTCGAGTTGAAATTTAAGAATAACGTCAAGAGCAAAATATGAAGGTACAATAAGAAGTTTCACGCGGATGGACAATCGACCGATACCTGAACAGAGTGTGAGAAGGGGTTCAGAGCATCAGGAATAGATCATCCCTCGGGGGGGGGGGGGGCTCGTGACATGATACGAAGCTAAATGCAAGAATGTTTCAGAATCAAAGATATACAGGAGAGTCAGGTTTCGATCGTGTGGAACTGTGGGTTATGGGCCCACCGTGTGGGTTAAAAGCAGGAAGGCGCTAAAATTTTGCACGGCCATGATAGCAAGGCATGTCAGAGGATAGTCTGCCAATTATGTTGGCAACAGCGTTGGTACCAAGGGCGAGGGACGAAGATAACCATTTTCCTGCTCGTAATATGAGGCGGACCAATAGGCAAAGTTCTCGTCCATCGGTGGTTACCAGAATGTCATCAACAATAGTAACAAGGTCTTACTGACAGAGTTGTACACCGAGGTGCTTACTTAAGCAGGGATTTATCTCCGCTCAGACAAGTTAGATGACAAGAAAGGTGGAATAAAACAATGGAAAGGAAAATGTGATTATTATGATAACCTGACCAATGAAAAGGAAAGATGTTTATACCCAAGTGTTAGAGTATAACTTTCCCAAGGAAAGGTAGAGCATGATAGGGCTCCAAGTATTAAGCCGTTTAGACAAAGGGGCAAGGAATTTATGAGGTTTACCCATACAACGGTGTTTGGATAATTGATCAAGAACAGTTAGCATTGCGCTCCCAATGCTCTTGTTGATGATCGGAGTACCACACACATGCTTCAGGATAGTGTTGACATGGCCATCGAGGAAATGTCAGACTTCGGATACACAAAGGATCCATCGGAACAACTTATAAAATAATTCATACAATTTCAGCAAGGAAAAGATGAGGATGGGGCCCACGGGCTCAGCAACAATTCATCGAGGGGGTAAGGATGGTATTTCTCATCATGAATTCGGTTGATATCCTAGAAAAGTTTGGAATGATGATGATGATCACAACACATTTGTCGAGAGGTTTCATGAAGATGTAATCGATCAATGACGACATTAAGCAAAAGAAATGATGAAGTGTAAGGTTAATTGAACCACGAGTACGACACAAACTCGAAAGCAAGCTTGTTGTTCATGGCAAAATGGTATGACGAGGAAGATCGGCATAAGCTTAGCTCGTCGTCGAAAATTGTGCTCCGGAAAGGACCTTGTAGCACAGTTAAAATTTAGCATGATAATGATATAACCGATCAAGCTAGGAATGATGTGATGGAGTATCATTCCAATGAGAATTCACAAGTGGTAGTGCAATGACACAATATACTTGAGATAACAAGGGGCAATACTTGAGGTAGATCAAAAATAGAGGTTAGACATATGAAATGATCTGCAGAAGACAAGTATTTTAACTTGTCCGGGAAATGGAATTAAGGAGAAACTATGGTCGGAACCACGGTTACGAATGATCAAACCATCGATACAAGATGAACTTATAACAAGGGGTAATCATATTTACGAGCAGCTTCCACGATAAGTTCTACATCGGGTCCATGGGCATGAACACAAGGGTTCAAGGTCGACTCCCACTTATTCATTGCATAACCTTTCATTCACTCCTCGTTTTTCAAAGAAAATGTAGTGCAGAGGATTTATCTGGCGAAGTACCAGAAGAGTAAGACTCGTGAGAACTCTCGGGTTCACTCGGATTATGGAAGGCATAAGTTCAACCCATCGGGGCATTTTTACGAATCTATACAACCATCAACCAAGCAAAAGATACGAGTTCGAAAGCAGAGTATCGAAGCCAAAGCAGATGATACAATATACTGAAGGTATTATGTATCAGGGAAATACTGATAAGATTTTGGAGGTGAAGGACACTGTTGGATAACAACCCAGCAATGGATCTGGCGATTCACGACAGAGTTGATGTGAGTATCGGTAATCAATCAGATGAAGAAGGGGATGCAAACGCATCGGCTTATATAAACGTCTGAATGATTCGATGCTTGGGTACACAGGAATTATGATTTCAAGACGAAGGATCAGAAGCAGAGGCTCTGATCAAAAGATGAGTAAGTTGAATAGACTTAGAGGTGCACCCGATCAAATCTTGATTGGGCAAGAACCAACTCATATTCGAAACAATGCCTGAGCCGGAAAGAAAATTTCCAAGGATTAATTGATGATCATGTGCATTCTCACACATGCTGAATCAACAGGATCAGAATGTTAATCCCAAAGGATTTTAACGAATATTGCTAGACAAATGGAATTAACTAGAAAGCAAGTATGCAAGAATTCCAAGAGCAATAGGTTGTCGAGGATTTTCGGAAGATCAAATAGTATTTCCAAGTATTTTGGAAAACATGTGAACAACTGGGGATGAACGGGTTCAGCGAATTACCGTAGTGCAAAAAGAAGCCGCAAACCAGAAGGCACAAAGGGTGCTCGAAACAACGGAGAGTACATCTTGTAATAATAGGAGCAACTGGGTATGAAGGTACAAGCGGCAAGGATGTTATCCACGGGGATTATCTGTGGTCAGGAACTGCAAGGCAGTGGGCACAGGGTCTCGAGAAACATCGAGAAGTATCTGCAGAATCTTCTGGCAAAGCAAGCGATCATCGGTAATGTCAGGGCTCTCCGGGAGGAAGTGGGTACGAGAACCTAATGTCAGAGTTAGTAAAATGTTTAACCTGAATAGAAGAGAGATCAGAACCCCAGAGTATAGACGAGGAATAAAAGATCCTAATACCACCCAATGGCGACGTGGGCCCGTAAGACACACAACCAAGTTAGTAAAAGTTTTGTAGTGACTAGACTCAACTTCGGCCAAGGAGTTGGAAAGGGGGCTACCTACAGGCAGTCGGCTCTGATACCAACTTGTGACGCCCCCGATTCAATCGTACACTAATCATACACGCAAATGTGTACGATCAAGATCAAGGACTCACGGGAAGATATCACAACACAACTCTAGACACAACTTAAAATAATACAAGCTTTATATTACAAGCCAGGGGCCTCGAGGGCTCGAATACATCAGCTTGAATACAAACGAGTCAGCGGAAGCAACAATATCTGAGTACAGACATAAGTTAAACAAGTTTGCCTTAAGAAGGCTAGCACAAAAGCATCTATGATCGAAAAGGCAAGGCCTCCTGCCTAGGAGCCTCCTAACTACTCCTGGTCATTGGCGGTCTCCGCCACGTGGTAGTAGACGCCCTCGGTGTAGTAGCAGTCGTCAAAGGTGGCATTTGGCTCCTGTACTCCACCATCTGGTTGCAACAACCGGGAAGAAGAAAGAAAGGGGAAAGGGGGTAGCAAAGCAATCGTGAGTACTCATCCAAAGTACTCGCAAGCAAGGATCTACACTACATATGCAACATTATCAAAGAAAGGTTGTATAAGTGGACTGGGATGCAGAAATGCCAGAATAGAGAGAGGGCCTAGTCCTATTGAAGCTAGCATCTTCTGGAAACCACCATCTTGCAGCAAACAGGAGGGAGTAGAGTAGCATAAAGTAAAGTAGTAGTAGTGTTATCAACCTCGGCCAGAGATCCTTTCTCGACTCCCTGCGAGAAAGCAATCCCAGAGCCATACTATCCAATTGCCATCACAATCCAATTCTCATCACCATCCAATTCTCATCACAAGTATCCAGTTCTAGTTGTATCGATCGGGATACAACTCCAAGTGTCTGTTACCGTAGGACAGGCTATGCATAGATTAGTTCTTCCCTGCAGGGGTGCACCAACTTACCCACCACGCTCGCTTAACTCCGGCCGGACACACTTTCCTGGGTCATGCCCGGCCTCGGCCAAACAATACGCCGCAACCCGACCTAGGCTTAATCGAGAGGCCAGCACGCCAGACTAAACCTATGCCCCCAGGGGTCATGGGCCATCTCCCCCAGAACTCTTGCATGTTGCGTGGGCGGCCGGTGAGCAGACCTAGCTACCTCCTTCAACAAGGCAGGCGCTTACGCAGTCCAACCCGGCGCGCGCCGCTCAGTCGCTGACGTCTATTAAGCTTCGGCTAATGTATACGACACAGAACGCCCATACTATGCCCACGTGATGGTTAGTGCTATCAGGCCAGAGGCCCCTCGGATCAAATATCCAAATCGTAGTGGAATAGCAACGCGCGGTAACAAGCAGAGACTCACGAAAGATGTGACCCCGTCGCCCCGTCTCGAGGACTTGCGGCAAGGGCTAGGAATGCCCGGCCACGCCTCGTAATTATCTCGCGGGCACCTTCCAGGTCAACCCGTCTCCACATCACTCACAAATATGCTCGCGCGGGTACCCCTCGGGGTCGGCCCGTCTTTAGTAACACGGTTCAGTGTAAAGTCATAGTAACCATAGTAACTGTATGTCTAAACATCAAGGGGAAAACCCGAGGAATCACCCCCGGTGAATTCCACTCGATGTAATCATCAAGGTGAACGTAAGAGGATTCACCCTCGAGGTCCACACTTGAGGGGTTGCACGACAGAGTCGTATCAGAAGTGGTTAAAGAGGAAATCACCCTCGATGACCACGACCGAATAGCTACACTATAGGATTAACATCAGAAGTACTGATGAGGTCTCACCCTCGGTACTCAATAGTAACCCAGTAGTGTCGAGCAACTAAGGGGAAGTGATGTGCGGTGTCGGGGCCTGGTCTTCGATCCCGTTGATCGGGTCTTCTGATAATCCAGCGGGGCAGTCGGGACAAGGCGGGGGTCACTGATGGATCACTAACCAACCTATACTAAGCAGTTTAGGATAAGCAGGTAAGGTACGACAGCAGATACAAAAGCAGGCTATGCATCAGAATAGGAGCATACAATAACAGTAGCAAAATCTAATGCAAGCATGAGAGAAAGGAATGGGCGATATCGGGATGATCAAAGGGGGGGCTTGCCTGGTTGCTCTGGCAATGAGGGGTCGTCGGTGACGTAGTCGATCACAGGGGCAGCATCGGTCTCGGGGTCTACCGGAGAGAAGAGGGGGAAGAAACAGTAAATATAAAGCAAACATAGCATCACAAAGCAGAACGTGGCAATATGTTGTGCCAGGAGTGACCTAACGTATGGCTACACGATAAAGGTGAAGGGGGGAAATCAACCAGGAATGCTTTCCCGGTTCCGGACCTGTGTCGGACAAACGACCGGAGGGGGAATGTCCCATGTTCAGCATGCTAGAGGCATGTAACGGATGAACGGACTGCGTATTCGGATTCATTGGATTTTTCTGAGCAACTTTCATATAGAAAACATTTTCATCCGAGTTACAGATTATTTTCTATGAATTTCTAAAGATTAAACCATTTTCTAAAATTATTAAATTAATAGAACAGGAATATGACGTCAGCATGACGCCATGCTGACATCAGCAAGTCAACATCGGCTGTACAGGTCAAACTGACATGTGGGTCCCGCTGGACCCACAAGTCATCCTCTGTGACTTTAACAATGTTAATTTAGACTAACAGAGGGTTAATTAGAGGGTGGGCCCCCCTTGTCAGTGTCTCATTTAGTTAACTAATTAGTTTTCATTTACTAAACATTTTAGTTAATTAACTGGGCGGCGGGGCCCGCATGTCAGAGACACGGGGCTGCCAGGTCAGCGCATTGACTGGTCAAACCAGTCAATGGGGCCGGCGGGGCCCACTGGCAGCGTCACTGGGGTGGCCCCGGGCCTGTCCACGTCGGCGCCAGGTCAGCACGGCGGCCGGAGCAACGCCGGCGACCACAGGAGACGGCGGCGACGCTCGGAATTCGCCCGCAGGCCACCAAAACGAAAGCAGTCGGTCGTGTTCGAACGCGGAGACGAAGCCGCGTCACGTGGTTTGGTCGGTTGGACGCGGGGGCGACTGGAACGACGCCGACGACGAGCTATGGCGGCCGCGCGTACGGGACCTCGACGGAAGCTATGCTAGGAAGCACGGGGAGGCACGTGCTCAGGCTCGTTGGGCTCCTGGGAGCTCCAGGAGTTCGACGGTGGCCTCAGGCGGCGGCGACGTCGACCACAAAGATGGCCACGATCTTGTCGGCGGCGAGCAGGGCACGGAGGCGGCGACAACTAGCTACGGCGCGGGGAAGAGCACGGGGAGAGAGGGAGAGGGAGGCGGAGCTCACTGGGCGCCTGTAGGTGTGCAAACGTGGGCTCGGGGGAGGCTCGACGGAGCGAATCGACGGCGGCGAGCTCGGGCGTCCCGAGGAGGAAGACGGGGTGGATCCGGCGCTGCGGAGCCTTCCGGCTCCAACGGTGGGCACTGTTCGACGTGGAGGACGACGGCGGACGCCTATGGCATGTTGGCGACGCGGGGCAAAGACGGTGGCCGCGGGATCGACGCGGCGACGGCGGCGGGCGCGCTCGGGTCAGAGAGAGGGGAGTGCTCGAGGGGGATCTGAAGGGTAGTGGGAGAGGCGGAGGTGAGTGGGGGTAGCTGGGGAGGAGGCCGAGGCGTCGAGGGGGGGCGCGGAGGCCTTATCCTCTCGCGGAGGCGTCGACGGCGAGGTGGTTCGGCGGTGATGGGCGCGCTCTGCCTCGCCCGGTCGGAGGAACAGGAGGGAGGCGTGCTTCGGGGAGCTGGGCCGGCCAGGCTGGGTGAGGTGGGCCGACCTGCTGGGATGGGCCGAAGCCCAAGGGGAGGCCAGGGGCTCTCCCACCCCTTCTTCTTTCCTTTTGTCTTTTTTTTTTGTTTTTCTTTTCCCAACAGCTTTTGCCTTTTCCCTTTAGCCAATAATGACTTTGCAAAATTATGCCACTGGCCAAAACAATTTCAAAGAATTAAAGTGCACTGCCTCAAAAAGGTTGGGAGGCTTTTGGAATAGTTGCCAATTTTATAAATTAAAAAGGACATTTAATATATTGCTTAGGTCACTGTTTTAAGTAGTTTAGGCCACTTAAACCCTTTGCAAAAATGTTGGTTCACCACTAATATTAGTTGTGGAATATTTGGCACATGATGAACATTTTTGTTTTCATGTTTGAGAAATTTTGAATTTCCCTCATAATTTGAATTTGAATTTGACTTTGATTTTACATCAAGTGATAAGTAGCTCAGTAAGCATGGTGACCTGGCACCATTAACAGGGGATTACTGTAGCATGACACTGAGGGTGTTACACCAGTCGTCTCCAAATTCAACCCATGGTCAGCCTGCCCGATCACCTTTGATCGTAGGGATCATCCTACTAGCATCCGTCACGGCGGCTCAGCCGCATTGGTTCTAGACCCAATCATAGACGGATTTCACCTCACAATAGTCCTTATGGACGGAGGAAGCAGACTGAACCTGCTTTATCAGGACACAGTGTGCAAAATGGGCATCGATCCTTCAAGGATTAAGCCCACCAAAACCACCTTTAAAGGTGTCATTCCTGGAGTAGAGGCCCGCTGTACGGGCTCTATAACACTGGAAGTGGTCTTCGGATCTCTGGATAACTTCCGAAGCGAAGAGCTAATCTTTGATATCGTCCCTTTCCGCAGTCGTTACCACGCACTGCTCGGACGAACCGCATTCGCTAGATTTAATGCGGTACCATACTATGCATACCTCAAGCTCAAGATGCCAGGCCCGCGCGGGGTCATAACAGTCAACGGAAATATGGACCGCTCTCTCCGTACAGAAGAGCACACGGCAGCCCTTGCGGCCGAAGTACAATGCGGCCTCCTCCGGCAAACCACCAATCCGACGGTGACAACCTCAAGCTCCGTCAAGCGAGGACGGAACACCCCGCAACAGGATCAGCAGGCACGCCAAGAGCACGACTAGCAGTCCGGCCTCCGCTCAAAACCCATCAAAGCTGCATCCGTGCCACGCGTACACAATTACGCACTCAAAATACCATGGGCACAGGCGGAGGCATAGCAGTGGCTCAGTCAACAGTACGGTATCGCCTCGTAACCTTTCCATTTACCCTTAAGGACATCTCTTTAGTGCAGCTTCTCCAGAAGAGCCGGATTGTCGGACTTACATAGGAGAGGAAATCCAGGAGGCAACAGGCTTTGGGCACAGCAGGAAACACCCAGGTGGAATCTATTTACGATCGTTCTTTCTGCTTTATCTATCTGTACGTAGCCTGCCCCTGGATAGGATATGTCAAATAATCCTATTTATCTCCGCTTAATGCATTCATTGTAAACATACACTTAAACGTATTATTCATCAATGGGACACCATACATAGCGTCAACTTATTATTCTTATTTGAGCATTTTTTTTTACAAATGTCTATTTGATTTTGCATCCGTACACTTTGGTACGCTTAGTTTGCCAGGGGCTTCTTATGACGAACACCTTGGGATAGCATTATATGCATCAGCTCCGAATCATGTCTTGGGTCTACAGTTGGGATAGCCCGGCTCCCTTGTTTTGGTGCCTTACGTTCCGTTAATTTGGCTAAGGTAGCGCAGGGAGAACTACTGCGATTGTGCCATGGTTCTTCCAGACGAGAACCTCAGTAGAGAAAGCACAAAACTGACTGGCATGATGTGGTGAGAGCTGGTCGCTGTTCGAGAGGTCTTAAAATCCTTAAAGATTTTTCCGCTTTAGGCGATAATTCGGCTTTGTCCGATATAGGCGTGTATAGTGCCCCAACTCGGTCTTCCAGATTCTAGGGGCTTCGTGGAAGTTTAAAATTGTAGGATTCTATGGCTAAGTGAATGTTATAAAGCCGTATAGTCTGATTGCCTTGTTCACTGCACTGGACACCTCCTTAAGGGACCAAACATTTGGATAAAGAGTGTCCGGTTTTTCCACGAACACCCCAGTACTAGTTACACGGGGGCGGAAGCCGACGACTGGCCTACTTTCAGAATTTGATAAACAGCCGCACAGAAGGTAATATTTTAAATAACAAAAGCACTGCATAGCGCAAGTAGCTTCATCTTTAAATTACAAACATGACAGAGGTGAATTCATTCAAAAATTATGTCTTTGGTACATTCATCGGCCACGAGGCAAGCACCCTTCATAACGCCATCATAATACTTCTCGGGCCTTGCCCTCTGGCGGCCCGTCCTTCACCAGCTTCTCGGCATCCAGCTTGCCCCAATGCACCTTCGCATAAGCAAGGGCCCGGCGGGTACCCTCAATGCAAACGGGTCGCTTGATGACCTCCAGTCGCGGACAGGCATTCACCATCCGCTTGATCAGGCCGAAGTAACTGGTGGGAAGGGTCTCACCAGGCCACATCCGGACTATGAAATCCTTCATAGCCACTTCGGCCGCCTTGTGGAGTTCGACCAACTGCTTCAGTTGTTCACTCAGAGGCGTTGAATGTTCGGCCCCAGCATACTGGGACCAGAACAGCTTTCTCCGTTGAGCTCCCCTCCTGGGCACGGTAGAACTCCGCGGCATCTGATACGCTGCGTGGCAGATCTGCGAATGCCCCTGGAGAGCTCCAGACTCAGGTAAGTAAAAGAAATGCCTCCTCCACATGTTTGCTTTGCATAAAGAATTTCTTATCCGTCCTTATCTTTTTGGCCTCCTGGATCTCCTGCTGTGCCCTATCGGCTTCGGCCTTGGCGTCTTTTATATTTGTAAGGGCCTTCGCAAGCTCGGCCTCCTTTGCTTTAAGCTCATGCTCCGCGGACTCGAGCTTCTTGCCGAGCTCCTGGAGCTCTTCTTGTACTTCGCCCACTCGGGCTTCTTGCTTTTTGCGCTCCTTGCGCTCCAAGACCGCTTTGTGTTCGGCCTCGGACAATGCCTTCTTGAGAGATGCCACTTCGATGGTGGCCTCTGTTACCAAATCACGATGTTTCGTCGTTAGTATAATCAAATTTTATTTACCATTCATTATATGAGAGAGGGGAATCGTTCACCTTTGCTCTCTTCGAGCTGCCTCCTCGTGAGGCCGAGCTCTCCCTGTGCCCGCTCTAAGTCCTGCGTTAGACCGGCGATTTCGGCCGTACGAGCAGCAGCGGCCAGCACCACAGCCTGTTTATTCACATTCAACTTAATATTAGACTCCTGCGGATTATAATTGACCCTCCGTTTGGTTTTTCCTTCCGAACACCAAACAGAGTATCAGGGGCTACTACCTATCGGGTGGTAATTTCACACATTTTTACTACTTACCTCAAAGCATGTTAGTAGGCTGGTGCAGGCTTCGGTTAGTCTGTTCTTGGCAGACGAAACCTTCTGAATCACCGCACTCATGAGAGTACGGTGCTCTTCATCTATGGAAGCGCCACGAAGCGCTTCCAGCAGACAATCCGGCGCCTCGGGCGCAACGGAAGTCCTCGATACAGACGGCCCTCCCTCCCTAACGAGGGGCTGCCCGCCTGAATCCGGAACCACTGAAGGCTCCGGGATAGTGTTCGGCTGAGAGTCTGGTTTACTTCGGCTCTCACCAACACGATCTGCGGGGATCTTGAACCCCGCGAGTCCGACGTCTGGAACGCCTCCTTGAGGCGCCTCCAGGGCCACCTCCGCCATCTTTGGGAGCCTTTGGGACAACACCTCCGTGTCATCCGCAGGCCGAGGAGAAGTGGCCGTCGGGAGTGAGTTCATTGCTGACTCACTCAAAGACCCGTCCGAAGACGACACCTCGGGATGGGCCCTGGCCGGACTGCATACAAGTTTGGCGTTATAACAAAACTATGAAGCAAAATTACGATTGAGTGTGGATACTTACGATCGCACCAGGGGCTTCTTCCTGGGCAGCCACCCTTCCTCGCTATCGGCGGCGGTGGTGGAGTAGTCCGGAAGGGACGCTTTTCCCTTCTTGGATGTCCCAGTCTCTCCCACCGGGTCGGCCTTGCTCTCCCCCCCCCCCCAGTACGGGGAGGTGGAGTTTCTTCTTGTTCCTCCCCGCCTCCACGGGAGGAATCTGCCTCGTCGTCATCGGACGACAAGGGTATGACGGCCTTGCGCTGGGGGCCTCTCCTGGCCCCCTGGTCCGCCGTCTCGGGCCCCCCATCCTGTCCAGATAGGGCGGCCTCTTCTTCTTCTCCTCCTTCTTCCCCTTCGGGGGAGGAGTCTTCCTCGTCCTCTTCGGACGAGGCTTTGGGCGCAGCCTTACGCCGGAGACCCTTTCGGGTCCCTGGGGCCTTCTTATCGGCCTTCTTCTCCTGCCCCTTGTAGGGTGCCGGGATCAGCATCTTCGTCAGGAGATCAGTAGCTGGGCTTTCCGGCAGAGGAGTCGGACTGTCTATCTGCTCCACTGTCTCCACATACTCTTTTACAAATATACACAATCACTTAAGGATACCCCATGAATATATTGGGAAGAACCGAACCCGATGGCAGCCTGAGAACTCACCTGGATAGGGTGCCGCACAGCATGGAGCCCGCGGTCCTCGGATATGAGAGGAGGTACTTCGGAGGCCTTGAACAACGCCTTCCACACGTTTTTGTGCTTCATGCCGTAGAGCCTCTGGAGTGTCTGGTGTTCGGCTGGAACGAACTCCCACAGATTAAATGCCCGCCTCTGGCACGGCAGAATCCGGCGAACGAGCATGACCTGGATCATGTTGACAAGCTTGATGTTCTTGTCCTTCATGCGCTTGATGCAGTTGATGAGTCCGGTCAGCTCTGTAGATTCGCCCCATAACAGGCCCTTCTGTTCCCAGGAGGTGAGCCGCATAGGGGTTCCAGATCGGAACTCGGGGGTCGTTGCCCAGTTGGCGTCGCGCGGCTCGGTGATGTAGGACCACCCCAATTGCCACCCCTTCGTGGTTTCCGCAAAGGAGCCGTCGAGCCAGGTGACGTTAGGCATATTTCCCACCATGGCTCCTCCGCACTCCGCTTGCTGGCCGCTTACGATCTTCGGCTTCACGCAGAAGGTTTGCAGCCATAAGCCGAAATGAGGCTTGATGTGGAGGAAAGCCTCGCATACGACGATGAACGCCGAGATGTTGAGGACGAAGTTTGGGCTAGATCATGGAAATCTAGCCCGTAGTAGAACATGAGCCCACGGACGAAGGGGTGGAGTGGAAACCCCGGTCTAGGATGAAGTGGGCAAGGAACACGACCCTCTCGTGGGGTCCTGGAGTTGGTATGACCTGCCCGCCGTCTGGTAGCCGGTGCGCTATGTCCGCGGCCAAGTATCCGGCCGCCCGAAGACTTGCGATATTCTTCTCCTTCATGATGGAAGCCACCCATTTGCCTCTTGCTCCGGACATGTTTAGATGTGCGAAGAAGACTTGGACTAGGGCGCTGGAGCTCGAGGTGGCAAGAGTGGGCAGAGGAGGAAGAAGGCGTGGGTAAGAACAGGGAACTCTTATCCCTTTATAGAGGCGACAAAAGCGGGGCGCCTCCCCACTAGCCTGTTAAGAGTCGCTTACTTCCCAAGCGCCACGATTGATGGCACAGGGGGATTACCCATACCCGTATTGATGAGAATCCCGTGATAAGGGGACATGATCTCTGCTTCGACAAGACGTGTCAAGGAAACCGCCTCGCAATACGCGCTGTGACTGGTTGCGGACAAACGGTTCGAATAATGACCCAACCCTAAGAACATGTCACTTCGTTTAAAAAGTTGTCAGCTGAAGTATCATTCTCTCTACGGTGGTATGTGAAGATCATTTTGCAAATCCGGACACGATCTACGTGTTGCATAATAACCTTGGAGTATTCGTAAGGAGGAACCCGCCTTGCAATGCCGAAGACAAGACTGCGCGTCGGACTCATCGTCATTGAAGCCTAGTTCAGGGGCTACTGAGGGAGTCCTGGATTAGGGGGTATCCGGACAGCCAGACTGTATACATCGCCCGGACTATTGAAGCGTGAAGATACAAGACTCAAGACTTCAGCCCGTGTCGGGATGGGACTCTCCTTTGCGTGGAAGACAAGCTTGGCGATCCGGATATTATGTTTCCTTCCTTGTAACCGACTCCATGTAAACCCTTGCTCTCCATTGTCTACATAAACCGGAGAGGATGGTCCTTAGAAGGTCGATCACAATTACAATCATACCATCATAGGCTAGCTCTTAGGGTTTAGCCTCTACGATCTCGTGATAGATCTACTCTTGTACTACACATATCTTCAATATTAATCAAGCAGGAAGTGGGGTTTTACCTCCATCGAGAGGGCCCGAACCTGGGTAAACATCGTGTCCCTTGCTTCCTGTTACCATCAGCCTAAGACGCACAGATCGGGACCCCCTACCCGAGATCCACCAGTTTTGACACCGACAGGGGGGGTTGGGGGGTTTGGGGGGTTTTGTAGGGTTAATTTAGGGGTTTCATATATTGTGTTAGCTAGCTAATAGAGAGAAGTGTCCTCTTATCTCCGTGCTTGGTCGATGCTACGTACTATACATATAGAGAGGACTCGACACGCTAGCTAGCTAGTAAGCAAATTAAGGAAACCATTAAGTACATAAGATCGTCATGAACATATACAGAGAGAAGTAATCGACATCTCCTTTGAGAGATTGGTCGAACAACAAGTTTTCGTATATCTATCCGACGCTACTGGCTACATATATATAGTATAAGATCTCTTACAACCCCCTAACATCTGAACTCAAGTTCCACATGGTATTCTCCGTCTTTGTCGATGACGTGGTCAAGAAAGAATTCCGCCAATTCCTCTTGAATTTCTCGTATGCGATCTTGTGGTAGGAGTTCATCCCGCATCTGAAACATCTAATTTGAAGAAGGGGGTCAATACATATATATGAATGAAACTCAATGATGACCCACAAGTATAGGGGATCTATCGTAGTCCTTTCGATAAGTAAGAGTGTCGAACCCAACGAGGAGCAGAAGGAAATGACAAGCGGTTTTCAGTAAGGTATTCTCTGCAAGCACTGAAATTGTAGGTAACAGATAGTTTTGTGATAAGATAATTTGTAATGGGTAACAAGTAATGAAAGTAAATAAGGTGCAGCAAGGTGGCCCAATCCTTTTTGTAGCAAAGGACAAGCCTGGACAATTTCTTATAATGAGAAAAGCGCTCCCAAGGACACATGGGAATTATCGCCAAGCTAGTTTTCATCACACTCATATGATTCGCGTTCGGTACTTTGATAATTTGATACGTGGGTGGACCGCTGCTTGGGTACTGGCCTTTCTTGGACAAGCATCCCACTTATGATTAACCCCTATTGCAAGCATCCGCAACTACAAAAGAAGTATTAAGGTAAACCTAACCATAGCATGAAACTAGTGGATCCAAATCAGCCTCTTACGAAGCAACGCATAAACTAGGGTTCAAGCTTCTGTCACTCTAGCAACCCATCATCTACTTATTACTTCCCAATGCCTTCCTCTAGGCCCAAATAATGGTGAAGTGTCATGTAGTCTATGTTCACATAACACCACTAGAGGAGACAACATACATCTCATCAAAATATCGAACGAATACCAAATTCACATGACTACTAATAGCAAGACTTCACACATGTCCTCAGGAACAAATGTAACTACTCACAAAGCATATTCATGTTCATGATCAGAGGAGTATTAATATGCATTAAGGATCTGAACATATGATCTTCCACCAAGTAAACCAATTAGCATCAACTACAAGGAGTAATCAACACTACTAGCAACCCACAGGTACCAATTTGTGGTTTTGATGCAAGATTGGATACAAGAGATGAACTTGGGTTTTGAGAGGAGATGGTGCTGGTGAAGATGTTGATGGAGATTGACCCCCTCCCGATGAGAGGATCGTTGGTGATGACGATGGTGATGATTTCCCCCTCCTGGAGGGAAGTTTCCCCGGCAGAACAGCTCCGCCGGAGCCCTAGATTGATTCCGCCAAGGTTTCGCCTCATGGCGGCGGAGTTTCGTCCCGTGAGCTTGCTTATGATTTTTTCCAGGATAAGAGACTTCATATAGCAGAAGATGGGCACCGGAGAGCCACCAGGGGGCCCAGGAGATAGGGGGCGCGCCCAGTAGGGGGGCGCCCCCCACCCTCCTGGCCAGGGTGTGGGCCCCATCTGGTACTTTCTTTGCTCATTAATTCTTATTAATTCCAAAAATGACTTTCTGAAGTTTCCGGACTTTTGGAGCTGTGCAGAATAGGTTTCCAATATTTGCTCCCTTTTCAGCCAGAATCCCCACTGCCAGCATTCTCCCTCTTCATGATAAACCTTGTAAAATAAGAGAGAATAGCCATAAGTATTATGACATAATGTGTAATAACAGCCCATAATGCAATAAATATTGATATAAAAGCATGATGCAAAATGGATGTATCACTCAACACAAATGATGGTAATAAAATAAAATTATGAATATTATTGCTTACGCATTTCATATTGTTTTTTAAAGTGGCCCCGCTCACAGGTCGTGTGGCGGATGAACTCGCAAATGTAGTATCCACGGTAATTATTCCCGGGTTCCTGCCACAACCACTTTACAAGAAATAGAGGTCAATCTGCTTGTTTGCCTCAGCCACTTCGAGAAAATTATGCACGCCCTTAATGTACTCGGTGGTGTGTCTGTCACCGTACATCCATTGCTGGTTCATCTGCGTGCATTATATATAATTAAGTATATCAAAAACCATTATAGAACATCATGAATAGATAAGTGACCAAATTAATAGAAGTTCATCATCGCATTAAAACTAAAGTACATACATAGTTCTCATTGAACAACATATATAGCTCTCCAGAGCATCTAATTAAACCATACATTAAAACTATGTAAAACATTTCAATGCAACAACAAATGTGATCATAATCGCAACCAAGGTAACAATTGATCCAACGGCATAATGATACCAAGCCTCGGTATAAATGGCATATTTTCTAATCTTTCTAATCTTCAAGCGCATTGCATCCATCTTGATCTTGTGATCATCGACGACATCCGCAACATGCAACTCCAATATCATCTTCTCCTCCTCAATTTTTTTATTTTTTCCTTCAAGTAATTGTTTTCTTCTTCAACTAAATTTAACCTCTCGACAATAGGGTCGGTTGGAATTTCCGGTTCACATACCTCCTAGATAAATAAAATCTATGTCACATTGGCCGGCATAATTGTCATAAACAATAAATGAACCAAATAGTTATAAAAGATAATATATACCACATCCGAATCATAGACAGGACGAGGGTCGACGGGGGCGGATACCAAAACCATTGCACTATATAATAAGAAGCAATAATAAAAGTAAGAAAATTATACAAGTATCTATCTAAACAAAACATACAAGTAAGAATTTTTTTCCTTTCAGAAAGAAGATAAAAACAAGAGGCTCACCACGGTGGTGCCGGCGACGAGATCGGCGCGGGCGATTGACGGCGGTGAAGACGGGGACGGGACGTGACGGGCCGCTAAACCTAGACAAATATTGAGGGAAATGGAGCTTGGAGAGGAGAAAGCTTAAGTAGTGTGGCTCGGGCATTCCATCGAACACCTCATGCGCATAGGAGGTGAGCTAGAGCACCACAAAGCCCTCCCCTCGCGGGCCAGAAAAAACAGAGTAGTGTGGAGTGCTCTGCTTGCCGGCGAGGGGGTATATATAGGCATCACATTGGTCCCGGTTCGTGGTTGGAACCGGGACTAAAGGTCACCCTTTGGTTCTGGTTCAAGCCACCAACCGGGACCAATGGTGGTGGGCCAGGAGCGAGGCACATTGGTCCCGGTTCGAGCCTCGAACCGGGACCAAAGATGCCAGATGAACCGAGACCAATGCCCCACGATGGCCCGGCCAGCCCCCTGGCCTCACGAACCGGGACCTATGCCCCCATGGGTCTCGGTTCTGGGCTGAACCGGGACTAATGGGCTGGCCAGGCCTAAACCAAAGCCCTGTTTTCTACTAGTGTGTCGTGGGTATGAAGAGGATAACTTTGCATGGTATCGGAGAGCTAAAATATAAAAGTAGGTGTTGTTATCATAAAGTTAGAATATATTACTTAAGTATTATAAATAGCGAGTGTGGAATTATGATGGGTCGGTGTGCGGAATGATTTTAGACAATTGTTAACAAGATCGGTAGTCGTCATTGCAATTTCATATGAGGGAAAGGCATAAGCTAACATACTTTCTCTTCTTGAATCATATGCACTTATGATTGGTACTCTAGCAAGCATCCGCAACTAGAAGTGCCATGGTCACTTTGAAAAGGGGGAATCCCAAGAAATCGGCAACCTTCCTCCGTTGCTAGAAGAAAGGTTCATTGGCTTCCATGTCATTGGCAATTTGATGGAACGGTCATTCGGTCATGCGAGGAACACGTACAGAGGGAAGGTACAATCTGGCATAAACTAGCCGCGCATGAGCTTCTCGTGGCCTTCGGTTTTGTTCCGGTGAAATTGCCGACAACCAACATGCGATCCTGACCCTAACTCTTCGTACCAGTTGCCGCTATCCATTCACAACCATCACTATTACCTTGTCTTCTTTGGCGTTTATGGTATCACTCATGAACTTGAAACTCAAATCCGATGACAAATCATAAAAAAACATTAGCTCCGCCATCAGATCCATCTACACATAATGCGAATCATATGTCATGTACACGATTCTATGAACCGCTAAAATATATCTACAAGAAAAGGTTAGGAAAATTTATCTCCGAGAAACCGTCGAACACCTTGAGGTCACGCGTTGGAAGGGGTGATGGGGTCGGACATCAGAAAGAAGGCGCGGGGCTGCGGCAACATCCCAGAACGGCTCAGAGGAGGCGACTGGAGTCAACGTACACATCTTTCATTACCAAACACCCTAAAAATATGTTGGGAGGAGTGTGATGAGCGCCACCAAAGAGTATGAAAATACCAAGATCTTGCAGGTTGACACAGCAACACCTGCCACGAGCCGTAAGTCCCCACAATGTGATACTGGGATAAACTCAATCAACTGAGTGTCACCGGCACTAGAGATGTACTTCCTCCGTCCGAAAATACTTGTCAGAGAAATGAATGAATCTAAACATATTTTAGTTATAGATACATCTAATTTTATCCATTTCTCCGACAAGTATTTCAGGACGGAGGGAGTAAATGGTAAATAAACGACACCCGCAAGGCCTGTTTAGTTAGTTTTAGTTTGCTCGATAGTTCATTTTTCTCACAAAAAAAGAAACTTTATTGAACTGTTGCACTTTAAACATGATGCTCATGGCAACACATCTTTCGCCATGGGAAGGATTCAAACATGAAGAACCGTTGTTGTGGTCGCTCGAATACGAGATTCAGAGCGCGGATTTCTCCATGAGCACACACCTCACCTCAGCCCTCAAACAGCGCCGCGAAGATACGCCGGGGCAGCAGGCAAAGCAGATCCACGCCCGAGCAGCAGAGAGACGAGGCACAGCCAAGCCAGAAATTTGCAGGCCGGAGCGAGGTATGCGACGCGGGGTTGGCGGGCACCTACCCGGCTAAAACAGGCGGGCATCTGAATCTACCGAACCCATCTTGCAGCGGCAACTACGAATTGTGTCCCAGATTTTTATATGCAAAGCACAACTTTAAGTTCTTATTAACACTCTATTCACTTTTATAAAATGTTTTAGACAGCTGAGATTGAACTGTTTTGAGTGTTGTCTTAAATGTCTAAACGGTCTTACAAAAGTGAACGGAGGGACATTTTTGCGCTACAAATTGTCCCAGAAATCCAACGCAGGACAAATGACAAGAGTAATCAGTACAGGGGGTGAAGCATCGACGCCAGCGAGCATTACGAAAAAGAATTCATACCCTGTTCCAAGCCCAGCCGCAATGTGCAGCAGTTCCACGCGCCACTGGTAAGCAAATCTACACCCTGCCTCTTGCCATAAGAGGCATTGCAAAATTGACAAAGCCTACGTTGAACAAGGAGGCAAAGTTTATGTTCAAGGATTCAGTTGCAGAAACAGAATTCACAAGTGGGTGAAAATGTAGCCAGCATTTTCTACTAGGAGTACAAAATATAAGCACCAGACTAAGAGGTCATACAAGGGAAGAACAATCGCACACACAGACAAAAGATAGCATCAACCTGTCCTAATTAAC
>NC_041385.1:105173272-105173838 GCF_002162155.2 Triticum dicoccoides
CAGTACAGGGGGTGAAGCATCGACGCCAGCGAGCATTACGAAAAAGAATTCATACCCTGTTCCAAGCCCAGCCGCAATGTGCAGCAGTTCCACGCGCCACTGGTAAGCAAATCTACACCCTGCCTCTTGCCATAAGAGGCATTGCAAAATTGACAAAGCCTACATTGAACAAGGAGGCAAAGTTTATGTTCAAGGATTCAGTTGCAGAAACAGAATTCACAAGTGGGTGAAAATGTAGCCAGCATTTTCTACTAGGAGTACAAAATATAAGCACCAGACTAAGAGGTCATACAAGGGAAGAACAATCGCACACACAGACAAAAGATAGCATCAACCTGTCCTAATTAACACAGCGAAGTCAGTTTTCTCATTCAAGAAAACAGAGACATGAGACAGATCAGTTAGCATTTTTTCTTTTCAAAACGGGTGTTAGCATATATTCAAATGCGCACCATAATAACTTGGCAATTTGAGCATCACCACATACAGATACTCTCGTCAACCTAAAAGAGTATCGAATCAAGCATTGATTTTTCCATGAAACCACATAACAGTGAGCCCCCCCC
>NC_041385.1:105174454-105234188 GCF_002162155.2 Triticum dicoccoides
CTTGGTCATATCTTTATATGCATCAACAAAGAAGCTAGTGGATCAAATTCACACATAGGGTAGCTCACGAGGATACAGACATTTAGACCTTTAAGAAGAACTGGCACAATCAACATCATTCAGATGAAAGGAGGAGCATTCACGAAATAACCCTAGTGTCAGGAAAGAAGGCATGTGAAACTAGAGGTTGTTCGAGCTTAAGTCAGGTAGGATCGAGGCCTCCATGATGGAAACGGGCTGGGCTTGCATCTACTTCTGTGGAGGTGACAGATTTAAGTCTTACAAGTTTCATATTTTGTTCTAGAAAAAAGAGTTTCATATTTGAATTTTAGCCGCGTTATCTGAGGTTTCACTGGATCTGGAACTGGATGTCAACATAGCAGCTATTGATTTTGTGCTGGATGTTCTGCATCTTCCCAGTTTCAGCGAGAATCGGAAAATGATTTCTGCATCTACACTAAGGCAAACATGGCTTATTATCTTTCCTTTAGGCAACCTGGGAACCTGAAACGGAAAATACTACTAAGCTAGGATCATCACGGGAAGTACTGCTAAACATCACTCTAAACAAAACTAATGCTAGTTTCTCTTCTTTCTCTTTTCAATCTATAAATTTCATACAATTTTTTTCTATGTTTATCCAAATTGTTCACATGCTTTTCTTAACTTACTTTCAGCTACAACCACAGTCCAGCTCCAGCTACTAAATCCAATGACCTTACCAGCTTTCTTTCCAAGTACTAAGCCGATGGTACTAAAGCCAGCGAGGTACTGCTTGAGACAATCTACATTCTACCAGTGGTACTGAACATGGACTTGCGTGGTTATAGAGAGAAAAAGAACACAGCTGACACTTACATTGTCTCAAGAACACAATCTGGGACCTGAGAATCTGAGATCATGGTAGAGATGATCACAAACAATGAAACAGCAAAATGCAGAATTATAACGAAACTTCACAAGACCTAACCAGACGCAGCGGATACACGAAGAATGAATTGCAACAGAACATTTCACTAAGTTAGCTATAATGCAATCATGTAATTTGACAAGCAACACTCCAAGCTCTTCTGAAAATCAGGTTTGAGTTGCTACCCAACAAAGAGGACAATCTTCCCTAAATGCATCACCAGCTACTACAAACAGGAAACCGGTGGTATATTGGCTAAATATTGAGAGAAACCACTGAATGATCTTCAATAAAGAAACCTCGATAAAAAAAAATCAAGGCAATTCTTCAGTTCAAAGACAAGCAAAGACACGAGGCAGATCATTTGCCAACTATTTCAAAAGCTGACCAAAACCACTTCATAGTTTTCGATATGAGCCTGTACATTCTAACATCTCTTCTATCACATCATTGAACATAACAAGAAACATAGATTCTTCCTTGAAATGGAAAGCACATAAAGTGAAATAAAAAAAATATGATTCCAAACGATGCAATACAAAGACAGAATTATAACAGTATGTTTCAATACCTAACCAGATGCAATGAACAAGAATGAGTTGCAACAGAAAATTCCAATGAGAAATTAATGTAGTGCTCCCAACTCTTGTAAAAGTTCAGATGCTGCTTGCTGGTCAATAAGGATGATAATATGCATCAAATCATCATAAGTTACAAAAAAAGGAACAGGAAGCACATGCATTTTTTCTAAAATTTAGTATTTAGAATAGGAGTGGGTAATCTCTCTAAAAGAAGACACTAATAAACAGACAGGACAATAAAAACATAGACGATGCAAGTACAATTGCTAGCTACTCCATTCTTTGTTGTCCTGTATTAAGTACTCCCTCCGTCCTGATGTATCTAGACATGTTTTAGTTTTAGATACATCTGTATCTAGAAAAATTTAAGACAAGTAATTTGAGACGGAGGTAATACTATTGACTAGAATTGACTATTGAGTACTAAGAAAGTAATTGACTATTGAGTACTAAGAAAGTAAGAAGACCAGTACCTAAAGGGGAAAAAAGAATTCCATTCTTGAAGTTCATGAAAACAGAGGCATGAGTCAGAGCAATTGGAAAACATTTCAGATCCTAATCCAATTGATTTGTAATTTTAGCATCAACACTCACAGCAGCCACTTCAGCCCAAAAGGGTATTCAAAGAAATATAAAGCAAACAGGTAACACCGTAACAGCCAGAGCTTCTTAATCATAACAATTTATACATCAACAAAAGAAAGCTAGTGCGCTCATAGAGGATCAAGTTAATACATACTGCAGCTCACGTGGATACGGAGAGCTAGGCATTAAGAAGCACCACCACACTCAACAACCTTCGGTCAGATGAAAGGCGAAGAATTGATAACATAACCCTCTAGTGCCAGAAACAGGTTATGTGAAACTAGAGACTGTTTGAGCCGAAGTCGAGCAGGACGGAGGAAGCTGCGGTGGAGACTAGCAACCAACTTGCCATCAATGTCAACCTGAAGTAGCCAGTCGTCGTCAAATTTGGCCAGCAAGAGCACATCACCATGACAAGATGCGGGCATTAGCTCCCAACAATCTCCAGAATTTTGAAATTGCACCATGATCTCTGCGATGGGCAATTCAACCCGGCGTTTAAAGGCCCAGACCTCACCTTCATAGTCCTGCATCACCCAGATATCAACAATTGTAGCTTGTGCATTCAGACTGAACATGCCAAGCATATCACTCATCTCAAACAGGTCGCCATTGTGATGGTCAGAAACAATTGGAGAGTGCATCTGACGGAACGACTCGGTGGTGGTGTCAAATACCATTATCAGCCCGTCTGTGTGCCAATGCAGGCTACCACGGAAAAGGGTAGATCCGCGGAAATACAAGAGTTCCTTGGCATCAGGGCCTGCTATGTGCCTCGGCTGCTGGTCGGAGCCCAATGTGAAGACGTAGGAACCTCTTTGAGGATCGCCCTCGAACCTCCGGGCCAGGTACAACAATAATCGGTACTGGCCGGTAGGGCTGTGCGGGTACATCCCCAAGAGCCTGAAGTCATCAAGCCGGTGGAGGGGAGCATATTGACGAGTGACCGGGTTGCAGATGGAGAGAGATGGGACACCATTATTCCAGGTGCGTAAGAGGAGGAGGCCGTCACAGCATGCCCTGAGAGAGATGCCGGAGGGGGCATCAAGTCGGGCGACGGAGTGGAGCTTGTCGGCTGCGCGTTGGTCGCATGTGATGATGTCTATGGAGGATTGGTCGTCGCTGTCGACGAAGAGGAGGGGGAGGGAGGGCTGGCGGGCGTGGTGGGCGAGGAGGAAGTCGCGGGCGGAGGTGGCGCGGCGCCAGGCGCGGCAGACGGCGCGGCAGCGGAGGAGGGGCTTGGGGGGCAGGCGGACGAGGATCTCCCAGATGGAGATCTCGTCCGGGAGGCCGTGGAGAGGCGTCGGCCCTGCAGCCTCCGCCATGGTCGCGGGCTGGGAGTTCCCGATCCGCCTCAGACGAGTGGTGGCGACCTCAGCCGGGAGGAGAGGCGGCGATCCGGCTGCGGACGCCGGATCCGGGCGGTAGCTCTCGATCCTCTCTCGCGCGCGCGGAGTTGGGGTGGAGTTGTGGCAGTGACGGCGGCGGAGTGAGTGTAGTAGGTTTTCCTCTCTGTCTCTCTCGCGGAGACAATAGTACGGCTGCATTTGGGCTTGGCCCAGTTTTGTAGCAAGCGTGAGTTCTCGCAAAAATAGGAAAAGCTCTTGGCCCAGCTCAAAAAAAAAAGGAAAAGTCTTGGCCCAGCTCCAAAAAAAAAAGGAAAACCTCTTGGCGAGGAGAGCAACCCGGCCCAGAGCAGCAGTAGCCGCGACACGTTGAGGGATGCAATGGTTGCACTAAGGGCGTGTTCGGGGGGACTGCCTATATGACGCTCTTTGCGTCAAAAAGCTGGGGCTTCGCACAGAGCGTCTTAGTTCGTGGGCTTTCTGGGCCTTTTTTGTCCACAGTAGCGACTGGCTCAAAAAGAAAAAGAAAAGGAGTGCGCTCACAGGGAATCGAACCCTGTATTCTGTCCTGGAGAGAAGATGATATAACCAACTGAACTAGTGACCATTCGTGATTACTTCGCAACACCAACCATTAAGAACCGAACTCTAGCGCAGATTCGAAGAATTTAAGAAATTATAAAAGCAATTTTTCAAAGCAGCTAAAATCATAAATGCTAAAAAATATTTGTTGAAAATCATGAACAGTTTTCTGAAATGGGAACATATTTTGTAATTCCAAAACAAAATTTGGAAAAGCAAAGTTTTTTTTTGGGGAACGTAAAGCGAACATTATTCTGAATCTCCTAAAAAATGGAAACATCAACATTTAATAAAAAATTATAAACAATTTTTAAGTTCCAAATAATTTTTCAAAACGGGGACATGTTTTGAACCACTCGAACATTTTTTGAAACTTGTGAACAAAAATTTGAAACTGAACAATTTCAAAACTCAAAAATGAAACTATGCACATTTTTTTAAATTTGCGAACAATTTATTTAAAATGGGAACATGTTTTGAACCGCTTGAACATTTTTTGAAATTTGTGAACAAAAATAATGAAAACAGGAATATTTTTTGAAACTCCGAACAAAATTCAAAAGCACGAACATTTTTTGGATCAATGAACAAAATTTGAATACGGGAACACATTTTGAAATTCCGAACAAAATTTCAAAAATGAACAGTTTTAAAACTCCCGAACAAAATTTCAAAACGCGAACAATATTTTAAAAAGTGAACATTTTTTGAATATGTGAATTTTTCTTGAAATCGGAAACAATTTTCTGAAACTCCGGAACAAAACACAAACAAAACTTTGAAAATCGAACATTTTTTGGAAATATGAACATATTTTGAAAAAGAGAACATTTTTGAAAAAGGAAAAAGAAAAGAAACAATAAACAAAAAATGAAAAGAAAAAGGAAACAGAATAAAGAAAAAGAAAAGGAATGAAAATAAAAAACGGTTCAGGAACCTTCTAGAAGGTTCCCAAAACCAGAGAACAAATTTGAAAAATCCCGAACAAATTTGGAAGAGCGGACATTTTTTGAATATGTGAACAAAAAATTAAAATCTAGTACATTTTCTGAATTTCGAAAGTTTTGAACTTTTTTGTGTATCAAGAACATTTTTTGTATTTTGAGAACATTTTTTCAAAAACTGAACATTTTTTTTGAAACACAAACAAAACTTAAAATTTTTGATATTTTTTGAAAAAAAGAGAAGAAAAGAAAAATAAATGAAAAAGAAATAAAAAGAAAATTCTAAACATTTTGTAAAAATAAAATGGAAAAATATGAAAAAGAAAGGAGCAAGAAGAAAGAAAAAAAGACAGAAAAAAGAAGGGGAAAACGAAAAAAAGGAAAGAAAAAACCGGTTCAGGAACCTTCTAGAAAGTTCCCAAAATCAGAAAAAACCGGCTTGGAACATTCATAGAAGGTTCCCAAAACAAGTAGGATTGGAACGCTTAACAGGCTAGCCCGCCCACGAGCGCTCGGGCGATAGGGTGTGCGGAACCCCGACTGTTTGCCGCAAAGAGCGGCAAATAGGATTTTCCGTGTTCGGGAGCCCTCCGGCTCCTCAACTCCTCGACTCCGGGTCGGGAGCTGGGCCGAACAGCCCAAACCGTGGCTATGGAGTCAAGAAGCTGGCTGACCGCGTAGTGTAATTTATGAGGAGTTGAGGAGTTGGTGATTTGCTACTCTCAGAAATTAAAGAAGCTAGAGTTGGCAGAAATCACAGACAGAATGCCACCGCCGAGCGGAAAACGGTTCGGCGAGCCAACCCACAACCCACGACTATTCCTTTCCCTCCTCTTGTCCCTATCAAAAACAGTATCCGCCAGAAACAGCCTGCAACACGGGGCACCGGCAGCCTGGGAAAGTAGACGCTACGGTGCCGAACGTAACGCTACTTCTGTTTTTTTTACGCGAAGTTGGAAGCTGGCGATGAGGATTTTGGGGCTCGGGAGAGCTACCGAACACGCCCTAACAGTCTACCCATTGACTTGTACCAGAAGATAGATGCTACCATGATCAGAGCATCTCCAGCCGCGCCCCCAACAAGGCCCCCCATGCGATTTTTCGGCTGCCGGCGCCAAAAAATCGGTCCAGTCGCGCCCCTAGGGGCCCATTTTTCGCCGGCTCGGGCCGAAATTGGCGCCGGCGGACCCAACCCGAACCCGGCGCGCTGGGAGTCGCTCGGGGGCGTTGGGCGAATCTTTTATGGCGCGAAAGCGCCATGGGCCAGCCGCGTCAACGACTCGGCTCCCCTCTCGCCGCTTCGTCGTCCTCATCGCCTCATTTCCCGCGGCGAATCAATGTCAAAGCTGCGCGCGCTGTCGCGCCGGTCAGCTTCCATTGATGCCTCACGGGCGGCACAGTGAAGTCCGGGTGACGCGCGTCCCCTCGGCCGCCACGTCTCCCGCCACGCGTAATGTGCCGGCCAGCCTACCGCGTGGCGCTTCCGCCTATATAAGTCGAGGACCAGCGCGCCGGAGATACGCACGCACACTACACCGCCGACGCGCCCACTTCTCCCTTTTCCTCCTCTCGTCGTCTCCAGCTCAGAAGGATGGCCGAGCGCTTCCCAGGCGACGGCGTGGTGGCGAATGGTTTCGGCCGCCGCCATCTGCACGAGGACGAGGCTCGCCTCCTCTTCGAGGCCGAGTACCCGGCCCCGCCGGACATGCGGGTGCCCGGGTCGTGGAGGATCAGCTGAAGGAAATATGCCCTAGAGGCAATAATAAAGTTATTATTTATTTCCTTATTTCATGATAAATGTTTATTAGTCATGCTAGAATTGTATTAACCGGAAACATGATACATGTGTGAATACATAGACAAACATATAGTCACTAGTATGCCTCTACTTGACTAGCTCATTAATCAAAGATGGTTATGTTTCCTAACCATAGACATGTGTTGTCATTTGATTAATGGGATCACATCATTAGGAGAATGATGTGATTGACATGACCCATTCCGTTAGCTTAGCACTTGATCGTTTAGTATGTTGCTGTTGCTTTCTTCATGACTTATACATGTTCCTATAACTATGAGATTATGCAACTCCCGTTTACCGGAGGAACACTTTGGGTGCTACCAAACGTCACAACGTAACTGGGTGATTATAAAGGAGTACTACAGGTGTCTCCAAAGGTATATGTTGGGTTGGCGTATTTCGAGATTAGGTTTTGTCACTCCGATTGTCGGAGAGGTATCTTTGGGCCCTCTCGGTAATGCACATCACTATAAGCCTTGCAAGCAATGTAACTAATGAGTTAGTTACGGAATGATGCATTACGTAACGAGTAAAGAGACTTGCCAGTAACAAGATTGAACTAGGTATTGGATACCGACGATCGAATCTCGGGCAAGTAACATACCGATGACAAAGGGAACAACGTATGTTGTTATGCGGTTTGACCGATAAAGATCTTCGTAGAATATGTGGGAGCCAATATGAGCATCCAGGTTCCGCTATTGGTTATTGACCGAGAATAGTTCTAGGTCATGTCTACATTGTTCTCGAACCCGTAGGGTCCACACGCTTAAGGTTTCGATGATAGTTATATTATGAATTTATGAGTTTTGATGTACCGAAGGAGTTTGGAGTCCCGGATGAGATCGGGGACATGATGAGGAGTCTCGAAATGATCGAGACGTAAAGATCGATATATTGGACGACTATATTCGGAGTTCGGAAAGGTTCCGAGCGATTCGGGTATTTTTCGGAGTAGCGGAGAGTTACGGGAATTCGCCGAGGAGTATATGGGCCTTATTGGGCCATACGGGAATAGAGGAGAGAGGCCAAAAGGAAGGAGGCCTGCGCCCCCCTCTGGTCCGAATTGGACAAGGGGGGCAGCCCACTTTCCTTCTCCCTCTCCTCCTCTTTCCTTCTCCAACAAGGAAAGGAGGAGTCCTACTCCTCCTCTTTCCTTCTCCCTCTCCTCCTCTTTCCTTCTCCAACAAGGAAAGGAGGAGTCCTACTCCTCCTCTTTCCTTCTCCAACAAGGAAAGGAGGAGTCCTACTCCCGGTGGGAGTAGGACTCCCCCCTTGGTGCGCCCCCTCCATAGGCCGGCCACCTCCCCCCTTGCTCCTATATATATGGGGGCAGGGGGGCACCCCAAAGACACAACAACAATTGATCCTTGAGATCTATTAGCCGTGTGCGGTGCCCCCTCCACCATAGTCCTCCTCGATAATATTGTAGTGGTGCTTAGGCGAAGCCCTGCGACGGTAGAACATCAAGATCGTCACCACGCCGTCGTGCTGATGGAACTCATCCCTGAAGCTTTGCTGGATCGGAGCCCGGGGATCGTCATCGAGCTGAAGGTGTGCTGAACTCGGAGGTGCCGTACGTTCGGTACTTGGATCGGTCGGATCGTGAAGACGTACGACTACATCAACCGCGCTGTCATAACGCTTCCGCTTACGGTCTACGAGGGTACGTGGACGGACACTCTCCCCTCTCGTTGCTATGCCATCACCATGATCTTGCGTGTACGTAGGAAATTTTTGAAATTACTACGTTCCCCAACAGTGGTATCAGAGCCAGGTTTTATGCGTTGATGTTATATGCACGAGTAGAACGCAAGT
The DNA here is from genome assembly GCF_002162155.2 of Triticum dicoccoides. NCBI lineage: Eukaryota > Viridiplantae > Streptophyta > Magnoliopsida > Poales > Poaceae > Triticum > Triticum dicoccoides. The sequence goes on from NC_041385.1 coordinate 105,183,022, forward strand.
GAGTTGTGGGCGATACAAGTCATACTGCTTACCAGCATGTCATACTTTGGTTCGGCGGTATTGTTGGATGAAGCGGCCCGGACCGACATTATGCGTACGCTTACGCGAGACTGGTTCTACCGCCGTGCTTTGCACACAGGTGGCTAGCGGGTGTCAGTTTCTCCAACTTTAGTTGAACCGAGTGTGGCTACGCCCGGTCCTTGCGAAGGTCAAAACAGCACCAACTTGACAAACTATCGTTGTGGTTTTGATGCATAGGTAAGAACGGTTCTTGCTAAGCCCATAGCAGCCACGTAAAACTTGCAACAACAAAGTAGAGGACGTCTAACTTGTTTTTGCAGGGCATGTTGTGATGAGATATGGTCAAGACGTGATGAGATATAAGTTGTTGTATGAGATGATCATGTTTTGTTGAAGTTATCGGCAACTGGCAGAAGCCCTATGGTTGTCTCTTTGTTGCATAAGATGCAAGTGCCAAATATTGCTTTACTTTATCGCTATGCGATAGCAATAGTTGCAAGAGCAATAGTTGGCGAGACGACCATGTGATGATACATTGATATAGATCAAGATGATGAAGATCATGGTGTCGTGCCGGTAACGATAGAGATCATGACAGTACTTTGGAGATGGAGATCAAAGGCGCAAGATGATCATGCCATATCATGTCACATATTTTGATTGCATATGATGTTTATCCGTTATACATCTTATTCTGTTTTGTTTGACGGTAGCATTTTAAGATGATCTCTCACTAATTATCAAGAAGTGTTCTCCCTGAGTATGCACCGTTGCGAAAGTTCTTCGTGCTGAGACACCACGTGATGATCGGGTGTGATAGGCTCTACGTTCAAATACAATGGGTGCAAAACAGTTGCACACGCGGAATACTCAGGTTAAACTTGACGAGCCTAGCATATACAGATATGGCCTCGGAACACGGAGACCGAAAGGTCGAGCGTGAATCATATGGTAGATATGATCAACATATTGATGTTCACTGTTGAAACTACTCCATCTCACGTGACGATCGGACATGGTGTAGTTGATATGGATCACGTAATCACTTAGAGGATTAGAGGGATGTCTATCTAAGTGGGAGTTCTTAAGTAATATGATTAATTAAACTTAAATTTATCATGAACTTAGTCCTGCTAGTATTTTGCAAATTATGTTGTAGATCAATAGCTTGCGTTGTTGCTTTCATATGTTTATTTTTGATATGTTCCTAGAGAAAATTGTGTTGAAAGATGTTAGTAGCAATGATGCGGATTGGATCCGTGATCTGAGGTTTATCCTCATTGCTGCACAGAAGAATTATGTCCTTAATGCACCGCTAGGTGACAGACCTATTGCAGGAGAAGATGCAGACGTTATGAACGTTTGGCTAGCTCAATATGATGACTACTTGATAGTTTTGTGCATCATGCTTTATGGCTTAGAATCGGGACTTCAAAGACGTTTTGAACGTCATGGACCATATGAGATGTTCCAGGAGTTGAAGTTAATATTTCAAGCAAATACCCGAGTTGAGAGATATGAAGTCTCCAACAAGTTCTGTTGCTAAAAGATGGAGGAGAATCGCTCAACTAGTGAGCATGTGCTCAGATTGTCTGGGTACTACAATCGCTTGAATCAAGTGGGAGTTAATCTTCCAGATAAGATAGTGATTGACAGAATTCTCTAGTCACCATCACTGGGTTACTAGAACTTTGTGATGAACTATAGTATGCAAGGGATGACGGAAACGATTCCCGAGATCTTCGTGATGTTGAAATCGACGAAGGTAGAAATCAAGAAAGAGCATCAAGTGTTGATGATTGACAAGACCACTAGTTTCAAGAAAAAGGGTAAAGGGATAGAAAGGGAACTTCAACTAGAATGACAAGCAAGTTGTCACTCCCACGAAGAAGCCCAAAGCTGAACCAAAGCCTGAAACTGAGTGCTTACACTGCAAAGGAAATGGTCACTGGAAACGGAAATATCCTGAATATTTGGTGGATAAGAAGGATGGCAAACTAAACAAGGGTATATTTGATATACAGATTATTGATGTGTACCTAACTAGTGTTTATAGTAACCCCTGAGTATTTGATACTTGTTCGGTTGCTAAGATTAGTAACTCGAAACAGGAGTTACAGAATAAACAGAAACTAGTTGAGGGTGAGGTGACGATGTGTGTTGGAAGTGGTTCCAAGATTGATATGATCATCATCGCACACTCCTTTCGGGATTAGTGTTGAACCTAAATAAATGTTATTTGGCGTTTGCGTTGAGCATGAATATGATTTGATCATGTTTATTGCAATACGGTTATTCATTTAAAATCAGAGAATAATTGTTGTTCTGTTTAAATGAATAAAACCTTTGATGGTCATACACCCAATGAAAATAGTTTGTTGGATCTCGATCGTAGTGATACACATATTCATAATATTGATGCCAAAAGATGCAAAGTTGATAATGATAGTGCAGCTTATTTGTGGCACTTGCGTTTGGGTCATATCAGTGTAAAGCGCATGAAGAAACTCCATAAAGATGGATTTTTGGAATCACTTGGTTATGAATCATTTGATGCTTGCGAACCGTGCCTTTTGGGCAAGATGACTAAAACTCCGTTCTCCGGAACAATGGAACGAGCTACTGACTTATTGGAAACAATACATACCGATGTATGCGGTCCAATGAGTGTTGATGCTCGTGGCAAGTATCGTTATTTTCTAACCTTTACAGATGATTTGAGCAGATATGGGTATATCTACTTGATGAAACATAAGTCTGAAATAGTTGAAAAGTTCAAAGAATTTCAGAGTAAAGTGGAAAAATAAAGTTTCTATGATCTGATCATGGAGACGAATATTTGAGTTACGAGTTTGGTCTTCAATTAAAACAATGTGGAATAGTTTCACAGCTCACGCCACCTGGAACACCACAACGTTATGGTATGTCCGAACGTCGTAATCGTACTTTACTAGATATGATGCGATCTATGATGTCTCTTATCAGTTTACCACTATCGTTTTGGGGTTATGCATTAGAGACAGCTGCATTCACGTTTAATAGGGCACCATCTAAATCCGTTGAGACGACACCGTATGAACTATGGTTTAGCAGTAAACCTAAGCTGTCGTTTCTTAAAGTTTGGAGTTGCGATGCTTATATGAAAAAGGTTTTCAACCTTATAAGCTCAAACCCAAATCGGAGAAGTGCGTCTTCATAGAATACCCAAAGGTAACTATTGGATACACCTTCTATCACAGATCCAAAGGCAAGTTATTTTGTTGCTAAGATGGATCCTTTCTAGAGGAAAAGTTTCTCTCGAAAGAAGTGAGTGGGAGGAAAGTAGAACTTGATGAGTTAATTGTACCTTCTCCCTTATTGGAAAGTAGTTCATCACAGAAATCAGTTCCAGTGATTCCTACACCAATTAGTGAGGAAGTTAATGATGATGATCATGAAACTTCAGATCAAGTTACTACCAAACCTCGTAGGTCTTCCAGAGTAAGATCCGCACCAGAGTGGTACGGTAATCATGTTCTGGAAGTCATGTTACTAGACCATGATGAACCTACGAACTATGAGGAAGCGATGATGAGCCCAGATTCCACGAAATGGCTTGAGGCCATAAAAATCTGAGATATGATCCATGTATGAGAACAAAGTATGGACTTTGATTGACTTGCTCGATGATCAGCAAGCCATGTTAAATAAATGGATCTTCAAGAGGAAGACGGACACTGATAGTAGTGTTACTATCTACTAAGCTCGAATTGTTGCGAAAGGTTTTCAACAAGTTCAAGGTGTTGAATACGATGAGATTTTCTCACTCGTATCGAAGCTTAAGTCTATCTGAATCATGTTAGCAATTGCCACATTTTATGAAATCTGGCAAATGGATGTCAAAACTGCATTCCTTAATGGATTTATTAAAGAAGAGTTGTACATGATGCAACCAGAAAGTTTTTGTCAATCCTAAAGATGCTAACAAAGTGTGCAAGCTTCAGCGATCCATCTATGGACTGGTGCAAGCATCTCGGAGTTGGAATATACGCTTTGATGAGTTGATCAAAGCATATGGTTTTATACAGACTTTTGAAGAAGCCTGTATTTACAATAAAGTGAGTGGGAGCACTACAGCATTTCTGATAAGTGTATGTGAATGACATATTGTTGATCGGAAATAATGTATAATTATTCTGCAAAGCATAAAGGAGTGTTTGAAAGGAGTTTTTCAAAGAAAGACCTCGGTGAAGCTACTTACACATTGAGCATCAAGATCTATATAGATAGATCAAGACACTTGATAAGATTTTTCAATGAGTACATACCTTGATAATTTTTTTCTTTTTGAAATAGTTCAAAATGGAACAGTCAAAGAAGGAATTCTTGCCTGTGTTGCAAGGTGTGAAGTTGAGTAAGACTCAAGACCCGACCATGAGAGAAAATAGAAAGAGAATGAAAAGTCATTCCCTATGCCTCAGTCATAGGTTCTATAAAGTATGCTATGCTATGAACCGGACCTATTGTATACCTTGATCTGGTTTTGGCAAGGGAGTACAATTTTGATCTAAGAGTAGATCACTGGACAGCGGTCAAGAATATCCTTAGTGAGGACTAAGGAGATGTTTCTCGATTATGGAGGTGATAAAAGAGCCCGTCGTTAAAGTTACAACGATGCAAGCTTTTACACCAATCCAGATGACTCTAAGTCTCAATCTGGATACATATTGAAAGTGGGAGCAATTAGCTAGAGTAGCTCCGTGCAAAGCATTGTAGACATAGAATATTTGCAAAATACATACGACTCTGAATATGACAGGCCCGTTGACTAAGCTTCTCTCACGAGCAAAACATGATCATACCTTAGTACTCTTTTGGGTGTTAAACACATAGCGATGTGAACTAGATTATTGACTCTAGTAAACCCTTTGGGTGTTGATCACATGATGATGTGAACTATGGATATTAATCACATGCAGATGTGAATATTGGTGTTAAATCACATAGCGTTGTGAACTAGATTATTGACTCTAGTGCAAGTGGGAGACTGAAGGAAATATGCCCTAGAGGCAATAATAAAGTTATTATTTATTTCCTTATTTCATGATAAATGTTTATTACTCATGCTAGAATTGTATTAACCGGAAACATGATACATGTGTGAATACATAGACAAACATATAGTCACTAGTATGCCTCTACTTGACTAGCTCATTAATCAAAGATGGTTATGTTTCCTAACCATAGACATGTGTTGTCATTTGATTAATGGGATCACATCATTAGGAGAATGATGTGATTGACATGACCCATTCCGTTAGCTTAGCACTTGATCGTTTAGTATGTTGCTGTTGCTTTCTTCATGACTTATACATGTTCCTATAACTATGAAATTATGCAACTCCCGTTTACCGGAGGAACACTTTGGGTGCTACCAAATGTCACAACGTAACTTGGTGATTATAAAGGAGTACTACAGGTGTCTCCAAAGGTACATGTTGGGTTGGCGTATTTCGAGATTAGGTTTTGTCACGCCGATTGTCGGAGAGGTATCTCTGGGCCCTCTCGGTAATGCACATCACTATAAGCCTTGCAAGCAATGTAACTAATGAGTTAGTTACGGAATGATGCATTACGTAACGAGTAAAGAGACTTGCCAGTAACAAGATTGAACTAGGTATTGGATACCGACGATCGAATCTCGGGCAAGTAACATACCGATGACAAAGGGAACAACGTATGTTGTTATGCGGTTTGACTGATAAAGATCTTCATAGAATATGTGGGAGCCAATATGAGCATCCAGGTTCCGCTATTGGTTATTGACCGAGAATAGTTCTAGGTCATGTCTACATTGTTCTCGAACCCATAGGGTCCGCACGCTTAAGATTTCGATGACAGTTATATTATGAGTTTATGAGTTTTGATGTACCGAAGGAGTTCGGAGTCCCGGATGAGATCGGGGACATGACGAGGAGTCTCGAAATGATCGAGACGTAAAGATCGATATATTGGACGACTATTCGGAGTTCGGAAAGGTTCCGAGTGATTCGGGTATTTTTCGGAGTACCGGAGAGTTACGGGAATTCGTCGGGGAGTATATGGGCCTTATTGGGCCATACGAGAATAGAGGAGAGAGGCAAAAAGGAAGGAGGCCTGCGCCCCCCCTCTGGTCCGAATTGGACAAGGGGGGCAGCCCACTTTTCCTTCTCCCTCTCCTCCTCTTTCCTTCTCCAACAAGGAAAGGAGGAGTCCTACTCCTCCTCTTTCCTTCTCCAACAAGGAAAGGAGGAGTCCTACTCCCGGTGGGAGTAGGACTCCCCCCTTGGTGCGCCCCCTCCATAGGCCGGCCACCTCCCCCTTGCTCCTATATATATGGGGGCAGGGGGGCACCCCAAAGACACAACAACAATTGATCCTTGAGATCTATTAGCCGTGTGCGGTGCCCCCCTCCACCATAGTCCTCCTCAATAATATTGTAGTGGTGCTTAGGCGAAGCCCTGCGACGGTAGAACATCAAGATCGTCACCACGCCGTCGTGCTGATGGAACTCATCCCTGAAGCTTTGCTGGATCGGAGCCCGGGGATCGTCATCGAGCTGAACGTGTGCTGAACTCGGGTGTCAGTTTCTCCAACTTTAGTTGAACCGAGTGTGGCTACGCCCGGTCCTTGCGAAGGTTAAAATAGCACCAACTTGACAAACTATCGTTGTGGTTTTGATGCGTAGGTAAGAACGGTTCTTGCTAAGCCCGTAGCAGCCACGTAAAACTTGCAACAACAAAGTAGAGGACGTCTAACTTGTTTTTGCAGGGCATGTTGTGATGAGATATGGTCAAGACGTGATGAGATATAAGTTGTTGTATGAGATGATCATGTTTTGTTGAAGTTATCGGCAACTGGCAGAAGCCCTATGGTTGTCTCTTTGTTGCATAAGATGCAAGTGCCAAATAATTGCTTTACTTTATCGCTATGCGATAGCAATAGTTGCAAGAGCAATAGTTGGCGAGACGACCATGTGATGATACATTGATATAGATCAAGATGATGAAGATCATGGTGTCGTGCCGGTAACGATAGAGATCATGACAGTACTTTGGAGATGGAGATCAAAGGCGCAAGATGATCATGGCCATATCATGTCACATATTTTGATTGCATATGATGTTTATCTGTTATACATCTTATTCTGTTTTGTTTGACGGTAGCATTTTAAGATGATCTCTCACTAATTATCAAGAAGTGTTCTCCCTGAGTATGCACCATTGTGAAAGTTCTTCGTGCTGAGACACCACGTGATGATCGGGTGTGATAGGCTATACGTTCAAATACAACGGGTGCAAAACAGTTGCACACGCGGAATACTCAGGTTAAACTTGACGAGCCTAGCATATACAGATATGGCCTCGGAACACGGAGACCGAAAGGTCGAGCGTGAATCATATGGTAGATATGATCAACATATTGATGTTCACTGTTGAAACTACTCCATCTCACGTGACGACCGGACATGGTGTAGTTGATATGGATCACGTAATCACTTAGAGGATTAGAGGGATGTCTATCTAAGTGGGAGTTCTTAAGTAATATGATTAATTAAACTTAAATTTATCATGAACTTAGTCCTGTTAGTATTTTGCAAATTATGTTGTAGATCAATAGCTTGCGTTGTTGCTTTCATATGTTTATTTTTGATATGTTCCTAGAGAAAATTGTGTTGAAAGATGTTAGTAGCAATGATGCGGATTGGATCCGTGATCTGAGGTTTATCCTCATTGCTGCACAGAAGAATTATGTCCTTAATGCACCGCTAGGTGACAGACCTATTGCAGGAGCAGATGCAGATGTTATGAACGTTTGGCTAGCTCAATATGATGACTACTTGATAGTTTTGTGCACCATGCTTTATGGCTTAGAATCGGGACTTCAAAGACGTTTTGAACGTCATGGACCATATGAGATGTTCCAGGAGTTGAAGTTAATATTTCAAGCAAATACCCGAGTTAAGAGATATGAAGTCTCCAACAAGTTCTATTGCTAAAAGATGGAGGAGAATCGCTCAACTAGTGAGCATGTGCTCAGATTGTCTGGGTACTACAATCGCTTGAATCAAGTGGGAGTTAATCTTCCAAATAAGATAGTGATTGACAGAATTCTCCTCGTCCGGCCGCTCGTCGGGCTCTCCCTGCCTCCGCCCTGTCAAGCCGGAGCCCCAGGACACGCCGTTCAGCGGGTGCACCTGCAGCTCCTCCGGCGTCCGCATCGGCGACTCCAACCCCCCATCCGGCCGCTTCGTCCTCGTCGAGCCCAAGCCGGAGCCCAGAGCCTCCCCCCAGAGTACGAGGAGATAGCCTGGCGCGGCTTCTCCGACGAGGACGCCCTGCAGTGGGCGCGGGACGACTACCTCCGCGACGAGATGGTCCGGCAGCGCCGGGACCTCGAGAATATCAAAGCCCGCAAGCGCGGGCGCGATGACGAGCACGGCGTCGTCATCCTCGACAGCGATGACGAGGAGGCCGCCCCCGGACCGTCCAACCCGCCGCGCCAACCGGGGGAGGGATGCAGCAGGGACGGCGGCGGCGGAGGAGGCGACGACGATGACGATGACGACGACGACGACAGCGGTAGCGGCGACTACACGCGGTTCTACAGCCTACTCGGCATGTAGAACGGCGAGGAGCAGCGAGGCGGATGGCGAGGAGCGGCGATGGAGACGGCGAGTGGCGGCCCCTAGTAGTTTTTTTCTTTTTTTGTAAAATATGTTTAAGTTTGAACGAACTCGCCGAAGTTTACAACGAATTTGCGCCGTTTTTGTGCCGTGTTTACATTTTTCAAAATAACATAGGCGCCATGACTGGGGGCATCATGCCCCCAGCGCGCGGGTTAGCGCCGGTGCGCCCTCGGGGGACGATGTTTAGCCCCTCCTGGGGGGCCAACGGCTGGAGATGCTCTCACTACCATAAAGATTTACCGACTACGAGTGAGTATTTCATTTCATGTTGTCACCGGCTTGATTCTCTCGACCACGCTGGTTGTTGTGTTCTGGCTACTCGTCTACAGGCCAAGCAAGAAAAGAAAAAAGATCTCATGAAGCTTCCGGTAGATACTTGGGCGGGTGGTAGTGGTAGCCACAGTGGAATCTTGCCAGATGGGGTATATACTGTAGCCTACAGAAGAAAAAGGATTTCCACCCCGAGATTAGTAGAGTCGCAAAGCTTTATTACTAGCCATTCTTAGTTCATAACACTATCATTTTTCAGCTCCTGACGTCGTCATCAATAGCCATCTGTGCCCCATCTGACCTCTATTCTACTGCAGTTCTCAACATGCCTGAGTTCAGCAAGCAACATTGTTCAGTGTCCCTAGTCGCTACTCTGCAGAAGCTGCCTAACTGTATGTATTATCTGAATGTTGGTGTCAGTAGTTCGTCATACATCCTCTTGTCAACACGTCTTCGAGCTTCGCATTTACAATTGAGAACAAAAACATTCACAGTAGTCATGACGAACTAACTCGTGGAGTAGAAGGTTCTTCAGCAGCAACCACAACATGCAACTAGAGAAACATGGAGCGCTCCAGTAACCATACATTTCATAAACAGGTTTCGACTGAATTCTTCTTGCCCTTGGTAAATGACAGTATAGTCGCAAACTTGCAAGATCCACTCACATCCAGGAGCGGCAACATCTCCTCACATCCAGCAAAGCCTCTACATCGCAAAATATGTTGATACCATCAGAGCCAGGCAATAACAAAGCACACTCCCTTCACTTACATTGCGACAATCCAGGGCATGTTGGCTTATACCCTTCTCAGACATTGGTCCCTTCTCAGATGGTTGGAGAAGATAACAACACAAAAGACTTTCAGTTTTCATTGTTTCGGTGTTGCACACTGAGGAGCACACAAGTCCCTGATCAACCTTGAAAAGAGTTTCACGTAGACCATAGGAACCCATACAACCGACGCAATGGTCATGATAGCTTGAGAACCAGGTGCAGATCTTCCCAGCTTGACTCACTCCTCCAGTCTCTCCGCTGCTTCCCGCTTCATATCCTTCACCATGGACTTGAACACCGCCACCTCCGCCGCCAGCATCTCATCACCCAGAACAGGACCAACCTCCAATGCTGGAGGGTTGCCCCGTAGACCCTGTAGCTGAACACAAAGGCAGACGCAGATAAACATTCATAAGAAGTGATTACAAACAACATGTGCACTAGCTACTTAAATAGTACAACCACAATAAAAAACTACTCACCATCTCAGGGCATTTGCGGACAGCACGTGCACAGTCGCTTGTCGGGTAAGGACGGAACAGCTCCGTTACTGACCACTTGATGATTATTCCGCAGGCCACAATGGTGGAGATGGCTTTTGTCGTCCTGAAGATCAAGTGAGCGCCCCTTTTAAATAGTCTCATCTTCTCTTCAGATGTGAGCGGATCATCATCGCCACCCTGAAACAATATGAGCACAATTGAATGAGCATCGTACGCATAATTTTTTGGACTGGCCGCAGTTAAACCAGTTACAATTAGCATCATGGGGCGTTCGAAGCAGGCCGTGGAGGAGGTTGATCCGGCCGAACTTCTTCACCTCAAGGAGGAAATGTTGGCTACTCGTGAGGAAACTACTGGATTACGGGAGGAAGTAGATCTAATGGAAAAAGAAATTCAGGCTACAAATTATAAGCATGACACCATGGCATCGGTTATTTCTGGAGTTCAGTCAGCGGTGTCAGCTTTAAGTGGTCAACTACAAGCTATTTTTGATGCTCTGAAAAATCTCAGTGCATTGGTCTCAGCTTTAAGTGGTCAACTACAAGCTATTTCTGATGCTCTGAAAAATCTCAGTGCAAATGCACCAGCCTCTTCCTCTGGTCCTCCTCCAAGTCATTTGGAACAGGAACCACCACCTGTCAAATCTCCTATTGTGCAGGAAATTCCTAAGGAAGGTCAGGATGATCATCATAGGCAATTAACCGAGGAGTTGAAGAGAAGGTTGCTGGTTGAACAAAAGAAAACCAGGCAGTGTGCGTTATTGACAGGTAATGAACTTCCACCAATCAACACTGCACGCAGAGCTGCTACACCAGGATATGGAAATGCAACAATTCCTAAGGTTATATCAGTGCAAGGATCTCCAACTGCTCCTACTAGGACAACTCGTACACCAGCTTTCAACCAGATACAACAACAGGGCAATAAGCTGCAGTGGGAAGATTATCCCAAATCTTATGAGAAGGACATGAGAGCTCAATTCCTTAAGTCAATGACCAAGGGCCCTAAGATGGAATTTCCCAGGTTTGATGGAGCAAACCCTGGGGGCTGGATACTTTCAAGCTGAGAAGTATTTTCGAATGGCAGGGGCACCACCAGAATACAAGGTTTCTCTAGCACAGATGTATTTTGTGGGCAGGGCAGATGTATGGCTCAGAAGGGCAGGAATTCTCAAGAAACAGTATACTTGAACATAATTCTGTGAGGAAATTTTGCACAGATTTTCTGCTTCCAGCACTTATGATTTGGTTGACAGATTTAATGCTTTCAAGCAAAATAATTTGTCCATTGCTGAATATACTAATCAGTTTGAGGAACTAATGGCTGAAGTTCAGGAAGATAATCCAAATTTGACTAAAATGTGGTTTGTTAAGTGATATGTCAATAGGATGAGGGCCACTATTAAGTTCCAACTTCGGCCACTCAGACCAGAAACACTCATATATGCTTACTGGTTGGCTATGGACATTGAGCAATCAACTCCTGCAAGAAAACCATATCCTCCTATCACAGCTGATAAAAAGCAAGTATACATTTCAGCATTACAAAGAACAAGGAACAACTGCAGAAAAGAGCACAGATAACAAGGCTTCTCATGTTATACAAAGAGCAAGAGAACCGGGTAAGTGTTGGAGGTGTGGAGATGTATGGTTTCATGGTCATAAGTGCAAGCAGGCTCCAGTAATTAATCTACTCACTGGGGAAGAACCAAATGACTCATCTACTGAACAGAGGAGGTAATTGAAACAGACCAGTCAGACCAGCAACCTGCAGATGAAAACTGCATGCAGATCTCTTTGCAAGCTATGAGCACTAGTAGGGTCAGTACTTTATGTGTGTTGGTTGCTATTGGGGGCAAACAAGCAGTGGCTTTAGTTGATTCAGGAAGTAATTCTACATTCATGAACCTCAAATTTGCTTTGACAACACACTGTTCTATAGAGCTGTTGCTGTTTCCAGTGGTCTACAGCTCAGGATTTGGCATTTCAGCAATTAAAAAAAGCAATGACTTCTGCTCCTGTTTTGGCCCTGCCAAATTTCACTCTGCCTTCTGTCTTAGAAACTGATGCATCTGGTCAGGGTATTGGGGCTGTTCTCATGCAGCAAGGGAAACATATTGCTTACTATAGCTCAGTGTTCTGCCCACAGACTGTTTGTTGTCTACTTATGAAAAAGAAGCACTGGCTATCATTGCAGCTTTGAAAAAGTGGAGACATTACTTAGTGGGCATTAACTGATTATCAGAACAGGTCATCAAAGTCTAAAATTCATGACAGACCAGAAAGTTACTGGGAAAATACAGCAGAAACTTATGATTAAGTTGTTGGAATTTAATTTTCAGATACAATACAAGAAGGGCAAAGAAAATGTAGCTGCAGATGCATTGTCAAGGAAATTCACTCTCATGGCTATTTCTCTAGTGACCCCTAAGTGGACAGAAGATATAGAGCAGTCCTATTTACAAGACACTGCTTGCAAGAAGATATTGGAAGGGTTACTGGTTTCGCCCAGTCATGAGTCTGATCACAATTCTCTGCAAGGGGGCATTATACGACACAAAGGCAGGTTTATGTGGGCAATGATCTAGCTCTGCAAAAGAGATTGTTAACTGCTTTACACTCTTCTGCTTTGGGGTGCATAGTGGAATGAAAGCATCTTATCATAGAGTGAAGAAGATATTTTACTGGCCTGGAATGAAGAAAGACCTGGAAATCTTTGTGGCAGAATGCCCTGTGTGCCAGAAGAACAAGGGTGAGCACTGCCATTATCTAGAATCGCTGGATCCATTACATATTCTAGATATGGCATGGACACACTTAAGTATGGATTTTATTGAGGGACTGCCTAAATCCAATGGCAAGGAGATTATTTTTGTAGTAGTGGATAGAGTGACAAAATTTGCCCATTTCATTGCAATGTCTCATCCATATACTGTCCAGTCAGTAGCTACTACATTTATTGACAATGTAATTAAATTGCATGGACCTCCCATAGCTATTGTGTCAGACAGAGACAAAATCTTCAGTAGCAAGCTTTGGAAGGACATCTTTGCTGCAATGCACATTGATTTAAGATACAGTTCTGCATATCGGGTCAATCAGTGTATTGAGAATTATTTAAGGTGCATGGTCTCTGCAGAACCAAAGAAGTGGGTGTATCATCTGGCAATGGCAGAATACTGGTATAATACTTCATTTCACTCTTTGTAGAAAACACCTTTCCAAGCTTTATATGGTTATGATCCTCCAAATATCAGTGAGTTTTCCATACCTGGGTCAATGGAAATTGGAGTTAATGGCCCTACAGTGGACAGACAAGCACTTATGGGACAGTTAAAACACAACTTACAAGCAGCCCAAGCTAGGATGATTAAGTATGCAGATAAAAAGAGGACAGAAAGAGTGCTAGCCCCAGGAGATATGGTTTATCTGAAGGTGCAGTCATACAGATTGAACGCTTTCGGGATCAGGCACCACATCAAGCTCCAAAGCAAGTATAATGGACCTTTTAGGGTGCCGAGCAGAGTGGGAAATGTGGTGGCCTATAAGTTGTTGTTACCAGAGGGTACTCAAATACACCCAGTTTTCCATATAAGTCAGCTCAAAAAGCATATTGGTCCAACAGCGATCCCTTGTGCTGATCTTCCTCTAATTGGCCCTAATGGCCAAGTCAGGACTGAGCTTGTTTTGGTATTGGAAGTTTGTCAAGTACCAAGGAACAATTTACCTGTGGTACAATGGTTAGTACAATGGGAAAATTTGCCACTGGATGATGCTTCATGGGAGTATGCGGACTTCATCAAGCACCTGTTCCCGGTATTCTTCAAGCACACGGTGGAGAGCTGGCGCGAGTACGGCCCACCTTGAGGACAAGGTGTGTTTCGAGAGGGAGGCAGTGTCAGGTATCTGAAGGTGCAACGCTCCATTCAGTTAACGGACGGCCAGGAGGCATCGACAAGATCTGATCTAACAGCTCGCGTCACTCGCCATATTAATAGCGCTGCTGTAGCATTTCACGTACTGTTCCGTTCGACCTATGTGTCGGGCTATATAATAGCCAGGTCCAGCTCCTGCGTGGGCATGTCATTTGCTATGTGATCTAAATCACTTTACTCGTACACTTATAGGCAGCTACTATACTCTGTAATATATACAATTCCTCTTGGCTTGGCCAAATTCGATCCCCAATTCAGCCTCAAACCCTAGTTCGTACAATCACACTCGTCCTCTGATCCACCCCAGGGCATGACAGGTTTTCTCTAAACCAGCCAATCTAGGGAAGAACTGACTAGCAGAGTAGCTAGATCTTAGCAGCAACAGCGGATTTCCGGCAAAATTAGAGTGGAAAATGGCCCGCGCCTGCGAGGAGAAGCAGCGAGGACGGGCGGACGAACAACGGTCGGTGACCGCCGGCGACATCCGCCGTCGCCCCTCCACCACGGATGCCCTGCATACCAGCCGCGGTGGCTGGTCGCCGACGATCCTCCTCGCCGCGCAGCGGAGCGCCGCCATCGCCGCAGCCAAGCGAGACGTTTTTTCTTTCGGGTCAGTCTAGGTCTCAGTCGCCTCCTGTTGCTTTTTGGGCTGGCCCTGTTTTGTCTTTGCTTTGTGCGTTTTTGAGCTGCGTTGGGCCAGAGATTAGGCAGTATTTTTGTCCGTGCTGCTGCTCAAGCGACCGATGACCAGGGCCGGCCTGTTAAGCGCTTCATCAATCCTTTTTCCGGTTTTGGGAACCTTCTAGGATGGACTCCAAAAAAAGGGAACCTTGAGGTTCCAGAACCGGGTTTTTTTTTCTGTTTCTATGTCTTTTTATTTATTATTTTTCCTGATCTTTATCTCCTTTCTTCAGTTTCTTTTTTTTTCTTTCCTTTTCCGTTTTAATGTTTTATATTTAAATTTTGATTTCTTCACAAAACAATGTTTGTGTGTTAAAAATTGTTCGCAATTTTCCAAAAAATGTCATGTTTTGTAATTTATTCAAGAGTTTCAAAAAATGGTCGTGTTTCCAAAAATTGTTCAGCTTTTCAAATTTGTTTGAAGTTTCGAAAAATATTCACATTCTTCAAAAAACATCCGTGTTTCCAAAATCTGTTCCCTTTTTCTACTATTGTTCGCACATTCTCAAAAAATGTTCTCGTATTCCAATTTAATTTGGAGTTTCAAAAAATGTTCATGTTTACAAAAATTTCTCGTGTTTTCTAATTTTATTAAGAGTTTCAAAAATGTACATATATTGAAAAATCGTAATTTTAAAAATATATTCACGTTTTCAGAAAATAAATTGAGTGAAAAATATTCACATTCCACTAAACATTCATTTGACAAAAAATGTGATTGATTATAAACATGAGCATTTTTTGAAATCCAGAACATTTTTCCAAAAAAAACGAAGAATTTATGAAGTTTTTGAACATTTCTTGTAAAATATGAACAAGACCTAAAAACACGACCATTTTTGAAATTTGCAAAAAAAATGGAAACATGAACTTTTTTTATTTTGTCAACAAATTTCAGGTTTGAGAACACTTTGAATTTTGATCTAAAATTTTAAAAACAAGAAAAGAAAAGAAAAGGAAAAAAGCAATGTCTGGATCTATGTTTGTGTTGGTTTGTGTTGGTTCTTATAGTCTTGCACAACTTTGTAATCATTAGTCCTCATTTATCTACAGTGCTATCACGAAAAGATTCTTTTGCTGGAGGTCTCGTGTTCAAACCTCGGTAATTGTCGTTTTATTTTCCGAATTTATAGTCGCTATGGTTGGTCGCTGGCACATCCGCTCGTTTGCTAGTGGCCAAGTCGGGGCCGCCTGTGCGTTTGCTCGACAGCCTGCCGCAGTAAGCGGCAGATGGGAGCTCCCTAGTTGGCCGGCCCACTACTGGCAATTTTCTTTTTTTGCAGTGTGAGCCTTTTATTATTATGTTTCTTAATTGTGTTTATATTTAGAAATGCTCTAATATATGTGTGCGGGGGTGGGCTGGGTGGCAGGGTGTGTGTCTCGTCTCGACATCTTGGGTCTTATGGTGGTCTTAGCCGAGCTCGGGGACGACAGAGGCAACGACAGCGAGCTCGACGGAGACGGCGAGGTCCTCGGGTGCGGTTGCTATGCTTGAAACTAGGCGCTTTTGGACACGCGCGTGGGTTAGTGAGATGCACACGATAGCAATGGACAAACCAAATGGATGATGGAGCTCACCGGAATCACGGTGGTAGCGGCGCTGAGCTTCGGGCTCCAGTGTTCTTAGCATTCCACAGGGCTATGGGCACGACGAGGATGTCCAGGAGGATCATTGTGGAGAGGCGGACCTCGGGGTAGTGGCGGGTGGTCGCAAGGGGCTCTGGCCTCGCCGAAATCAAGCTGGCGATGACTGGGTTAGTGGCGGATGGCGGGGGTGTGTTACCGGCAACCTGGCGGCACTCGGCCTCGATTGAATGGGGGGGAAATGGAGAGGGGGTCCGGGGGTATTTAACGGACATGGTCACGAGGGTTGGGGAGCGGCCGGAGCGCGCGGAGGTGGATTCTTGGGCGTGTGGGCGATTGGGTCATGCGCGCGTGGGGCGGAGGGCGGTTGCGGGAGGTTGATGGTGGAGTTGACGTGCGGGGCCCGCCTCACAGAGAGAAAGGAGAGAGAGGGCGCATGCGCGAGCGGCTGGGCCGGCTGGCTAGCTGGGTCTCGGCTGGCCTGGCTGGCTGGCTGGCTTCGCCCGTTTTTTTCCTTTTCTTTTTGTGGTTTTTCTGTTCTTCTCTCTGTTTAAATTTTGAAATTGAATTTGAATTTTACCCAAAGAGGAAACTTCCCCTAAAATCCATTGGGAATATTCCTGGCTGCTTGGACTTTTTCCCAAAGGATTTTGAAAAACTTTTTTTGTCACTAACTATTGGATCTATTTGCAAAGTTATTTATTTTATTTTTTATATTTTATTTATTTATTTTATACAGAGTTTTATTCACAGTTTAATTGCCCAAACTATTTTCAAACCCTGGTTCACTCAAACAAAATAGGAAGTTAATCTTAGGAAATTACTTTCCTGTCCTTATGCAACTTTCTAAAACTCATTTTGTGAAACTTCCATGGCCTCCAAATAAACTCAAGAAAGGATTTGAAATCAAGTGTGGGCCATGTTTGTTTCTGGAGGAAATATGCCCTAGAAGCAATAATAAAGTTGTTATTTTATATTTCCTTATTCATGATAAAGGTTTATTATTCATACTAGAATTGCATTGATCGGAAACTTAAATACATGTGTGAATACATAAACAAATACCGTGTCCCTAGTAAGCCTCTACTAGACTAGCTCGTTGATCAAAGATGATTAAGGTTTTCTAACCATAGACATGTGTTGTCATTTGGTAACGGGATCGAATCATTAGGAGAATGATGTGATGGACAAGACCCATCTGTTAGCTTAGCATAATGATCGTTCAGTTTATTGCTATTACTTTCTTCATGTCAAATACATATTCCTTCGACTATGAGATTATGCAACTCCCGGATACCGGAGGAATACCTTGTATGTTATCAAACGTCACAACGTAATTGGGTGATCATAAAGATGCTCTACAGGTATCTCCGAAGGTGTTTTTTCAGTTGGCATAGATCAAGATTAGGATTTTTCACTCCGAGTATCGGAGAGGTATCTCTGGGCCCTCTTGGCAATACACATCATAAGAAGTCTTGCAAGCAAAGTGACTAATGAGTTAGTTACAGGAAGACGTATTACGGAACGAGTAAAGAGACTTGCCGGTAACGAGGTTGAACTAGGTATGAAGATTCTGACGATCGAATCTCGGGCAAGTAACATACCGATGGACAAAGGCAATTACGTATGTAGTCATAACGGTTCAACCGATAAAGATCTTCGTAGAATATGTAGGAGCCAATATGGGCATCCAGGTTCCGCTATTAGTTATTGACCGGAGAGGTGTCTCGGTCATGTCTACATAGTTCTCGAACCCGTAGGGTCCGCACGCTTAATGTTCGTTGATGATATAGTGTTATATGAGTTATATGATTTGGTGACCGAATGTTTGTTCGAAGTCCCTGATGAGATCACGGACATGACGATGAGTCTCAAAATGGTCAATAGGTAAAGATTGATATATAGGACGATGGTATTCGGACACTGAAAGTGTTTCGGAGTGTACCGGGTGATCATCGGAGTACTGGAGGGGGTACTGGGCACAACCGGAAGGGTGATGGGCCTATTGGGCCTTTAGAGGGGAGCACACCAGCCCACAGGGGGATGGCACGCCCCCAAGGCAGTCGACCCATGGGAGAAAGGAAAGGGGGGATTCGGCCTCCCCCTTCCTTCCCTCTCCCCCCTTTCCTTTCCCCCTCCGACAAATAAGGAAGGGGGCGCGGCCAAGGGCAGGAGCCCAAGTAGGATTCGGTCCTACTTGAGGTGCCTATTGGCCTCTTCCCTCTCCCTCCCACCTATATATATGAGGGAGGGGGCGCCTAGCACAACACAAAATTGTCTTAGCCGTGTGCAGCGCCCCCCACTACAAAAAAATACACTTCCGTGATGATATGTGTTTGTCACAGTAGGTCGCGTTTTTTGTCATGCATGTACATCCATGACGATTTTATGACAGAATCAAGATAGTCATACCTGTACTGTCATAGAAGTGTTCCATGACATTACCAAAATTATCATTACGGGAGTGTCCACTTCCATGACGATAAATCGAGCGTCACAGAAGTGCTTTCGTTAAGGGTGACCGACATGTGGCATCCACCGTAACAGAACACCGTTAAGCTATCGGGTCGGGTTTTGGATCTGATAACCCGTTAACAGGCCCGACCAATAGGGATTTTCCACGTGTGAAATCATCATTGGCTGGAGGAAACACGTGTCGGCTCATCGTTGGGACAGATGTCATCCACTCATTGGACAGAAGGCACATATGATACGTCGACACGCGGCACGGCCCAACAGAGGCCCATTCCTGTGAAAAGGCTGGCCCGTTTGACTTGGTCAAAAGGTGGCGAGCCGGCCCATGGAAAGCCTGTTAACGACATGTTCGCATATAGCCCATTTACAGCCCGCTAACCCAAGGCCAGTTACGCCCTATCCGAATTAGGCCCAGTAGCGTCATTTGGGCCATCCAATATGATTCCAGCCCGTTTTCACTTCTGGCCCATGTATGGCCCATGACGTCTTTCACCCCATATGAGGCCCTTTGTAACTCTTGGCCCATTAACGGCCCGTGGTGAAACTGGCCCGTAATGAATAGTGTATCCCTTTACACCCATTAATGACCCGTGGTGAAACTGGCCTGTAATGAACAGTGTATCACTTTATACCCATTAACGGCCCATTATTCCGTTGGGCTGTTTCCAGCCCATGTTATCTTTCGGCCTTCTCAGAGCCCATTTATTCTTGGGCTCATTTCCAACATTCATTTACTTATGGCCCGTTACTGCCATTTTCTGGTTGTGGGCCAAATTCAGCCCGTCGTTACAGTCGGCACATTTGTGGACCGTTAATCTGTTGGGCCATTTTCATAGCATCACCAAATACGGCCTATTAACAGGCCGTTATGGTCAACCCATAAAACATATGATTTCCACTCTAGCCCGTCTATGGCCCACTGAAGGCCCGTACAAGGCCCATAGATGAGTCGGCCTGTACAAGGCCCATGGATCCTACGAGACGTAGAAGGCCCATGGATCCGACGGCCCATTGAAGGCCCATGGATCCGACGACCCATTGAAGGCACATGGATCCGACGACCCGTACATGGCCCATGGATCGTCCGGCCGTGGAGGGCCATGGTCACTACAACATTTGGGCGAGTTGGCCCCCGTATGAACGATATAACATATTCAAAGAATTATCCTACTCTATACTATCACCTCTAAAAAACATGCACTATACAACAAAGAGACCAAGGCATAGAAACGTAGGATAATCCTACACTATACAATAAAGAAATTACAACCGATTATACCCACTGGGCATTTTGGTTCGGCACAGGTGATAATAAAACATACACTAACAGCAAATTACATACACTAGGGAAATACAGCTCATACATCATGGATGCGCATCAACTTAACTCCATTTGAACTATAATCTCTTCAGAAAATAGGATTGGCCGGATTCAGATAGCACAAATTCTAGTCTGCAAAATCTCCAATTCCTTCATGGTTACCTCATTGTCTTGTTTCATTTTTTTGACTCCTGCATCTAGTACCTGCATGTCCAGTCTCAACTTGTTGATTGTACATTGACAATCATGTACACGTTGTCTTGCCACCTTTAGTTGATGCTCGAGAACATCAGCACATTCCAATTCCAATCCATAATCATTCAGTAACGACCATGTCACACTACTCGCAGATCTTTGTGTTGATGTCACTTCATCCTGAAATGTTTCTGTAAGTACACATGACTAGGGCAAAAATATAGTTACAACAGTGAAGCGAGCAAGACACTATTTTGTACTACATGGCAAAACATGACTAACAATAATGTTACACGTCATGAAGCATAAGCAGGTGATATTTTAAAAATTATAAAAAAGATAGTCTGTGCAGCCTGCATACAGAAATCTCTTTTAGCTCACCAGAGGAGCATGATGTTGGGGCCCAATCCAAAACACAAACAAGTTACAAATTTAGACATCACATTGTGTATAAGTAAGTAAGCAGTTGGCCATTCTGTAGCTCAATTAAAGTCATAGGGAGCATAATGAACAACAGAGGGTTTCATACAAACATACTACAGCAAGCAAAACTATGCAATCATTAGGCTAGTATAAACTAGATTGTGAGCCTCATGCAATAATAGTTGGTTAATAGACCCCAAAGCTTCAGGCACACTTCGACAAAGTAATTAAATGGTAAGGCCTTTAATTATGTCAACTAATAGTTATACAAGTACCCAACATCAGGCATGATTCTTTGGGCATCTCACTAACTGAGACAAATAAAGCAATTGAAAAGAGCAAATTAACTATGCCTGAAACAAACAAGGAATTGAATTGTTGAGTTGCATGCAGTGACTTACCTTAACAGGTTGAAGAGGCTCAGCGCAACTCCTACTTCTCTTGCAAGGCTCCTTCCTAACATCTTGTACTTGGAAATCCTCAATCTTATCTTCATTGCACCCCCTCTGCAAGGTGACACAAACTAGTTACTCGTCTCCTTGGAAGATAAATATGCATACTTTCCAGTATGTGAACACAAAAGGATGAGATTATAACAAAACAACACCACATAATGAAACATGCTCCATCTCTTGCACTTGCACACAATGAAATGAGCATTTATTATGTCTGCACTATGTAAAAACTAGCATACCTTCAAACTGGATCTCCAGGTACTCTTGGAGAGCCTACTTTAGTGTACAACCAAACCTTTATGTCACCTATGAGTTAGACAAGGCCCCACTACAGCAGCCCTTAGTGTTTAAACCGTTGACAAGCTCTGTTAGAGTGTTAGGTCAAGAACAACAAGTAATCAAAGCAAACAGTCCTAGTATGGCTGGCTGATGCAAACAAGCAATTGAACAGATGTGTGAGCAAATCTTACATATCAAGAAAAGAAGTAAAGAAGGAGGCTTAAAGACCATCACTTGACTGACCAGATTTAAGGGGCATTTAAACATCATGTGCAACGTATGAACTAACATAAACATTGCATATTCCAGATTCTACAATGAAATGCACATGTATTAGGTTATGCCTGAAGGAAATATGCCCTAGAGGCAATAAGAAAGTTATTATTTATTTCCTTATATCATGATGAATGTTTATTATTCATGCTAGAATTGTATTAACCGGAAACATGATACATGTGTGAATACATAGACAAACTAAGTGTCACTAGTATGCCTCTACTTGACTAGCTCGTTTATCAAAGATGGTTATGTTTCCTAGCCATGGACAAAAGAGTTGTCATTTGATTAACGGGATCACATCATTGGGAGAATGATGTGATTGACTTGACCCATTCCGTTAGCTTAGCACTTGATCGTTTAGTATGTTGCTATTGCTTTCTTCATGACTTATACATGTTCATATGACTATGAGATTATGCAACTCCCGTTTACCAGAGGAACACTTTGTGTGCTACCAAATGTCACAATGTAACTGGGTGATTATAAAGGAGCTCTACAGGTGTCTCCGAAGGTACATGTTGAGTTGGCATATTTCGAGATTAGGATTTGTCACTCCGATTGTCGGAGAGGTATCTCTGGGCCCTCTCGGTAATGCACATCACTATAAGCCTTGCAAGCAATGTGAATAATGAGTTAGTTGTGGGATGATGCATTACATAACGAGTAAAGAGACTTGCCGGTAACGAGATTGAACTAGGTATTGAGATACCAACGATCAAATCTCGGGAAAGTAACATACCGATGACAAAGGGAACAACGTATGTCGTTATGCGGTTTGACCGATAAAGATCTTCGTAGAATATGTAGGAGCCAATATGAGCATCCAGGTTCCGCTATTGTTTATTGACCGGAAACATGTCTCGGTCATCTCTACATAGTTCTCGAACCCGTAGGGTCCGCACGCTTAAAGTTAGATGACGGTTATATTATGAGTTTATGTGTTTTGATGTACCGAAGATAGTTCGGAGTCCCGGATGTGATCACAGACATGATGAGGAGTCTCGAAATGGTCGAGACATGAAGATTGATATATTGGACGACTATGTTCGGACACCAGAATGGTTCCGGGAGGTTTCGAGCATATACCGGAGTACCGGGGGTTACTGGAACCCCCCCGGGAAGCTATTGGGCCTTATGGGCCTTAGTGGAAAGGAGAGAGGGAGGCCAGGAGGTGGCGCGCGGCCCCCCTTGCCCCAATCCGAATTGGGAAAGGGAAGGGGGCGGCGGCCCCCCTTCTCCTTCCTTCTCTCCACCTCCTCCTTCCCCCTTCTCCTACTTGGAATAGGAAAGGGGGGGGGGCAAACCTACTTGGAGTAGGATTGCCCCCCCTTGGGCACGCCTCTCCCCTTGGTTGCCCCCCTCCTCCTCCCCCCTTTATATACGGAGGAGGGGGCACCCCAAAGACACAACAATTGATCATTGATCTCTTAGCCGTGTGCGGTGCCCCCCTCCACCATAATCCACCTCGATGATATCGTAGCGGTGCTTAGGCGAAGCCCTGCGTCGGTAGAACATCATCATCGTCACCATGTCGTCGTGCTGACGGAACTCTCCCTCGAGACTCGTCTAGATCGGAGTTCGAGGGACGTCATCGAGCTGTACGTGTGCAAGAACTCGAAGGTGTCGTGCTTTCGGTGCTTGATCGGTCGGGCCGTGAAGACGTACGACTACATCAACCGCGTTGTGCTAACGCTTCCGCTTTCAGTCTACGAGGGTACGTGGATACACTCTCCCCTCTCGTTGCTATGCATCACCATGATCTTGCATGTGCGTAGGAAATATTTTGAAATTACTACGTTTCCCAACAATGCCATGTATGATGATGCCTAAATATACACTAACAGGCAGGAGTGATTCATCATTGCATGCACAATTAAATTGCAGGTTAAGGGCCAGTTCGATTCCGCCTTTTCAGGGCTTATTGTCAAAATAAGCCATAAAAGATGTAAAGAACTCATTTTTGAGTTATGGGCTTGGGCTTAACTAATTTCGCTTTGGAGGGGGGTGTTTCGGGTAGAACCTCACTAAAAATTGAAGGGAAGGGGAATAGTGAAATGACTCTGTTGTCTGCCTATATTACACTCAAAATGCAACTGCTGACGCCCGTGTCACACCTGACCCTCAAGTAAAAACAAACACGCAAGCGTTCATTGCCGTGCCCGCTTGCATCTCCTCTCCCCTTTCCCTCTACCTTGATCCCCTGCCTACAACACTAGGGTTCCTCCAGCGAACCGTCTGTTGGAAATATGCCCTAGAGGCAATAATAAATTGATTATTATTATTTTTCCTTGTTCATGATAATCGTTTATTATCCATGCTAGAATTGTATTGATAGGAAACTCAGATACATGTGTGGATACATAGACAACACCATGTCCCTAGTAAGCCTCTAGTTGACTAGCTCGTTAATCAATAGATGGTTACGGTTTCCTGACCATGGACATTGGATGTCGTTGATAACGGGATCACATCATTAGGAGAATGATGTGATGGACAAGACCTAATCCTAAGCCTAGCACAAGATCATGTAGTTCGTATGCTAAAGCTTTTCTAATGTCAAGTATCATTTCCTTAGACCATGAGATTGTGCAACTCCCGGATACCGTAGGAGTGCTTTGGGTGTGCCAAACGTCACAACGTAACTGGGTGGCTATAAAGGTACACTACGGGTATCTCTGAAAGTGTCTGTTGGGTTGGCACGAATCGAGATTGGGATTTTGTCACTCCGTGTAAACGGAGAGGTATCTCTGGGCCCACTCGGTAGGACATCATCATAATGTGCACAATGTGACCAAGGGGTTGATCACGGGATGATGTGTTACGGAACGAGTAAAGAGACTTGCTGGTAACGAGATTGAACAAGGTATCGGTATACCGACGATCGAATCTCGGGCAAGTACCATACGGCTAGACAAAGGGAATTGTATACGGGATCGATTGAGTCCTTGACATCGTGGTTCATCCGATGAGATCATCGTGGAACATGTGGGAGCCAACATGGGTATCCAGATCCCGCTGTTGGTTATTGACCGGAGAACGTCTCGGTCATGTCTGCATGTCTCCCGAACCCGTAGGGTCTACACACTTAAGGTTCGATGACGCTAGGGTTATAAAGGAAGTTTGTATGTGGTTACCGAATGTTGTTCGGAGTCCCGGATGAGATCCCGGACGTCACGAGGAGTTCCGGAATGGTCCGGAGGTAAAGATTTATATATAGGAAGTCCTATTTCGGCCATCGGGACAAGTTTCGGGGTCATCGGTATTGTACCGGGACCACCAGAAGGGTCCCGGGGGCCCACCGGGTGGGGCCACCTGCCCCGGGGGGCCACATGGGCTGTAGGGGGTGCGCCTTGGCCTACATGGGCCAAGGGCACCAGCCCCTAGAGGCCCATGCGCCAAGATAAAGGAAAAAGGGGAGAGTCCTAAAGGGGGAAGGCACCTCCGAGGTGCCTTTGGGGAGGATGGACTCCTCCCCCCTCCTTAGCCGCACCCCTTCCTTGGAGGAGGGGGCAAGGCTGCGCCTCCCCCCTCTCCCCTGCCCCTATATATAGTGGAGGGGAGGGAGGGCAACCATACCTGAGCCCTTGGCGCCTCCCTCCCTCCCGTGACACCTCCTCCTCTCCCGTAGGTGCTTGGCGAAGCCCTGCAGGATTGCCACGCTCCTCCATCACCACCACGCCGTTGTGCTGCTGCTGGATGGAGTCTTCCTCAACCTCTCCCTCTCTCCTTGTTGGATCAAGGCGTGGGAGACATCGTCGAGCTGTACGTGTGTTGAACGCGGAGGTGCCGTCCGTTCGGCACTAGATCATCGGTGATCTGAATCACGACGAGTACGACTCCATCAACCCCGTTCACTTGAACGCTTCCGCTTAGCGATCTACAAGGGTATGTAGATGCACTCTTCTTTCTACTCGTTGCTGGTCTCTCCATAGATAGATCTTGGTGATACGTAGGAAATTTTTTGAATTTCTGCTACGTTCCCCAACAGTGGCATCATGAGCTAGGTCTATTGCGTAGATTCTTTGCACGAGTAGAACACAAAGTTGTTGTGGGCGTTGATGTTGTTCAATATGCTTACCGTTACTAGTCCAATCTTGTTTCGACGGTATTGTGGGATGAAGCGGCCCGGACCAACCTTACACGTACGCTTACGAGAGACCGGTTCCACCGACAAACATGCACTAGTTGCATAAGGTGGCTGGCGGGTGTCTGTCTCTCCCACTTTAGTCGGATCGGATTCGATGAAAAGGGTCCTTATGAAGGGTAAATAGCAATTGGCATATCACGTTGTGGTTCATGCGTAGGTAAGAAACGTTCTTGCTAGAAACCCATAGCAGCCACGTAAAACATGCAAACAACAATTAGAGGACGTCTAACTTGTTTTTGCAGGGTATGCTATGTGATGTGATATGGCCAAAAAGGATGTGATGAATGATATATGTGACGTATGAGATTGATCATGTTCTTGTAATAGGAATCACGACTTGCATGTCGATGAGTATGACAACCGGCAGGAGCCATAGGAGTTGTCTTTATTTATTTGTGACCTGCGTGTCAACTTAAACATCATGTAATTACTTTACTTTATTGCTAACCGTTAGCCATAGTAGTAGAAGTAATAGTTGGCGAGGCAACTTCATGAAGACACGATGATGGAGATCATGATGATGGAGATCATGGTGTCATGCCGGTGACGATGATGATCATGGAGCCCCGAAGATGGAGATCAAAAGGAGCAAAGTGATGATGGCCATATCATGTCACTATTTGATTGCATGTGATGTTTATCATGTTTATACATCTTATTTGCTTAGAACGACGGTAGTAAATAAGATGATCCCTTACAACAATTTCAAGAAGTGTTCTCCCCTAACTGTGCACCGTTGCGACAGTTTGCTGTTTCAAAACATCACGTGATGATCGGGTGTTTTATTCAGACGTTCAAATACAACGGGTGTTGACGAGCCTAGCATGTACAGACATGGCCTCGGAACACACGCGAAACACTTAGGGTTAACTTGACGAGCCTAGCATGTACAGACATGGCCTCGGAACACGGAGACCGAAAGGTCGAACATGAGTCGTATAGAAGCTACGATCAACATGAAGATGTTCACCGATGATGACTAGTCCGTCTCACGTGATGATCGGACACGGCCTAGTTTGACTCGGATCATGTAATCACTTAGATGACTAGAGGGATGTCTATCTGAGTGGGAGTTCATAAGATGAACTTAATTATCCTGAACATAGTCAAAAGGTTTTTGCAAATTATGTCGTAGCTCATGCTATAGTTCTACTGTTTAGATATGCTCCTAGAGAAAAATTAGTTGAAAGTTGATAGTAGCAATTATGCGGACTAGGTCCGTAAACTGAGGATTGTCCTCATTGCTTCATAGAAGGCTTATGTCCTTAATGCACCGCTCAGTGTGCTGAACCCCAAACGTCGTCTGTGGATGTTGCGAACATCGGACATACACGTTTTGATAACTACGTGATAGTTCAGTTAAATGGTTTAAGTAGAGGCACCAAAGACATTTTCGAAACATCGCGGAACATATGAGATGTTTCGAGGGCTGAAATTGGGATTTCAGGCTCGTGCCCACGTCAAGAGGTATGAGACCTCCGACAATTTTCTTAGCCTACAAACTAAGGGAGAAAAGCTCAATCGTTGAGCTTGTGCTCAGATTGTCTGAGTGCAACAATCACTTGAATCAAGTGGGAGTTAATCTTCCAGATGAGATAGTGATGTTTCTCCAAAGTCATTGCCACCAAGCTGCTAGAGCTTCGTGATGAACTATAACATATCAGGGATAGATATGATGATCCTTGAGGTATTCGTGATGTTTGACACCGCGAAAGTAGAAATCAAGAAGGAGCATCAATTGTTGATGGTTGATGAAACCACTAGTTTCAAGAAGGGCAAGGGCAAGAAGGGGTACTTCATGAAACGGCAAATCAGCTGCTGCTCTAGTGAAGAAACCCAAGGTTGAACCCAAACCCGAGACTGAGTGCTTCTGTAATAAAGGGGACAACCACTGGAGCAGCATTACCCTAGATACTTGGTAGATGAGAAGGCTGGCAAGGTCGATAGAAGTATATTGGATATACATTATGTTAATGTGTACTTTACTAGTACTCCTAGTAGCACCAGGGTATTAAGATACCGGTTCAGTTGCTAAGTGTTAGTAACTCGAAATAAAAAGCTACAAAATAAAAGGAGACTAGCTAAAGGTGAGCTGACGATATGTGTTGGAAGTGTTTCCAAGGTTGATGTGATCAAGCATCGCACGCTCCCTCTACCACAGAGATTGGTGTTTGCGTTGAGCATAGACATGATTGGATTATGTCTATCGCAATACGGTTATTCATTTAAGGAGAATAATGGTTACTCTATTTATTTGAATAATACCTTCGATGGTCTTGCACCTAAATAAATGGTTTATTGAATCTCGATCGTAGTGATACACATTTTCATGCCAAAAGATATAAGATAGTAATGATAGTACCACTTACTTGTGGCACTGCCATGTAAGTCATAATGGTATAAAACGCATGAAGAAGCTCCATGTTGATGGATCTTTGGACTCACTCATTTTTGAAAAGTTTGAGACATGCGAACCATGTCTATTGGTATATATGCATGAAGAAGCTCCATGCAAATGGACCGTTCGGACTCACTTGATTTTGAATCACTTGAGATATGCAAATCATACCACATAGGCAAGATGACTGAAAAGCCTCGGTTTCAATAAGATGGAACAAGATAGCAACTTGTTGGAAGTAACACATTTTGATGTGTGTAGTCCAATGAGTGCTGAGGCATGAAGTGAATATCGTTATGATCTTACTTCACAGATGATTCGAGTAGATGTTGAGAATATTTACTTGATGAAACACAAGTCTGAATTATTGAATGGTTCAAGTAATTTCAGAGTGAAGTAGCAGATCATTGTGACAAGAGGATAAAATGTCTATGATATGATCATAGAGATGAATATCTGAGTTACGAGTTTTGGCACACAATTAAGACATTGTGGAAATTGTTTCGCAATTAATACCGCCTGGAACACCATAGTGTGATGGTGTGTCCGAACATCATAGTTGCACCCTATTGGATATGGTGCGTACCATGATGTCTCTTATCGAATTACCACTATTGTTCATGGGTTAGGCATTAGAGACAACCACATTCACTTTAAATAGGGCACCACGTAATTCCGTTGAGATGACACCGTATGAATTATGGTTTAGAGAAACCTAAGTTGTCGTTTCTTAAAAGTTTGGGGCTGCGACGCTTATGTGAAAAAGTTTCAGGATTAAGCTCGAACCCAAAGCGGATAAAATACATCTTCATAGGACACCCAAAACAGTTGGGTATACCTCCTAATTCAGATCCGAAAGCAATATGAATTGTTTCTAGAATCGGGTCCTTTCTCGAGGAAAGGTTTCTCTCGAAAGAGTTGAGTGGGAGGATGGTGGAGACTTGATGAGGTTATTGAACCATCACTTCAACCAGTGTGTAGCAGGGCACAGGAAGTTGTTCCCGTGGCACGTACACCAACTGAAGTGGAAGCTTATGATAATGATCATGAAACTTCGGATCAAGTCACTACCAAACCTCGTGGGATGACAAGGATGCGTACTACTTCAGAGTGGTACGTAATCCTGTCTTGGAAGTCATGTTGCTAGACAACAATGAACCTACGAGCTATGGAGAAGCGATGGTGGGCCCGGATTCCGTTAAATGGCTCAAGGCCATAAAACCCGAGAGAGGATCCATGTATGAAAACAAAGTGTAGACTTTGGAAGAACTACTTGATGGTCGTAAGGCTGTTAGGTACATATGGATTTTGAAAGGAAGACAGACAATGATGGTAAGTGTCACCATTGAGAAAGCTCGACTTGTCGTTAAGATGTTTTTCGACAAGTTCAAGGAGTTGACTACGATGAGACTTTCTCACTCGTAGCGATGCTAAGATTCTGTTGGAATTATATTAGCAATTACTGCAGTATTTATGAAATCTTGCAGATAGGATGACAAAACATTGTTTCCTCGACGATTCTTGAGGAAAGGTTATATGTGATACAACCGGAAGGTTTTGTCTATCCTGAAATATGCTAATAAGTATGCAAAGCTCCAGCAATCCTTCTGAGGACTGGAGTGAGCATCTCGGAGTTGGAATGTATGCTTTGATGATGATCAAAGATTTTGGGTGTATACAAAGTTTATGAGAAACTTGTATTTCCAAAGAAGTGAGTGGGAGCACTATAGAATTTCTGATGAGTATATGTTGTTGACATATTAATGATCAGAAATGACGTAGAATTTCTGGAAAGCATATAGGGTTATTTGGAAAGTGTTTTCAATGGAAAACCTGGATTAAGCTACTTGAACATTGAGCATCAAGATCTATAAGGATAGATCAAAACGCTTAATAGTACTTTCAAATGAGCACATACCTTAACATGATCTTGAAGGTGTTCAAGATGGACCAGTCAAAGAAGGAGTTCTTGCCTGAGTTGTAAGGTACGAAGTTAAGACTTAAAGCTCGACCATGGCAGAATAGAGAGAAAGGACGAAGGTCGTCCCCTATGCTTAAGACGTAGGCTCTTCAGTATGCTATACTGTGTACCGCACCTGAAGTGTGCCTTGCCATGAGTCAGTCAAGGGGTACAAGAGTGATCCAAGAATGGATCACAGGACAGCGGTCAAAGTTATCCTTAGTAACTAGTGGATTAAGGAATTTTCTCAATTATGGAGGTGGTAAAAGAGTTCGTCGTAAAGGGTTACGTCGATGCAAGCTTAACACCTATCCGGATAGCTCTGAGTAGAGATACCGG
Organism: Triticum dicoccoides; assembly: GCF_002162155.2. Taxonomy (NCBI): domain Eukaryota; kingdom Viridiplantae; phylum Streptophyta; class Magnoliopsida; order Poales; family Poaceae; genus Triticum; species Triticum dicoccoides. The sequence goes on from NC_041385.1 coordinate 105,213,771, forward strand.
ATACGTATAATGGAGCAACAATTTAGAATAGCTCCAAGTAGAACAGTTATTTGGAATAGCTCCAAATAGAACGTGGTAGCTGCATCTAGGAGATGACATAGAGATTTGTAAAGCACACACGGATCTGAAAGGTTCAGACCCGTTGACTATAACCTCTCTCACAAGCATAACACGATCAAACCCAGAACTCATCGAGTGTTAATCACATGGTAAATGTGAACTAGATTATTGACTCTAGTAAACTCTTTGGGTGTTAGTCACATGGGGATGTGACCTTGAGTGTTAATCACATATCAATGTGAACTAGATTATTGACTCTAGTGCAAGTGGGAGACTGTTGGAAATATGCCCTAGAGGCAATAATAAATTGATTATTATTATATTTCCTTGTTCATGATAATCGTTTATTATCCATGCTAGAATTGTATTGATAGGAAACTCAGATACATGTGTGGATACATAGACAACACCATGTCCCTAGTAAGCCTCTAGTTGACTAGCTCGTTAATCAATAGATGGTTACGGTTTCCTGACCATGGACATTGGATGTCGTTGATAACGGGATCACATCATTAGGAGAATGATGTGATGGACAAGACCTAATCCTAAGCCTAGCACAAGATCATGTAGTTCGTATGCTAAAGCTTTTCTAATGTCAAGTATCATTTCCTTAGACCATGAGATTGTGCAACTCCCGGATACCGTAGGAGTGCTTTGGGTGTGCCAAACGTCACAACGTAACTGGGTGGCTATAAAGGTACACTACGGGTATCTCTGAAAGTGTCTGTTGGGTTGGCACGAATCGAGATTGGGATTTTGTCACTCCGTGTAAACGGAGAGGTATCTCTGGGCCCACTCGGTAGGACATCATCATAATGTGCACAATGTGACCAAGGGGTTGATCACGGGATGATGGGTTACGGAACGAGTAAAGAGACTTGCTGGTAACGAGATTGAACAAGGTATCGGTATACCGACGATCGAATCTCGGGCAAGTACCATACCGCTAGACAAAGGGAATTGTATACGGGATCGATTGAGTCCTTGACATCGTGGTTCATCCGATGAGATCATCGTGGAACATGTGGGAGCCAACATGGGTATCCAGATCCCGCTGTTGGTTATTGACCGGAGAACGTCTCGGTCATGTCTGCATGTCTCACGAACCCGTAGGGTCTACACACTTAAGGTTCAATGACGCTAGGGTTATAAAGGAAGTTTGTATGTGGTTACCGAATGTTGTTCGGAGTCCCGGATGAGATCCCGGACGTCACGAGGAGTTCCGGAATGGTCCGGAGGTAAAGATTTATATATAGGAAGTCCTATTTCGGCCATCGGGACAAGTTTCGGGGTCATCGGTATTGTACCGGGACCACCGGAAGGGTCCCGGGGGCCCACCGGGTGGGGCCACCTGCCCCGGGGGGCCACATGGGCTGTAGGGGGTGCGCCTTGGCCTACATGGGCCAAGGGCACCAGCCCCTAGAGGCCCATGCGCCAAGATAAAGGAAAAAGGGGAGAGTCCTAAAGGGGGAAGGCACCTCCGAGGTGCCTTGGGGAGGATGGACTCCTCCCCCCTCCTTAGCCGCACCCCTTCCTTGGAGGAGGGGGCAAGGCTGCGCCTCCCCCCTCTCCCCTGCCCCTATATATAGTGGAGGGGAGGGAGGGCAACCATACCTGAGCCCTTGGCGCCTCCCTCCCTCCCGTGACACCTCCTCCTCTCCCGTAGGTGCTTGGCGAAGCCCTGCAGGATTGCCACGCTCCTCCATCACCACCACGCCGTTGTGCTGCTGCTGGATGGAGTCTTCCTCAACCTCTCCCTCTCTCCTTGCTGGATCAAGGCGTGGGAGACATCGTCGAGCTGTACGTGTGTTGAACGCGGAGGTGCCGTCCGTTCGGCACTAGATCATCGGTGATCTGAATCACGACGAGTACGACTCCATCAACCCCGTTCACTTGAACGCTTCCGCTTAGCGATCTACAAGGGTATGTAGATGCACTCTTCTTTCTACTCATTGCTGGTCTCTCCATAGATAGATCTTGGTGATACGTAGGAAAATTTTTGAATTTCTGCTACGTTCCCCAACACCGTCACCACTGGTCCCATCTGGCCTGGTCCTCGATGATGCTATGTCCAGCTAGGCTACATGGCCGACGGGTAGGGGCAAATCTCCTTGGCTGCTATATGATGCTTTCAGGTGGTGCTGCTATATGATAATAAACAACGACTTGGACCATCGAATTTCAATAAATAATTGTTCTTCATTTAAATGTGGGCCATGCGTTCTTCATTTAAATTAGGTAATGGGATCTCTATGGAAAACATTGACCAAAGTAAATTGTGCCAAGTAGATGGTATCTATGTATTTGCATTTTGAGCAAATAGTGATGGTCTGTTTTCCTATCATATTAATTACTGCACTGGGTTCAATCTGTGATGCTTGCAAGTCAAATTAATTTTCATATGCGCAGCCAAATGAAAAAAATATAATGCAATCCAGACTTTCCACTGATCATACCAAAGATAAGCTGAAAACTTAATGAAAAGAACTGGTTGTCTTATTACATGAACTTATATTCACAGTGCTTATTTTCTTAGGATAACTCGTAATAACTGTCCCTAAGAAACTTGGCTAATAGAACTTACATACAAATAACATGTCACGATGATTGCAATGGAGGAGTGACGTACCATAGCACACTATATAGGCTCACCACTGCCTCTCCTTTTTTTGCGAAGTTTCATGAAATTGCCACATACATCTTGTACTTTTTCATTGTGTAACCCTATCTGCAAGTTGACACGGCTAATTTCAGACATCTCTACATGATACTACATTGCATATCCCTTGCACATATTTAAACCACCAATTAATGATTGTGTGCATAGCATAAACTAGCCATGACTCTGTGTGTTGGACTAGCAGGCACTCTAAGGGAGCCTAATGTAGTGCACTGGAATTCCTACATGCCACCTACGATTTTGTGTAATGTACTGCCTCTGTTCCTAAATATATGTTTTTGTAGAGATTCCAGTATGGACCACATACATATTTATATAGATGCATTTTCGAGTGTAGATTCACTCATTTTGCTCCGTATGTAGCCTATAGTGGAATCTCTTGAAAGACTTATATTTAGGAACGGAGGTACAAGGGTCATGTATGACATCTACATATCTAATTCAACAGCCAGTAGTAGAAATCATTGTCTGCACAAAGGGATTACTGGTCGAAAATCCTAGCAAAGCACACTGGCAGGCACAGAACAATACAAGAGAGAGAGAGACACACTTACAAGATCATAGCAATGCCTCAGTCCAGGATCTTGGTTGGCCAAGCTGTTAGATCCAGAAGAAACATCGTCCTTGTAGTTTTTGCCAGCTGCATAACAGGTAACAGCGACCGGTTAGTATATTTGAAGTACATCGGGCAGGTGATGCTGGACGGGTTTAAAGGTGACAAGTACCTAGGCCGTGGCGGGTGCTTGGCATCTCTCCAGACGGTGTGAATCAGGTTAGAAACGTCAAGGGTGATGACACTACACTGGCTATCGGGGTCCGGTAAGGAGATCTAGAACCATCGAGTAGGGTGTTTGTGGAGCGGCTCCCGTAGGGTGGACTACAGTGTGGGCGAAGCGGATCTATGGCCGTGGACGAGGGCATAGGTGAAGCTGCTCCGGTGGTTGGGTTAAGGATGGTGTCGACGATGCGGATCTGCGGCCATGGACGGGGCGTCAGAAGCTGCTCCGGTGGTTGGGTTAAGGATGGTGTTGACGATGCGGATCTGCGGCCGTGGACGGGGCGTCAGAAGCTGCTCCGGTGGTTGGGTTAAGGATGGTGTCGATGATGCGGATCTGCGGCCGTGGATGGGGCGTCAGAAGATGCTTAGGTTGGATGAGGGTGCGAGGAAGTGGATCTGAGGCCGTGGACTTGTGAGTTGGCAAAGCGGCCCCGGTAGGGTTGAGAATGGTATAGGCGAAGCTACTCCAGTAGGGTTGATGATGGTGTCGGCGAAGAGGCTCCGGTACGGTTGAGGAAGGTGTCGGTGAAGAGGATCAGAGGCCGTCGACGGGGGCGTCGGTGGGGCGGCTCCGGGATGTGTGGACGAAGCGTCTTCGGTGGGGAGTACGAATGAGCCGCTGCAGATGTGCGGTGGTTGACGAGAGTACCGACGAAGCAGATCCGGCGCCGTGGAGAAGGCCGACACTGAATGGGCTGTGGTACAGTGGTGGATGAGCAGTCTACTTGTTTCTAGGGGAGGTGGGAGGGGTAGATGCGGCCGCAGAAGCAGATCCGGCAAGGTGGACGCCGCTGGCAGTGAATGGGCCATGGTACGCCGGTGGATGAGCAGTCTAGGGTTTCGAGAGGGAAGGGGAGAAAGGGCGATGAAGTACGGACGGCGTGATGTAAGATGCTCTAGTGCTATGGAGTTAGTCGTTTTTGCGGGAAGGGGAGAGGAAATGTGGGTGCCGTGTAGTGGGGGGAACCGGAAATTACCAAAGCAGCCCCGACCTATTATGTAGATGAGGGCGGTATTGTAATTGTTGGTCTCCGTGCACCAAGGACAAAAGGGGAATTTCGCATGCTAAAGACTAAGGTGGCGGGAATTTTAGAAGGAGGCGGGAGATTTTGCTGCCCGCGGGATCATTCGTATCCAGTTTCAACTAAGTTTGGACCGTGCTAGCGGGAAGGTCATGCTAGACTATGTACACGGGGCACGCGTCAGCAGTTAATAACTGGTGTGAAGTCCACCCTAGAAAAAAGACAATAACTCAGGATGATGCGCCGATGACTTGGACGTCCACACGGGCGCGACCAATCATACGAGTGTAGTGGCGCGTTCACAAAAAAAGGGATCAAACGCCCAGCCTATGTATTTCTCGTGTAAATAGATAATTTAGTGTCATTGGGTATTTACTTTAAACATAATGCATTGACGTGTTAGTGTAGAGGCGCACAAAAAAGAAATGGATATTGTAGTCCGCTACTTAAAAGTGTTACCTCATATAATTACATAGCCTCCTTTTCATAAATTGCGTACCCGTTGAATTCATATATGAATATTACATATATTACTTCAAAATAGAAACTTAAATCATCCAAGACTAATGAATTTGAATGCAAGAGTAACAATGGTGCATGTACATGATTGCTACATTGGTTGTTTGAAGGAACATCACTGTAACTTTGCATGCACAACTGAAAAGGTTTATTTAAATTAAAAAATGTGATATGTGAGTGTCCAATCTTTATAGCGTTGAATCGGTATTGTACCTTTGGCCATGATATGAAATAGATATTGACTTATGTTCAAGCGATGCATGTCCACGATCGCTAGATACTGATACATGAATGAATTGTGCAATCTCTCTCACACACATACATATCTCATTTCCCTGTGGGCATCGGAATCACACACGCGCACTTCGTGTATTTCTCTCCCTCCATCAAGGTTAAATTCGTCTTTCTACCCCATCCTACAAGTCTCTCACACAGAAACACACACGCTCTCTCTGTCTAACACGCCCACCCCTTTAATTCTGCCCACCCACACCACTAATGTCTCAAAGTATAATCATGTCTCTCACACATATGCCTAAGGTTAACTCGAGTTCCGGAACCATATGAATACATACGATGGGATTCCAATAGAGCACCTTTTGTTTTGAGATTTCCCTCTCTCTCTCTCTCTCTCTCTCTCTCTCACACACACACACACACACACACACACACACACACACACACACACACACATGCGCGTGCGCGCATAGTTTCTCGCTTCATTTTTTCCGGCACTTGCATGCACACCATTTGTTTATCTTCGTGATGCTTTAAGTATGACTCGCATAAATGCTATCTACCTATCCCTTAATATAGCTAGATATGTGTCACACAAACTCCTTCTCCCTACTAGCAAAATGCCCATGCATTGCACGGAACATTAAGATGCATTTGTATGAGTAGTCTATCTTGTGGCAGAAAAGGATGAACTAGGGAATACCTTATTTGCAAATGCGGAAAGGGGTGTGGGTATCTTTTTGCAAAATTGCCATAGTTTCCTTCCTATCCGTCAGATATAAATCGGATGGCCTATATTGCAGGATGGCAGGAACACCATCATCACCAACTCTGTTTTTTATAAGAAAGTAGAGATATGTGAGTGTCACTGCCCCCCCTCCCCCACACACCCACACACCCACACTTCCCAACACCGAAGGAGTAGGGTGACACCTCGATCTTGATACTAATCTATCGACTGGCTTCTCTCTCAAACATACACACACACAGTACCCAACACCGAAGGAGGAGGGTGGCACCTCGATCTTGATAATAATCTATCCACTCCTCTTTTAAACACACACACTGTTGGAAATATGCCCTAGAGGCAATAATAAAAGGATTATTATTATATTTCTTTGTTCATGATAGTTGTCTTTTATTCATGCTATAATTGTATTATCCAGAAATCGTAATACACGTGTGAATACTTAGACCACAACATGTCCCTAGTGAGCCTCTAGTTGACTAGCTCGTTGATCAACAGATAGTCATGGTTTCCTGACTATGGACATTGGATGTCGTTGATAACGGGATCACATCATTAGGAGAATGATGTGATGGACAAGACCCAATCCTAAGCATAACACAAGATCGTGTAGTTCGTTTTGCTAGAGCTTTTCCTATGTCAGGTATCTCTTCCTTAGACCATGAGATCATGTAACTCCTGGATACCGTAGGAGTGCTTTGGGTCTACCAAACGTCACAACGTAACTGGGTGACTATAAAGGTGCACTACAGGTATCTCCGAAAGTGTCTGTTGGGTTGACACGGATCAAGACTTGGATTTGTCACTCCGTATTACGGAGAGGTATCACTGGGCCCACTCGGTAGTGCATCATCATAATGAGCTCAAAGTGCCAAGTGTCTGGTCACGGAATCATGCATTACGGTACGAGTAAAGTGACTTGCCGGCAACAAGATTGAATGAGGTATTGGGATACCGACGATCGAATCTCGGGCAAGTAACATACCGTTTGACAAAGGGAATTGTATACGGGGTTGCTTGAATCCTCGACATCGTGGTTCATCCGATGAGATCATCGAGGAGTATGTGGGAGCCAACATGGGTATCCAGATCCCGCTGTTGGTTATTGACCGGAGAGCCGTCTAGGTCATGTCTGCATGTCCCCCGAACCCGTAGGGTCTACACACTTAAGGTTCGGTGACGCTAGGGTTGTATGAATATGAGTATGCAGCAAAATGAATGTTGTTCGGAGTCCCGGATGAGATCCTGGACGTCACGAGGAGTTCTGGAATGGTCCGGAGCTAAAGAATTATATATAGGAAGTGTTGTTTCAGCCATCGGGAAAGTTTCGGGGTCACCCAGTATTGTACCGGGACCACCGGAAGGGTCCCGGGGGTCCACCGGGTGGGGCCACCTATCCCGGAGGGCCCCGTGGGCTGAAGTGGGAGGGGAACCATCCCCTAGTGGGCTGGTGCGCCCCCCTTGGGCCCCCTGCGCCTAGGGTTGGAAACCCTTGGGTGGGGGCGCACCACTTGCCTTGGGGGGCACTCCACCCCCCTGGCCGCCGCCCCCTTGGGAGATTCCCATCTCCAGGGCCGGCGCCCCCCCTGGGGGCCTATATAAATGAGGGGGGGGAGGGAGGGCAGCCGCACCCTGAGTCTTGGCGCCTCCCTCCCCCTGCTACACCTCTTCCTCCCGCAGTTGCTTGGCGAAGCCCTGCCGGAGTCCTGCTGCATCCACCACCACGCCGTCGTGCTGCCGGATCTTCATCAACCTCTCCTCCCCCCTTGCTGGATCAAGATGGAGGAGACGTCATGCTGACTGTACGTGTGTTGAACATGGAGGTGCCGTCCGTTCGGCGCTAGGATCTCCGGTGATAGGATCACGACGAGAACGACTACCTCAACCCCGTTCTCTTGAACGCTTCCGCACGCGATCTACAAGTGGTATGTAGATGCATCTCTCTCTTTCGTTGCTAGATGAACTCATAGATTGATCTTGGTGAACGTAGGAATTTTTTTATTTTATGCAACGTTCCCCAACAGTGGCATCATGAGCTAGGTCTATGCGTAGTTCTCTATTGCACGAGTAGAACACAAATCTGTTGTGGGCGTAGATCTTGTCAACTTGCTTGCCACTACTAGTCTTTTCTTGCTACAGTGGTATTGTGGGATGAAGCGGCCCGGACCGACCTTACACGTACGCTTACGTGAGACAGGTTCCACCGACTGACATGCACTAGTTGCATAAGGTGGCTAGCGGGTGTCTGTCTCTCCTACTTTAGTTGGAGCGGATTTGATGAAAAGGGTCCTTATGAAGGGTAAATAGAAGTTGACAAAATCACGTTGTGGTTATTCGTAGGTAAGAAAACGTTCTTGCTAGAACACAATTGCAGCCACGTAAAAGATGCAACAACAATTAGAGGACGTCTAACTTGTTTTTGCAGCAATTGTCATGTGATGTAATATGGCCAGAAGTTGTGATGAATGATTAATGATATATTGTGATGTATGAGATCATGTTCTTGTAATAGGAATCACGACTTGCATGTCGATGAGTATGACAACCGGCAGGAGCCATAGGAGTTGTCTTAATTATTGTATGACCTGCGTGTCAATGATTTAACGCCATGTAATTACTTTACTTTATTGCTAAGCCATTAGCTATAGTAGTAGAAGTAATAGTTGGCGAGCAACTTCATGGAGGCACGATGATGGAGATCATGGTGTCATGCCGGTGACGATGATGATCATGGAGCCCCAAAGATGGAGATCGAAGGAGCTATATGATATTGGCCATATCATGTCACAAATATATATAATTGCATGTGATGTTTATTATGTTTTATGCATCTTGTTTACTTAGAACGGCGGTAGTAAATAAGATGATCCCTTATAATAATTTCAAGAAAGTGTTCCCCCTAACTGTGCGCCATTGCTAAAGTTCGTCGTTTCGAAGCACCACGTGATGATCGGGTGTGATAGATCCTTACATTCACATACAACGGGTGTAAGACAATTTTACACATGCAAAACACTTAGGGTTAACTTGACGAGCCTAGCATGTATAGACATGGCCTCGGAACACAAGAGACCAAAAGGTCGAACATGAGTCATATGGAAGATACGATCAACATGGAGATGTTCACCGATGATGACCAGTCCGTCTCACGTGAGGATCGGACACGGCCTAGTCGACTCGGATCGTGTAACACTTAGATGACTAGAGGGATGTGAATCTGAGTGGGAGTTCATTAAATAATTTGATTAGATGAACTTAATTCTCATGAACTTAGTCTAAAATCTTTGCAAAATATGTCTTGTAGATCAAATGGCCAACGCTCATGTCAACACGAACTTCAAGGCATTCCTAGAGAAAACCAAGCTGAAAGATGATGGCAGCAACTATTCGGACTGGGTCGGGAACCTGAGGATCATCCTCATAGCAGCCAAGAAAGCATATGTCCTAGAAGGACCTCTAGGTGAAGCACCCATCCCAGAGAACCAAGACGTTATGAACGCTTGGCAGTCACGTGCTGATGATTACTCCCTCGTTCAGTGCGGCATGCTTTACAACTTAGAACCGGGGCTCCAAAAGCGTTTTGAGAAACACGGAGCATATGAGATGTTCGAGGAGCTGAAAATGGTTTTTCAAGCTCATGCCCGGGTCGAGAGATATGAAGTCTCCGACAAGTTCTATAGTTGTAAGATGGAGGAAAACAGTTCTGTCAGTGAGCACATACTCAAAATGTCTGGGTTGCACAACCGCCTGTCCCAGCTGGAGATCAACCTCCCGGACGAGGCGGTCATTGACAGAATCCTTCAGTCGCTCCCACCGAGCTACAAGAGCTTTGTGATGAACTACAATATGCAGGGGATGGTGAAGACCATTCCTGAAGTATTCTCAATGCTGAAGTCAGCAGAGGTTGAAATCAAGAAAGAACATCAAGTGTTGATGGTCAATAAGACCACTAAGTTCAAGAAGGGCAAGGGTAAGAAGAACTTCAAGAAGGACGGCAAAGATGTTGCCGCGCCCGGTAAGCCAGTTGCCGGGAAGAAGTCAAAGAATGGACCCAAGCCTGAGACTGAGTGCTTTTATTGCAAAGGGAAGGGTCACTGGAAGCGGAACTGCCCCAAATACTTAGCGGATAAGAAGGCCAGCAACACTAAAGGTATATGTGATATACATGTAATTGATGTGTACCTTACCAGTACTCGTAGTAACTCCTGGGTATTTGATACCGGTGCCATTGCTCACATTTGTAACTCACAGCAGGAGCTGCGGAATAAGCGGAGACTGGCGAAGGACGAGGTGACGATGCACGTCGGGAATGATTCCAAGGTCGATGTGATCACCGTCGGCACGCTACCTCTGCATTTACCCACGGGATTAGTTATGAACCTCAATAATTGTTATTTCGTGCCAAGTTTGAGCATGAACATTGTATCTGGATCTCGTTTAATATGAGATGGCTACTCATTTAAATCTGAGAATAATGGTTGTTCTATTTATATGAGAGATATGTTTTATGGTCATGCCCCGATGGTCAATGGTTTATTCTTAATGAATCTCGAACGTAATGTTACACATATTCATAGTGTGAATACCAAAAGATGTAAAGTTGATAATGATAGTCCCACATACTTGTGGCACTGCCGCCTTGGTCACATTGGTGTCAAGCTCATGAAGAAGCTCCATGCTGATGGACTTTTAGAGTCTCTCGATTATGAATCATTTGACACATGCGAACCATGCCTCATGGGCAAAATGACCAAGACTCCGTTCTCCGGAATAATGGAGCGAGCAACCAACTTATTGGAAATCATACATACTGATGTGTGTGGTCCAATGAGCGTTGAGGCTCGCGGAGGATATCGTTATGTTCTCACTCTCACTGATGACTTAAGTAGATATGGGTATGTCTACTTGATGAAAAACAAGTCTGAGACCTTTGAAAAGTTCAAGGAATTTCAGAATGAAGTAGAGAATCAACGTGACCGAAAGATAAAATTCTTATGATCGGATTGTGGAGGAGAATATTTAAGTCCCGAATTTGGTACACACTTAAGAAAATGTGGAATCGTTTCACAACTCACGCCGCCTGGAACACCTCAGCGTAACGGTGTGTCCGAACGTCGTAAACGCACTCTATTGGACATGGTGCGATCTATGATGTCTCTTACCGATTTACTGCTATCATTTTGGGGATACACTCTAGAGACAGCTACATTCACTTTAAATAGGGCTCCGTCTAAATCCGTTGAGACGACACCGTATGAATTATGGTTTGGGAAGAAACCTAAGCTGTCGTTTCTAAAAGTTTGGGGATGCGATGCTTATGTCAAGAAACTTCAACCTAAAAAGCTCGAACCCAAGTCAAAAAAATGCGTCTTCATAGGATACCCTAAGGAAACCATTGGGTATACCTTCTACCTTAGATCCGAAGGCAAGATCTTTGTTGCCAAGAACGAATCCTTTCTGTAAAAAGAGTTTCTCTCGAAAGGAGTAAGTCGGAGGAAAGTAGAACTCGGTGAAGTACTACCTCTTGAACTGGAAAGTAGTGCAACTCAGGAAAATGTTCCTGTGGTGCCTACACCGACTGGAGAGGAAATTAGTGATGATGATCAAGGTACTTCGGATCAAGTTGCTACTGAACTTCATAGGTCCACGAGGACATGTTCCACACCAGAGTGGTATGGCAACCCTGTCCTGGAAATCATGTTGTTAGACAACGGTGAACCTTCGAACTATGAAGAAGCGATGGCGGGCCCAGATTCCAACAAATGGCTAGAAGCCATGCAATCCGAGATAGAATCCATGTATGAAAACAAAGTATGGACTTTGACTGACTTGCCCGATGATCGGCGAGCAATAGAAAACAAATGGATCTTTAAGAAGAAGACGGACGCGGATGGTAATGTCACCATCTATAAAGCTCGACTTGTTGCTAAGGGTTATCGACAAGTTCAAGGGGTTGACTACGATGAGACCTTCTCTCCCGTAGCGAAGCTTAAGTCCGTCTGAATCATTTTAGCAATTGCCGCATACTATGATTGTGAGATATGGCAGATGGACGTCAAAACGGCATTCCTTAACGGTTATCTTAAGGAAGAGTTGTATATGATGCAACCGGAAGGTTTTGTCGATCCTAAGAATGCTAACAAAGTATGCAAGCTCCAACGATCCATTTATGGGCTGGTGCAAGCATCTCGGAGTTGGAACATTCGCTTTGATGAGATGATCAAAGCGTTTGGGTTTATGCAGACTTATGGAGAAGCCTGCGTTTACAAGAAAGTGAGTGGGAGCTCTGTAGCATTTCTAATATTATATGTAGATGACATACTTTTGATGGGAAAAGATATAGAATTCTTGGACAACATTAAGGCCTACTTGAATAAGTGTTTTTCAATGAAGGACCTTGGAGAAGCTGCTTACATATTAGGCATCAAGATCTATAGGGATAGATCGAGACGCCTCATAGGTCTTTCACAAAGCACATACCTTGATAAGATTTTGAAGAAGTTCAAAATGGATCAGTCCAAGAAAGGGTTCTTGCCTGTATTGCAAGGTGTGAGATTGAGCTCGGCTCAATGCCCGACCACGACAGAAGATAAAGAAGAGATGAGTGTCATCCCCTATGCCTCAGCCATAGGATCTATTATGTATGCCATGCTGTGTACCAGAACAGATGTAAACCTTGCCGTAAGTTTGGTAGGTAGGTATCAAAGTAATCCCGGCAAGGAACACTAGACAACGGTCAAGAATATCCTAAAGTACCTGAAAAGGACAAAGGACATGTTTCTTGTTTATGGAGGTGACGAAGAGCTCGTCGTAAAGGTTACGTCGACGCTAGCTTCGACACAGATCTGGATGACTCTAAGTCACAAACCGGATACGTGTATATATTGAATCGTGGAGCAGTAAGCTGGTGCAGTTGCAAGCAGAGCGTCGTGGCAGGATCTACATGTGAAGTGGAGTACATGGCAGCCTCGGAGGCAGCGCATGAAGCAATATGGATGAAGGAGTTCATCACCGACCTAGGAGTCATACCCAATGCGTCGGGGCCGATCACTCTCTTCGGGTGACAACACTGGAGCTATTGCCCTTGCCAAGGAGCCCAGGTTTCACAAGAAGACCAGGCACATCAAGCGTCGTTTCAACTCCATCCGTGAAAATGTTCAAGATGGAGACATAGATATTTGCAAAGTACATACGGATCTGAATGTTGCAGATCCATTGACTAAACCTCTTCCGCGAGCAAAACATGATCAACACCAGAACTCTATGGGTGTTCGATTCATCACAATGTAACTAGATTATTGACTCTAGTGCAAGTGGGAGACTGTTGGAAATATACCCTAGAGGCAATAATAAAAGGATTATTATTATATTTCTTTGTTCATGATAGTTGTCTTTTATTCATGCTATAATTGTATTATCCGGAAATCGTAATACACGTGTGACTACTTAGACCACAACATGTCCCTAGTGAGCCTCTAGTTGACTAGCTCGTTGATCAATAGATAGTCATGATTTTCTGACTATGGACATTGGATGTCGTTGATAACGGGATCACATCATTAGGAGAATGATGTGATGGACAAGACCCAATCCTAAGCATAGCACAAGATCGTGTAGTTCGTTTTGCTAGAGCTTTTCCTATGTCAAGTATCTCTTCCTTAGACCATGAGATCGTGTAACTCCTGAATACCGTAGGAGTGCTTTGGGTGTACCAAATGTCACAACATAACTGGGTGACTACAAAGGTGCACTACAGGTATCTCCGAAAGTGTCTGTTGGGTTGACACGGATCGAGACTGGGATTTGTCACTCCGTATTACGGAGAGGTATCACTGGGCCCACTCGGTAGTGCATCATCGTAATGAGCTCAAAGTGACCAAGTGTCTGGTCACGGGATAATGCATTACGGTACGAGTAAAGTGACTTGCCGGCAATGAGATTGAACGAAGTATTGGGATACCGACGATTGAATCTCGGGCAAGTAACATACCGTTTGACAAAGGGAATTGTATACGGGGTTGCTTGAATCCTCAACATCGTGGTTCATCCGATGAGATCATCGAGGAGTATGTGGGAGCCAACATGGGTATCCAGATCCCGCTGTTGGTTATTGACCGGAGAGCCGTCTCGGTCATGTCTGCATGTCTCCCGAACCCGTAGGGTCTACACACTTAAGGTTCGGTGGCGCTAGGGTTGTATGAATACAAACCGTATGTTGTTCGGAGTCCCGGATGAGATCCCGGACGTCACGAGGAGTTCCGGAATGGTCCGGAGGTAAAGAATTATATATAGGAAGTGTTGTTTCGGCCATCGAGAAAGTTTTGGGGTCACCCGGTATTGTACCGGGACCACCAGAAGGGTCCCGGGGGTCCACCGGGTGGGGCCACCTATCCCGGAGGGCCCCGTGGGCTGAAGTGGGAGGGGAACCAGCCCCTAGTGGGCTGGTGCGCCCCCCTTGGCCCCCCCTGTGGCTAGGGTTGGAAACCCTAGGGTGGGGGGGGCGCACCACTTGCCTTGGGGGGCACTCCACCCCCTGGCCGCCGCCCCCTTGGGAGATTCCCATCTCCAGGGCCGGCGCCCCTCCTGGGGGCCTATATAAAGGAGGGGGGAGGGAGGGCAGCCGCACCCTGAGTCTTGGCGCCTCCCTCCCCCTACTACACCTCTTCCTCCTCCCGCAGTTGCTTGGCGAAGCCCTGCCGGAGTCCTGCTGCATCCACCACCACGCCGTCGTGCTGCTGGATCTTCATCAACCTCTCCTTCCCCCTTGCTAGATCAAGACGGAGGAGACATCACGCTGACCGTACGTGTGTTGAACGCGGAGGTGCCGTCCTTTCGGCGCTAGGATCTCCGGTGATAGGATCACGACGAGAACGACTACCTCAACCCCGTTCTCTTGAACGCTTCCGCACGCGATCTACAAGTGGTATGTAGATGCATCTCTCTCTCTCGTTGCTAGATGAACTCATAGATTGATCTTGGTGAACGTAGGATTTTTTTATTTTATGCAACGTTCCCCAACACACACATACACACACACTCACTAGTTGTGCCTCTGTGCCTACCGCGCACACTCTCGATACGTCTTTCTCTCCCTCCCTCCCCCCAACAATGACAGTAGAAGGGTCACAACTCGATCTGATCATAATCTTTCAAATTGGTTACTCTCTCAAACATTGTGTCTCGGTGCCCCGCTCGGTAGCCCCCTCGATATGTAGACTTCTCGCGCGCGCACAACTGTAGTGACGATGACGCTGAACCCAGTGTGCCTTGTTTTTACCGGCCTCATGTGATAGTTTTCACCCTGTTTTCTGTTAATTAACAAGGCAACCTTTTCTTTGTTACTACTAGTGAATCTGAAATCACTCGGGGCAGACATAAAATATATCACTTCAACCCAATTATCGCAACATCTATTTTAAAAGAAACTAGCTAGCTGCCCATGCGTTGCACGAAACATCAAGATGCATTTGTATGAGTAGTTTATCTTGTGAGAGAAAAGGCTGAACGAGGGAAGGCCTTATTTTTGAACGTGGAGAGGTGTGTGTGTATATTTTTGCAAACTTGCCATGGTTTCTTTCCTATCCGTTAGATATAAATCCGACGGCCTATATTGCAGGATGGCACGCACACCATCATCAACAACTCTGTTTTCTACTCCCTCCGTTCCTAAATAGTCCCTCCGTCCGAAAATACTTGTCATCAAAATGGATAAAAAGAGATGTATCTAAAACTAAAATACGTCTAGATACATTTCCTTTTATCCATTTTGATGACAAATATTTCCGGACGGAGGGAGTATTTGTCTTTTTAGAGATTTCAACAAGTGACTATAACCGGACCTTACCAATATACTCAAAAAAGTAGTCCATAATTTTGATGTTACCCTCTTTTCTTGGCGGTGCAGTGCCATCTGGATACCTCATAAATAAATCAAGGAGAAATCTGACCCCTTCCTAAAAATACATACGGAGCAAAATGAGTGAATCTACACTCTAAAATATGTCTACATACACATCTGTATGTGGTAGTCCATTTGAAATCTGAAAAAGACAAATATTTAGGAACGAATGCAGTATAAGAGTAGACATGGAGATATATCTCCAGCATGGTCTACAACAAAAATGTGCTGGACTGGTTAGCATCGGATGCTCGCAACGCGATGACATGAGTTCGAATTCTGTCTTTTAACTTTAGATTTTTATATTATATATTACTTATTTAATATATACTTCTTTCGCTATTGTACTGACAGTGAAACCCACAGAGTACTTAGAATACAGGATTAAGGATAGACTTGTTTCTTTTTAACTTTCTGTACGAAGCTGTAGCCACCCTGCAAGACACGTGTGTTCGCACATGAACATGTCACCGTGTACCTCCAACACCGAGGGTGATGCACCGCAGCTCACGTCGAAGGAGACGCTACCGGAAGCGCGGTACGCAGGCAATCCAGCGAGTGCTTTTAAGGACCCGAAACCCCACACGCCCGGGAGGGACCCCGTCAGGGTGCGCAGTGGCTATGGGATGCCCTAGGTCGACCTGATCGCCCCTAGGGCCTCGAGGTTCGCCGCCCTGCAACAACAAGAACAGACAAAGCACGAGGAACAAGAAGAATTAGGGTTAGGGAGAAAAGATAAAAGATAAAAAGTGGTAAATGAATTGATCGATTGTGTGTTGTTCAATCGGCCATCACCCCTTAGGTGTATAAGAGGCGGCTGGACTTCCCGTGCAAGGAAAAGGCTTGGATTCACGTCCAAAACCCTAGTCAAATTTGGATTGGTTTTGTCCGAACTTTCCAAAACTGTTCGGTTTAAACTGGCTACACATTGCGAGTAATTTTTGAGGTGGTAAATGATCTAGGATGTAAACGAGCCCAAAAGCAATCTTGACAGTTTCGGTGAGATGAATAACTTTCATGTTGAATGTTTCTTGATCAGAGGTCATCTTTAGGGTCAAATCGGTCGCGCAAAACAGGCTATTATTCGCACTGCCCATCATACAGGGTGTCTGGTGGGGCGCGCCAGTTTTTGCCTCCTGACAGGGCTGTATTTCGATGGCTCTAACTTTTGCATACGAACTTGGATTGGAACGTTTTTTATATCAAAATCGATCCTTTCGACGAGACGAAGATAATACGTGTAGATCATGTTTCCATTTGAGGTCATATTCGGGGCTTAATCGGCCAAACTGTACTCTGAATATAAGATCTTAGTACTTTGAGCATAATTTCGGCCTTCGAGATGAAATCGGATGGCGATGACCCAAACTTCAAAGATGTTTATATCAACAATAGGGAACTCTTTCATGTATAACACTTCTCCATTTGAGGCCATCTTAAAAAAGTTCTTGAATGTGCCAAAATCTGGTGTCAACAACGTGTACACTGTAATGCAATTAACTTTTTATAGAGGGACAATCATACAAGCAATTAACTCAAATGGATTGGATGTCACTCTATTATTTCCAGCATAAGAGCATCTCCAATGGCAGCCGGCAAATTTCCTCCCGCTTCCTTCTACGGAGGACGACATCAAACACCAGCGGCATACATTTTCACAACTCTAACCATCCAGATGAAATTCGTGCAAACACGGACTGATTTCATATAAGCATGAAGGATTTCGTATAAAGAAGCCGGATATTCATATAAACATGATGGATTTTATTACATTTACATGAACTAAGCGGTGCCAATCCGGCTCTCTTGGTATAATTAATACTCCCTCCGTCCGGAAATACTTGTCCTAGAAATGGATGTATCTAGACTTATTTTAGTTATAGATACATACAATTTATCCATTCTTAGAACAAATATTTCCCACCAGCTGGAGAGGGAGTACATAATCTAAATGGCCGCCCGCGGATCCCTTTGTCTTCCTCATGTTCGGCAGACACTTGCGGGGTCGACGAAGGTCCTCGGAAGAGACGAAGCAGCAAAGAAACCACCTGAAGGCACAGTCGTCGCCTCGGCGGTGGCCTTCATGGGACCCAAGTGGCGGCGGCCTCCTGTGTTCTACTTCTTCTCGATGATGGCAGCGGACACGGAGAAGCAGGACACTGACTCGTAGCTCTCCATGCACCCGACTTCTGTCTCTGCCTGCATGGCGCTGCCGCAGGCACGGGAGGCGCGGCCACAGGCATGGGAGGCGCGCCCACATACATGAAAGGTGCGGCCACCACAGACACTGGTGGCGCGGTACGATGCGGCAGCGACGACGCCCGTACCGGCGTATTCGCCGCCATGCTAGCATGGAGCAACTCGCCACTCCTCATCGAGCTGAACTGGAGCGGCGAGTTGCTGAAACACACACCTGCTTGGGGCGACAACTGGCTCCGTCGGGCCAAGCGAGATTGGTGAAGCGCCGAGCGGCCTCGCCCATATCCGGAGGGCTCGGCGGGCCACCAAGTCGGATAATATGCCAGAGAACGGCTCCTCGGAAGCCATTGGAAGAGTGGAGAAAATGGTGAAGGAGGATATGGGGGAGCGGCGGAGGGGTGCGATTCTTGCCTGCTGTCTGTCTAACCTCATGTAAATAGAGGGCAGACGGTAGGAGCTTGGCCGGCGTCTGGCCTCGTTCAAACTAAGGGCGGATGGGAGGAGCTCGGCCCGTGTTGCGTTTAATTCTGGCCCGCTCATGAACGGACGTGTGGCCAGAGTAGGTTTCTCGGTTTGCATGCGGGTTTAACAGAGGGGTTTGATGGAGGCGAGGAGGCGTGTTCAGCCGGGCGTGCAGTGGGCAGCACAATACTATTCGATTTGACAGCAGTAATGAGCCGTCAAATCACAAAGGCCCTCGCCTCTCGTGAAACTGACCAAGCTAGACTGCCCCGCCCTCTAGCCTTTTAAAAAATTTATATACTCCACTTTTGTACATGGTGTACTCAACATCTAGCCCATCGACCCACTCATCATGTGAGTTTTCGAACATGCGTTTGAAGCGAGAAAGGCATCCT
The DNA here is from genome assembly GCF_002162155.2 of Triticum dicoccoides. Lineage (NCBI taxonomy): Eukaryota > Viridiplantae > Streptophyta > Magnoliopsida > Poales > Poaceae > Triticum > Triticum dicoccoides. The sequence goes on from NC_041385.1 coordinate 105,232,769, forward strand.
TTCACCGTCGTGGAAGAACGGGTGTAGATAACGTCGAACTCATCACCGGTGATGGTTCTAACCTTGTACTCACCGCCGATCATGGAGATTTGGGACGCCATGGATTTGGGAGGAGGGTTAGGATTAGTGTAACTGCCATAATGTGAAAGGACGGGATGACTAGGAGCGGACCGTCGTAATATTAAAGGACATGCGGGGACGAGTAGGAGCGAACTGCCAGCGTGCGAACGGCAGGGTAGTGGTTTTCCATTCTCCCATGATACGTGTTGGAAATATGCCCTAGAGGCAATAATAAAATGATTGTTATTATATTTCCTTGTTCATGATAATTGTCTATTATTCATGCTATAATTGTGTTATCCGGAAATCGTAATACATGTGTGAATACATGGACCACAACATGTCCCTAGTGAGCCTCTAGTTGACTAGCTCGTTGATCAACAGATAGTCACGGTTTCCTGACTATGGACATTGGATGTCATTGATAACAGGATCACATCATTAGGAGAATGATGTGATGGACAAGACCCAATCATAAGCATAGCACAAGATCGTGTAGTTCGTTTGCTAGAGCTTTTCCAATGTCAAGTATCATTTCCTTAGACCATGAGATCATGTAACTCACGGATGCCGTAGGAGTGCTTTGGGTGTACCAAACATCACAACGTAACTGGGTGACTATAAAGGTATACTACAGGTATCCCCGAAAGTATCTGTTGGGTTGACACGGATCGAGACTGGGATTTGTCACTCCGTATGACGGAGAGGTATCTCTGGGCACACTCGGTAATGCATCATCATAATGAGCTCAATGTGACCAAGTGATTGGTCACGGTATCATGCATTACGGCACGAGTAAAGTGACTTGCCGGCAGCGAGATTGAACGAGGTATGGGGATACCGACGATCGAATCTCGGGCAAGTAATGTACCGATTAACAAAGGGAATTGTATACGGGATTACCTGAATCCTCGACATCGTGGTTCATTCGATGAGATCATCGTGGAACATGTGGGAGCCAACATGGGTATCCAGATCCCGCTGTTGGCTATTGGCCGGAGAGCTGTCTCGGTCATGTCTGCATAATTCCTGAACCCGTAGGGTCTACACACTTAAGGTTCGGTGATGCTAGGGTTGTAGAGATATTAGTACGCGGTAACCCGAAAGTTGTTCGGTGTCCCTGATGAGATCCCGGACGTCACGAGGAGTTCTGGAATGGTCCGGAGGTGAAGATTTGTATATAGGAAGTCCAGTTTCGGCCACTGGGAAAGTTTCGGGGGTCACCGGTATTGTACCAGGACCACCAGAAGGGTCCCGGGAGTCCACCGGGTGGAGCCACCTATCCCGGAGGGCCACATGGGCTGAAGAGGGAAGGAAACCAGCCCCTGGTGGGCTGGTGCGCCCCTCTTGGGCCTCTCCT
>NC_041385.1:105234452-105261110 GCF_002162155.2 Triticum dicoccoides
GGATCTCTAGGGGGCCGGCGCACCCCCTAGCCCCCCTATATAAAGAGGGGGGAAGGGAGGGCAGCCGTACCCTAGTCCCTGGCGCCTCCCTCTCCCCCCGTACCACCTCTCCCTCTCGTTGAGCTTGGCGAAGCCCTGCCAAGATCGCCGCTGCTTCCACCGCCACGCCGTTGTGCTGCTGGATCTCCATCAACCTCTCCTTCCCCCTTGCTAGATCAAGAAGGAGGAGACGTCTTCCCCAACCATACGTGTGTTGAACGCGGAGGTGAAGTCCGTTCGGCACTAGGATCTTCGGTGATTTGGATCACGACGAGTACGACTCCCTCAACCCCGTTCTCTTGAACGCTTCCGCTCGCGATCTACAAGGGTATGTAGATGCACTCCTATCTCTCGTAGCTAGATGACTCCATAGATTGATCTTGGTGAAGCATAGAAATTTTTTATTTTTTGCAACGTTCCCCAGCAGTGGCATCATGAGCTAGGTCTATGCGTAGTTTCTATGCACGAGTAGAACACAAATTTGTTGTGGGCGTAGATGTTGTCAATTTTCTTGCCACTACTAGTCTTATCTTGTTTCAGCGGCATCATGGGATGAAGCGGCCCGGACCGACCTTACACGTACGCTTACGTGAGACAGGTTCCACCAACTGACATGCACTAGTTGCATAAGGTGGCTAGCGGGTGTCTGTCTCTCCCACTTTAGTCGGATCAGATTCGATGAAAAGGGTCCTTATGAAGGGTAAATAGAAATTGGCATATCACGTTGTGGTTTTTGGCGTAGGTAAGAATCGTTCTTGCTAGAACCCTATAGCAGCCACGTAAAAATTGCAACAACAATTAGAGGACGTCTAACTTGTTTTTGCAGCATATGCCTTGTGATGTGATATGGCCAAAAGGATGTGATGAATGAATTATATGTGATGTATGAGATTGATCATGTTCTTGTAATAGGAATCACGACTTGCATGTCGATGAGTATGACAACCGGCAGGAGCCATAGGAGTTGTCTTAATTATTGTATGACCTGCGTGTCAATGAATAAATGCCATGTAATTACTTTACTTTATTGCTAAACCGTTAGCCATAGCAGTAGAAGTAATAGTTGGCGAACAACTTCATGGAGACATGATGATGGAGATCATGATGATGGAGATCATGGTGTCATGTCGGTGACGAAGATGATCAAGGCGCCCCGAAGATGGAGATCAAAGGAACAATATGATATTGGCCATATCATGTCACTATTTGATTGCATGTGATGTTTATCATGTTTTGCATCTTATTTGCATAGAATGACGATAGTAAATAAGATGATCCCTCATAATAATTTCAAGAAAGTGTTCCCCCTAACTGTGCGCCGTTGCGAAAGTTCGTTGTTTCGAAGCACCACGTGATGATCAGGTGTGATAGATTCTAACATCCACATACAACGGGTGTAAGACAGATTTACACATGCAAAACACTTAGGTTGACTTGACGAGCCTAGCATGTACAGACATGGCCTCGGAACACAAGAGACCGAATGGTCGAACATGAGTCGTATAAAAGATACGATCAACATGGAGATGTTCACCGATGATGACTAGTCCGTCTCACGTGATGATCAGACACGTCCTAGTTGACTCGGATCATGTATCACTTAGATGACTAGAGGGATGTATAATCTGAGTGGGAGTTCATTAAATAATTTGATTAGATGAACTTAATTGTCATGAACTTAGTCTAAAAGCATTTGCAAAATTTCTTGTAGATCAAATGGCCAACGCTCATGTCAACCTCAACTTCAACGCGTTCCTAGAGAAAACCAAGATGAAAGATGATGGCAGCAACTATATGGACTGGGTCCAGAACCTGAGGATCATCCTCATAGCTGCCAAGAAAGCATATGTCCTAGAAGCACCGCTAGGTGAAGCACCCATCCCAGAGAACCAAGACATTATGAACGCTTGGCAGTCGCATGCTGATGATTACTCCCTCGTTCAGTGCGGCATGCTTTATAGCTTAGAACCGGGGCTCCAAAAGCATTTTGAGCAACACGGAGCATATGAGATGTTCGAAGAGCTGAAAATGGTTTTCCAAGCTCATGCCCGGGTCGAGAGATATGAAGTCTCCGACAAGTTCTACAGTTGTAAGATGAAGGAAAATAGTTCTGTCAGTGAGCACATACTCAAAATGTCTGGGTTGCACAACTGCTTGTCCCAGCTGGACATTAACCTCCCAGACGAGGCGGTCATTGACAGAATCCTTCAGTCGCTCCCACCTAGCTACAAGAGCTTTGTGATGAACTACAATATGCAGGGGATGGTGAAAAATATTCATGAAGTATTTTCAATGCTGAAATCAGCGGAGGTGGAAATCAAAAAGGAACATCAAGTGTTGATGGTCAATGAAACCACTAGTTTCAAGAAAGGCAAGGGTAAGAAGAACTTCAAGAAGGACGGCAAGGGAGTTGCCGCGCCCGGTAAGCCAGTTGCCGGGAAGAAGCCAAAGAATGGACCCAAGCCTGAGACTGAGTGCTTTTATTGCAAAGGGAAGGGTCACTGGAAGCGGAACTGCCCCAAATACTAAGCGGACAAGAAGGCCGGCAACACTAAAGGTATATGTGATATACATGTAATTGATGTGTACCTTACCAGTACTCGTAGTAGCTCCTGGGTATTTGATACCGGTGCGGTTGCTCATATTTGTAACTCAAAACAGGAGCTGCGGAATAAGTGGAGACTGGCGAAGGACGAGGTGACAATGCGTGTCGGGAATGGTTCCAAGGTCGATGTGATCGCTGTCGGCACGCTACCTCTACATTTACCTACGGGATTAGTTTTAAACCTCAATAATTGTTACTTAGTGCCATCTTTGAGCATGAACATTGTATCTGGATCTCGTTTAATACGAGATGGCTACTCATTTAAATCCGAGAATAATGGTTGTTCTATTTATATGAGAGATATGTTTTATGGTCATGCCCCACTAGTCAATGGTTTATTCTTAATGAATCTCAAAGGTGATGTTACACATATTCATAGTGTGAATACCAAAAGATGTAAGATTGATAATGATAGTCCCACATATCTGTGGCACTGCCGCCTTGGTCACATTGGTGTCAAACGCATGAAGAAGCTCCATACAGATGGACTTTTGGAGTCTCTTCATTTCGAATCATTTGACACGTGCGAACCATGCCTCATGGGTAAAATGACCAAGACTCCGTTCTCTGGAACAATGGAGCGAGCAACCAACTTATTGGAAATTATACATACTGATATGTGCGGTCCAATGAGCGTTGAGGCTCGCGGTGGCTATCGTTATGTTCTCACTCTCACTGATGACTTAAGTAGATATGGGTATGTCTACTTGATGAAACACAAGTCTGAGACCTTTGAAAAGTTCAAGGAATTTCAGAATGAGGTAGAGAATCAACGTGACCGAAAAATAATGTTCTTACGATCAGATCGTGGAGGAGAATATTTAAGTCACGAATTTGGCACGCACTTAAGGAAATGTGGAATCGTTTCACAACTCACGCCGCCTAGAACACCTCGGCGTAACGGTGTGTCCGAGCATCGTAATCGCACTCTATTGGATATGGTGCGATCTATGATGTCACTCACTGATTTACCGCTATCATTTTGGGGATACGCTCTAGAGACAGCTACATTCACTTTAAATAGGGCACCGTCTAAATCCGTTGAGACGACACCGTATGAATTATGGTTTGGGAAGAAACCTAAGCTGTCGTTTCTAAAAGTTTGGGGATGCGATGCTTATGTCAAGAAACTTCAACCTGAAAAGCTCAAACCCAAGTCGGAAAAATGCGTCTTCATAGGATACCCTAAGGAAACCATTGGGTATACCTTCTACCTCAGATCCGAAGCAAGATCTTTGTTGCCAAGAACGGGTCCTTTCTGGAGAAAGAGTTTCTCTCGAAAGACGTAAGTGGGAGGAAAGTGGAACTTGATGAAGTACTACCTCTTGAACCGGTAAGTAGCGCAGCTCAGGAAGATGTTCCTGTGGTGCCTACACCGACTGGAGAGGAAGTTAATGATGATGATCAAGGTACTTCGGATCAAGTTACTACTGAACTTCGTAGGTCCACAAGGAGACGTTCCACACCAGAGTGGTATGACAACCCTGTCCTAGAAGTCATGTTGTTAGACAACGGTGAACCTTCGAACAATGAAGAAGTGATGGCGGGCCCAGATTCCAACAAATGGCTTGAAGCCATGCAATCCGAGATAGAATCGATGTATGAAAACAAAGTATGGACTTTGACAGACTTGCCCGATGATCGGCGAGCGATAGAAAACAAATGGATCTTTAAGAAGAAGACAGACGCATATGGTAATGTTACCATCTATAAAGCTTGACTTGTCGCTAAGGGTTATCGGCAAGTTCAAGGGGTTGACTACGATGAGACTTTCTCTCCCGTAGCGAAGCTGGAGTCCGTCCGAATCACGTTAACAATTGCTGCATACTATGATTATGAGATATGGCAAATGGACGTCAAAACGACATTCCTTAACGGCTATCTTAAGGAAGAACTGTATATGATGCAGCCGGAAGGTTTTGTCGATCCTGAGAATGCTAACAAAGTATGCAGACTCCAGCGATCCATTTATGGGCTGGTGCAAGCATCTCGGAGTTGGAACATTCGCTTTGATCATCTTATGGGCTGGTGCAAGCATCTCGGAGTTGGAACATTCGCTTTGATGAGATGATCAAAGCGTTTGGGTTTATGCAGACTTATGGAGAAGCTTGCGTTTACAAGAAAGTGAGTGGGAGCTCTGTAGGATTTCTCATATTATATGTAGATGACATACTTTTGATGGGAAATGATATAGAACTTTTGGACAGCATTAAGGCCTACTTGAATAAGTGTTTTTCAATGAAGGACCTTGGAGAAGCTGCTTACATATTAGGCATCAAGATCTATAGGGATAGATCGAGACGCCTCATAGGTCTTTCACAAAGCACATACCTTGATAAGATATTGAAGAAGTTCAATATGGATCAGTCCAAGAAGGGGTTCTTGCCTGTGTTGCAAGGTGTGAAATTGAGCTCGGCTCAATGCCCGACCACGGGAGAAGATAGAGAAAAGATGAGTGTCATCCCCTATGCCTCAGCTATAGGGTCTATTATGTATGCCATGCTGTGTACCAGACCTGATGTAATCCTTGCCGTAAGTTTGGTAGGAAGGTACCAAAGTAATCCCAGCATGGAACACTGGACAGTGGTCAAGAATATCCTGAAGTACCTGAAAAGGACTAAGGATATGTTTCTCGTTTATGGAGGTGACGAAGAGCTCGTCGTAAAGGGTTACGTCGACGCTAGCTTCGACACAGATCTAGATGACTCTAAGTCACAAACTGGATACATGTATATTTTGAATGGTGGGGCAGTAAGCTGGTGCAGTTGCAAGCAAAGCATCGTGGCGGGATCTACATGTGAAGCGGAGTACATGGCAGCCTCGAAGGCAGCGCATGAAGCAATATGGATGAAGGAGTTCATCACCGACCTAGGAGTCATACCCAATGCATCGGGGCCGATCACTCTCTTCTGTGACAACACTAGAGCTATTGCCCTTGCCAAGGAGCCCAAGTTTCACAAGAAGACCAGGCACATCTAGCGTCGCTTCAAATCCATTCGTGAAAATTTTCAAGATGCAGACATAGATATTTGCAAAGTGCATCTGGATTTGAATGTCGCAGATCCGTTGACTAAACCTCTTCCGCGAGTAAAACATGATTAACACCAGAACTCTATGGGAGTTCGATTCATCACAATGTAACTAGATTATTGACTCTAGTGCAAGTGGGAGGCTGTTGGAAATATACCCTAGAGCCAATAATAAAATGATTATTATTATATTTCCTTGTTCATGATAATTGTCTATTATTCATGCTATAATTGTGTTATCCAGAAATCGTAATACATATGTGAATACATAGACCACAACATGTCCCTAGTGAGCCTCTAGTTCACTAGCTCGTTGATCAACAGATAGTCATGGTTTCCTGACTATGGACATTGGATGTCATTGATATTGGGATCACATCATTAAGAGAGTGATGTGATGGACAAGACACAATCCTAAGCATAGCACAAGATCGTGTAGTTCGTTTGTTAGAGCTTTTCCAATGTCAAGTATCATTTCCTTAGACCATGAGATCATGTAACTCCCGGATGCTGTAGGAGTGCTTTGGGTGTACCAAACATCACAATGTAACTGGGTGACTATAAAGGTATACTACATGTATCCCCGAAAGTATTTGTTGGGTTGACACGGATCAAGACTGGGATTTGTCACTCCGTATGATGGAGAGGTATCTCTGGGCCCACTCGGTAATGCATCATCATAATGATCTCAATGTGACCAAGTGGTTGGTCACGAGATCATGCATTACGGGACGAGTAAAGTGACTTGCCGGTAACAAGATTGAACGAGGTATTGGGATACTGACGATCGAATCTCGGGCAAGTAATGTACCAATTGACAAAGGGAATTGTATACGGGATTACCTGAATCCTCGAGATCGTGGTTCATTCGATGAGATCATCGTGGAACATGTGGGAGCCAACATGGGTATCCAGATCCCGCTGTTGGTTATTGGCTGGAGAGCTGTCTCGGTCATGTCTGCATAATTCCCGAACCCGTAGGGTCTACACACTTAAGGTTCGGTGACGCTACGGTTGTAGAGATATTAGTATGTGGTAACCCGAAAGTTGTTTGGAGTCCCGGATGAGATCCCGGACGTCACGAGGAGTTACGGAATGGTCCGGAGGTGAAGATTTGTATATAGGAAGTCCAGTTTCGGCCACCGGGAAAGTTTTGGGGGTCACCGGTATTGTACCGGGACCACCGGAAGGGTCCCGGGGGTCCACCGGGTGGGGCCACCTATCCCGGAGGGCCACATGGGCTGAAGAGGGAAGGGAACCAGCCCCTGGTGGGCTGGTGCACCCCCCTTGGGCCTCCCCTGCGCCTAGGGTTGGAAACCCTAGGGGTGGGGGTGGGCGCCCCACTTGACTTGGGGGGCAAGTCCCCCCCCTAGGCCGCCGCCCCCCTTGAGATGGGATCTCTATGGGGGTGGTGCACCCCCTAGGCCCCCTATATAAAGAGGGGGGGGAGGGAGGGCAGCCGTACCCTAGTCCCTGGCGCCTCCCTCTCCCCCCGTACCACCTCTCCCTCTCGCTGAGCTTGGCGAAGCCCTGCCGAGATCGCCGCTGCTTCCACCACCACTCCGTTGTGCTGCTGGATCTCCATCAACCTCTCCTTCCCCCTTGCTGGATCAAGAAGGAGGAGACGTCTTCCCCAACCGTACGTGTGTTGAACACGGAGGTGTCGTCCGTTCGGCACTATAGGATCTTCGGTGATTTGGATCACGACGAGTACGACTCCCTCAACTCCATTCTCTTGAACGCTTCCGCTCACGATCTACAAGGGTATGTAGATGCACTCCTCTCTCTCGTAGCTAGATGACTCCATAGATTAATCTTGGTGAAGCATAGAAATTTTTTATTTTCTGCAACGTTCCGCCAACAATACGGGCTTCCGAGAGCCCTTGGATCTGAGATCGAACGGTTGCATGGCGTGATGCCAGCAGCCCGTATCATGGTCGCGCCTACCACGACCGTCGCGTCGCTCACGCGGTCGCGCCCTTAGATATTTAACATAGTGCGTTAGGCTATCTGATGTTGGCATGTCATCACTTAGTCACTCATACTACAACAAGGTTAGCTATAAGGTTGGCTATAAGTGTTTTTTTACTATGTGGCAAGCTTAGCACCTGTAGGAGCAAGTAAGTACTACTCCCTCCGTCCGGAAATACTTGTCATCAAAATGGATAAAAAAAGATGTATCTAGACGTATTTTAGTTCTAGATACATTCATTTTTATCCATTTTGATGACAATTATTTTCGGACGGAGGGAGTACAATAGTGGGCTATAAGCCTGCTTTACATGGCATTTTTTGCATATGTGGAGGAAAGAGGCAGGGAAAAAGTGGAGAAGTGGGCTCTCATGAAAGAGACAACCTGAACTACATGGTGGAGCATTAGGAGAGGCACCTGTATGGAGGTGGTCAGGAATTGGGAGACTCACGCCGGTCGTAGCACCGTAGTTAAAATGATAATGGCAAGTCAAATCACGGGCCCCCACCTATCCAGCAGTAACTTTGCAGCAGCCTACTCCCTCATCTTCTCGTATCTCTGTCGAACCGACTAGGCGGAACTGCCCCGCCTACCGCACAGGAAAAGCCCCGCCTGGTTTATTGGTCCCCATTGTAATCTGTGTCAAATTTTGACCATCAATTTAATGAATGAAATGTTTATGTATGCCATAAAAAATTATATCATTGAAAACTATGTTCAAATACGAATCCAGCAATATAACTTTTGTTGACATGCACTAACATTTTATCAGTTAAATCTTTGGTCAAAATTTATCACAAATTACAATGGGGACTAATAAACCAGGATGGAGGTAGTATGATACTAAGCATTATTAATATCATTGCGTGCAACGAACTGACCACTACATGTCATGTTTGATAGTCTCAGGTCATTAAAAGCATACAAGCCCCACATCTCTTATTAGTTGATTCCTCTATTTATGTCAAAAATAAGAAACAATGTGAGAGTTAATGCACCACGCCTATGTGTTTACTATTTGGTTTTCGTAAGATGACGTACTCACCTAGACGGAGGGAGTACTCGATTTGACAGCGGGCGGTGCAGTTCCCAATACGGCTTTAATGCAGACGAGGGAGGGAGTAGCGGTTCCCGAAATGTTGAACGGCCAATGCATCCTCCTTCAATTAATGCATGAGGGCAATAATGGGAGGAGGTCCGGGAAAAGAGGCTGCATGATGTGAATGCAACACAGTTTGCCCTCATTGCCCTCATATAAAGGTGCCCCTCCATTCCAGTGCATCTACCACATCATACGCACCTAAGCATTTGCCTAAACACCTACACTAAGCGCAAAAGAGCTCACTCCAGACCCATGGCAGCGATGCGCGTGAGTGGCCAGCGGCTGTGCCAGATGGTCCACGACGCCGGCCTGCGGCATGGCACCGAGAATCGTCTCCAGACGGTGTTGGAGACCGGCTGGTGGATGGCCGCCGTCAACGCCAACTACGACTCTCAGTTGGAACAGATGATCGTTGCCACCAGCAACAAGTTCACCGTCCTCAAGAAGCTCGCGGACGACATCGCCGTACTCCTCTAGCCCGCGCGCCCGGGCTCCTCATTGCCTACCACCCTAATCGGCCTCCATGGCCGGAACCTCTTTGAAGCACTGGTGGCCCTGTGACTGCCCGCCGACGCCACGAAGAATGTCCACCTGGAGGTCGCGCTCGCCGCGAGGTGCCTCGCCCTGCAAGAATTCGTTGACCTACACATCCACATGTACGAGCAAATTGTGTACATAGGTATCTACAAGGCCAGTGAGGACGCTACGACGTTGGCCTTCCTTAACCGGTTGGAAGCCTTGGATGCCTTTGCTGAGAAGCACCTCGACCTCGCCAAAAAAGCCGCCGCTCCTTAGCCGCCGGTCGGTGGCCCCACGCACTAAGTTGAGGAGGAGGAGGTCGTACGTGTCACGCCCAATATGCGATACTATCCTAAAGAGACTCGAAGGTCCCACCAAGGATAGAACCGCATATTGAAACGCTTTGCAAGGTGGATATCATTACATCAACATTACATAATAGATGGGGATACATACATAAGGCATACAATGCCACACGAATACAACATCATCTTACATAAGAGCACCATCCGACTATGGATGAAACACAAACAGAAACTCAAACGACATCCACCCTGCTAGCCCAGGCTGCCGACCTGGAACCTATCCCTGATCGAAGAACAAGCAGAAGAAGAACTCCAAACAAGCAAACATCACTCTCGCATCATGATCATCGTGTAACCTGTACCTACAACTATTGTTGTAGTAATCTGTGAGCCACGAGGACTCAGCAATCCCATTACCATGGGTATCAAGACTAGCAAAGCTTAAAGGGAAAGGAAGGGGTAAAGTGGTGAGGTTGCAGCAGCGACTAAGCATATATGGTGGCTAACCAACGCAAATAAGAGCGAGAAGAGAGCAAGCGGAACGGTTGTGAAGCTAGCAATGATCAAGAGGTGATCCTGAACTCCTACTTACGTCAAACATAACCCAAAACCGTGTTCACTTCCCGGACTCCGCCGAAAAGAGACCATCACGGCTACACACGCGGTTGATGCATTTTAATTCGTATCTGGTGTCAAGTTATCTACAACCGGACATTAACAAATTCCCATCTGCCACATAACCGCGGGCACGGCTCTCGAAAGTTTATACCCTGCAGGGGTGTCCCAACTTAGCCCATGATAAGCTCTCGCGATCAATGAAGGATATACCTTCTCCCAGGAAGACCCGATCAGACTCGGAATCCTGGTTTACAAGACATTTCGACAATGGTAAAACAAGACCAGCAAAGCCGCCCGATGCGCCGACAATCCCGATAGGAGCTGCACATATCTCGTTCTCAGGGCAACACCGGATGAGACATCCTACGAGTAAAACCAGACCTCGAGTTTCCCCGAGGGGGCCCCGCAGTCTACTCGGTTCGTACCAACACTTAGACAAGCATTGGCCTGGGGGGGGGGGGCTAAAATAAAGATGACCCTCGGGCTCCGAAAACCCAAGGGAAAAAGGGCTAGGTGAGGCAAATGGTAAAACCAAGGCTGGGCCTTGCTGGAGGAGTTTTATTCAAAGCGAACTATCAAGGGGGTCCCATAAATCACCCAACCACGTAAGGAACGCATAATCCAGGAACATAACACCGGTATGACGGAAACTAGGGCGACAAGAGTGGAACAAAACACCAGGCATAAGGCCGAGTCTTCCACCCTTTACCAAGTATATAGACACATTAATTAAATAAGAGATATTGTGATATCCCAACATAATCCTGTCCATCATGGAGCAATCTTCAACTTCACCTGCAACTAACAATGCTATAAGAGGGGCTGAGCAAAGCGGTAACATGGCCAAGCAATGGTTTGCTAGGAAGGGTGACAAAGGTTAGAGCTGACATGGCAAATAGGGTGGCTTGAAGAGCAAGCGATAGGTAGCGCAGCAAAGCGATAGAACGATGTAACTAGCATAACAATGATAGTAGTGATATCTAGGGTAGCGCTCATCTTGCCTGAGATCCCGCTAGGAACAAGAACGAGTCCATGAAGAAGACGAACAGGAGTAGTCGAACGAATCCTCACAATCGCAACATTACCGAAACCAAGAAGCAACACCGAAAAGAAACAAACAACATGGTAAATGCACGATCATAAACATGGCATGATGCACAAACAAGTATGATGCATGTCCGGTTTAATGAGGCATGGCATGGCAAAGTGCAACAAACAACACTACAAATTAAGTGGAGCTCAATATGCAATGAATTGCATATTGACGAAACACCACATCAATTATTTAGTTCTCTCTTGGTTTTGTATCCAACAATATTAAATGTTATTAAACATGGCAATGGGTGAAGCATATGAAAACTACCTATCTAGGCAAGTTTAAATGAGGCCGGAAACAACAAACCACAATTCCGGAAAATCCTTATATGCGTATTTTGGATTTGGTACTGTACTGCCCTAAACACAATTTTAATGTTGTTAAACAGCAAAATAAAGTGCAACATGTAAAACTAGGCATTTTTCCACCCCATTTACATATAAAGTTTATTTAAAACCGAGCTACGGTTATTTAGTTATGAAATAAGTCATTTTAACATGGCATTTGAGCAAATTTAATCAAACATCACTTTAAACGTTTCAAACATGGACGAAAGTTGCATATTATGAAAGTGCATGAAAAACTGAGCAAGTTACATATATGACATGTTTAAATCCGATGCACAGTTATTTAGTTGTGAGTAATTTAAAATCATGGCATTTTCTGTAATTATTAATGCACTGGTTTAAAACGCAAAATCGTCCAGGGAAAAAAACATGAGATGGGCCGAATCTGGCTGGCCCGACAGGAGCACTGGGTGCGGCTTAGCGATGGGCTACAACTCACCTAGCTGCATTGGCCCAGATCGGTGGAGAGGCCAAGGCAGGCCGGCTTACAGGAGCTGGGCCATGTCGCGGGACTTCGCGAAATCGTGGTCAACGCGAGGCGAGGCGAGCGAGCTGCTGCTCGTTCAGTTGCTCGAAGCAGAGGATGGAGCGGTGGCTTCGCGTGGCTTGGGACTCTGGTGATGGCGCGATAGAGGAGGCCCGGACGGTGAGGTCGCCGGGGCCCTGGGTGGTGGAGGCGGCCGGAGGAAGCGGATCCGGGCGGCGAGGTAGCATGCCGGCGGTGATGGCTACTGCCGAAGGGGATCGAGGCGGCGTAGACTGACAGGACCTCCGGTTGTGCGGGAAAACGGCAGGAGGCAGTAGGACTCGACGGATGTGGCCGGAGATTGGAGCTCCGGGCCGCTCTGGTTGCTCCTGTCCAACAGAGAAGAGAGGGAGAGCGGGGAAGGTTAGAGAGAGAGGGCAAGGAGGGGAAGGACGAAGGAGAGGGCACGTCAGGGCCTACCTGGGGTTGCCGGCGACGAGGAGGCCAGTCATCGGAGGCGCGAAGGCGACGCCGAGGTTGCAAGGGTGGCAAGGCAAGCCCTAGCTTGAGCCGTCCATGGATGCAGGTGCGGGCGCAGGAGGAGTTTAGGTCGGAGGCAGCCATGGCGTTCCCTGATTCAGCAAAAGAGAGACAGAGAGAGCATGCTTAGCGGAGGGAGGAACCAGAGAAGGGAGAGAAAGTAACAAGGAGGGGGCACGGCGAGCAGTTCCTGTTGGTGCTCGGCGTCGAGGTTCGCCGGGGCAGAGAAGGAGCTGCTGGTTGGGTGGGTCGATGGATTGGACAGTGCTGAAAACAAGGGAGATGGTCGGGTCGGCTGGATTGGGAGGGATCTCGAGGAAAACGAAGTGGCGGCGGCGGCGATAGGATAGGGGAGGAATGGATGGGACAGGGCTAGGGTTAGACTATATATATGTAGGGATTAGGGTAGGGTTAATCGGGTCCGTCCGATCATAATCGGGTGATCGAGAATAACTAGGTTAGATAGTCCAAATAATAAAACAGAGATGTTTTATAGACGTTAGGGGATGATCCAGACTCATTGGTCACGACAGCTCAGGTCGGGTTCGGGGGACTTTCGGACGTGCGCACGAGGGGGCTGCGAGCTGGCAAGAGAGGTTAGGTGGTCACGGTCAAGAGGGAAGCGAAACCCCGATTGGTCTGGAACGGTCAACGAAAGCACGGGGTGACGCGGCAACTACAAGCCGATACGGGTTTTTTGAAAACATATGATGCGATGCACATGATGCTATGAGATGAGATGCATGGCATGAACAAAATGCAAAACAAACGACAGAAACCCAACCACGAAGGAAATAACATATCACATCTCCGGAAAAGGCAAGAGTTGGAGTTATGAATATGGAAAGTTGTATCCGGGTCATTACAACACTCCACCACTACGAGAGGATCTCGTCCCGAGATCTAGGATGGCACCGGAGATAAACGGAAGAGGGAGATAAGAGGTAAACTAAGTTGCTTCTTCGACAAATGAGTGAAACCCAAGAACCTTGAGAGGTTGAAAAGTTGAAAGAAAGAACACAACGGAGTTGAACACAATTGAGAGCACTGCGATAGAAAATAGAAACAAGGAACACCATGTGTACCTTGGAGGTTGCAAAGCTATGAATGGAGAGCACAATGGACAAGAAGGAATTGAAACCACTCTGGTTGAAACGAGATAAATAAGGAACAAGGAATATCAAATTCGGACAACACTCCGGTTGAAAGAGATGCAAGACTTGATAAGATGAAAAGAACTTGAACAGAGGAAACGACACTCCGGTTAAATGGATAAGCATGAAAAGAACACGATCTTCACAATTCGAGATGATGAGCAAAGAGAGCAACATCACATTGCCTCCGAAAGAAGGAATAGAAGATAGATCATTGGAATAACAGAATGGAGTAAAAAATGCCAACTTCTGCCACAAATGAGCTTGGAAAGCACCCTTCCAAGAAGGTTATAACGGAGTTGTTTGAAAACCAACAACGAAAAGAATAAGCTTTTAGTGGGCTTATGGAAACATCTCAACACTTGAGGTGAAATTCTGCCACTAACGAAAAACAATTGCTTGTTTGAGATCAAAGAAGAGATGAAAACTTCTTTCACCGAGAAGAGAAGGAGAAACTTGGATCATTAATAAGCACCATAATTAGCAACATTCCTTAGGGAAGGCTTTAGGTGAAATCTTTACCAAGATAACTCCAATGGAGGGATTAATAGGTTGAAACGATCTCCTTAACGAAGAGAAAATGATGGATTTAAAACATCTCATTCTCGACAACTTGAATCATGAAGGGAAATTGTCAATAACGACATAGCACCACCTCAAAAGATAAGATAGAAAGAATTGCACTTCGGAATGCAAGATGAAGAATGCTTGAACTCCTCAAAACAAAACATGTGTTAAGCACCCTGTTTAATTTCGAGTATAGCTTAGCGGATTATAACTTCGAGAGAAATCTTGAAAAACAATTGAAGAATGAAAAGAATCCTTGACGAACCATCATGAAGAAACTCTCGAAGAACTCCGGATAAATAAAAGAAGGTCGCAAGGAGAGAAGCTTGAAAAGAATAAGATGAATCCTTGCGTTGATTAGATGGAGCTTCGCGATGATATAACCGAGAAAACTTGGAACTCCGGAAAGAAAGATGAACAAATGAGATCAAATTTTTTGATGAACCTCCGGAATAAGGAATTAAACACTTGGATGAAACAAGAATAAGCATTACATTATGCTTATCCTTCACCAATTTAGATTGATGGCAAGCAACGGATTTGGCATACTACTTATTCTCGTAAAAAGGATTAAGATAGATATATAGCGCAAACTTTAGAAGGTATTGATGGGACCATTGGTGGGATTTGGAAACAACGAATGAATTGATATGATAACAAAGGAAGTGAAATCTTGAACGAACCACCGTAAAAATTGAAAATGAAAGTAGAAAAGGCACAATTCACCGGGAAGAATTGGAAAACGAATGAAGATACTTGAGGGGATTTAAATACATGAGAACAAAGAAATCATGAACTGATTAGAGGGTATTTGGAGGATTCACCAGTAAGATTTGGAGAACGATAGCTACACGCTGAGAATGAAGAATTATGACATGATGGCCTTCGGAGGAAAGAAATGGAAACAACTCACGAAATGCTCCCGATGGGTGAAAATAATTCCCACACTCGAAAACAAGTACGAGAGGATGGCATCAAGCTTGAACTACGCATCTTTGGAAGAACGAGTAAGGATTTAAAAGGAACTCTTCTTCGGTCTTCAAAATTCGAGAATGACGACAAGAAACACCACCTTAAATTGTTGAGACACTCTGGAAGGGTTAAAAGAAAAAAAAGGTTGAGCCAAAGATGAAAAGAATTTGAAAATGACCTTGGAGAAGGCATGTGACTGATGAAAATTCATTCTTACGTCAAACTTGGAAAGACTTTGGGAGTGGCTCCGGGAAAATTAGAAGAGTCAGGTAAGACCGTGGGAAAAGACCTGTGGGTTAGGGCCCACTCGAAAGAAACATCGTTGAGGGATTGCTTGAAATAAAGATTGCACCGGTAGAATTAAATGGCTTGAATGAGATAACAATCTCGAGATATCTTGAACAGATTGAGAATGGAAACACAAGTCTTGTGAGATATCTTCAGCACTCCAGAACAAATGAATAGGAAGAAGTGAATGATTAAGAGGTGCATCGGCATGAGAAAGCATTAGAAACGAGGAAAGGAATATGATGAATATCGAAAGCTTGAATTGGATCCACCGGAGAAGAAACAACAATGAAGGATGATGAACTTGAAATTGTTGAGCATCCTCATGGGAAATCACCGGATAAGAACATTGAAAGAAAAGAATGAAGAGACTTCCCACAAATAAAAGGATACATGATTAAGAAATCTGAGTCCTTGAAGAAAAAGGGTTTTAGGGCGGGAAAACAAAGACGACTTGGGACGTATGAAACAAACACCGTTGAGAAACTTAGAATTGACCTCGCAAATGTTGAAAATGATCGGATCCACTTGAAGAGAAGCACGCCGGTTGGAAAGAATTGACATGACGACCTCGATGAACACGAAGGATTAGTACTCCCATAGAAATATGAGAACACCGCTTGAAAGGTATGGAATCAACACTTGACTTTGAAGCAACTCGAATACCACAAATAAAGCAAAACAAAGGATTTGGCTTGCAGAATAAGCCGGAACAAATACATATGATAGAGATTTACCCAATCCCATATCAGGCATCTGTCGGAAAGATAATCTAAGAGCTACTTGAATTCCCACCTATAAACTCCCGAAAATTTTTGGTTATGCAATCTGGTGTTGGGGATACAGGGGAAGCAATATATCTCACCCAAAACTAACAATTCCTACATCCAAGCTGTATCCATCCGTCAACACATAACAAAGAAACCTTCGGAAATCGTGTACCTCAACCTTCAAAAATCATCCGTTATACGAGCTATGGCAATACTCCCGAACTCCCCAGTACTGGGTGGCGTCGAGGTTATCTTACCAACAACTGCATAAAAGAGATTTTCGATGTCGACAAAACTCAGATATTCCAGAACTGCAACGATAAAATTGTGACGACAACACCTCGGAGCACAAATCCCCGGGTCACTGCCACATAAAAGACAGGAGGCACCAAGAACAATGTTGTCATCACAAAACCATCAGAACGATTCCAAGATACCCGCGTGATCCTAAATTTTTTTTTGTGAAAAATTGAGGAGAGGAAAGACAAAACATCTACGTCAAGAATCCTCACCAGAGCGACGAAGGGGCTGAGGAGTAAAAAGAATCCTACTCTTCGATATATATAATCCTAAGACTCAAAATAGTTTTTTTCTAGACTCAACAACGGCCAACAAACAAGGGGGCTCCTATGGTCGGTCGAGGCTCTGATACCAACTTGTCACGCCCAATATGCAATACTATCCTAAAGAGACTCGAAGGTCCCACCAAGGATAGAACCGCATATTGAAACGCTTTGCAAGGTGGATATCATTACATCAACATTACATAATAGATGGGGATACATACATAAGGCATACAATGCCACACGAATACAACATCATCTTACATAAGAGCACCATCCGACTATGGATGAAACACAAATAGAAACTCAAACGACATCCACCCTGCTAGCCCAGGCTGCCGACCTGGAACCTATCCCTGATCGAAGAAGAAGCAGAAGAAGAACTCCAAACAAGCAAACATCGCTCTCGCATCATGATCATCGTGTAACCTATACCTGCAACTGTTGTTGTAGTAATCTGTGAGCCACGAGGACTCAGCAATCCCATTACCATGGGTATCAAGACTAGCAAAGCTTAAAGGGAAAGGAAGGGTTAAAGTGGTGAGGTTGCAGCAGCGACTAAGCATATATGGTGGCTAACCAACGCAAATAAGA
Source organism: Triticum dicoccoides (assembly GCF_002162155.2). Taxonomy (NCBI): domain Eukaryota; kingdom Viridiplantae; phylum Streptophyta; class Magnoliopsida; order Poales; family Poaceae; genus Triticum; species Triticum dicoccoides. The sequence continues at coordinate 105,251,999 of NC_041385.1, forward strand.
GCGAGAAGAGAGCAAGAGGAATGGTCGTGAAGCTAGCAATGATCAAGAGGTGATCCTGAACTCCTACTTACGTCAAACATAACCCAAAACCGTGTTCACTTCCTGGACTCCGCCGAAAAGAGACCATCACGGCTACACACGCGGTTGATGCATTTTAATTCGTATCTGGTGTCAAGTTATCTACAACCGGACATTAACAAATTCCCATCTGCCACATAACCGCGGGCACGGTTCTCGAAAGTTTATACCCTGCAGGGGTGTCCCAACTTAGCCCATGATAAGCTCTCGCGATCAACGAAGGATATACCTTCTCCCAGGAAGACCCGATCAGACTCGGAATCTCAGTTTATAAGACATTTCGACAATGGTAAAACAAGACCAGCAAAGCCGCCCGATGCACCGACAATCCCGATAGGAGCTGCACATATCTCGTTCTCAGGGCAACACCGGATGAGACATCCTACGAGTAAAACCAGACCTCGAGTTTCCCCGAGGGGGCCCCGCAGTCTACTCGGTTCGTACCAACACTTAGACAAGCATTGGCCCGGGGGGGCTAAAATAAATATGACCCTCGGGCTCTGGAAACCCAAGGGAAAAAGGGCTAGGTGAGGCAAATGGTAAAACCAAGGTTGGGCCTTGCTGGAGGAGTTTTATTCAAAGCGAGCTATCAAGGGGGTCCCATAAATCACCCAACCGCGTAAGGAACGCATAATCCGGGAACATAACACCGGTATGACGGAAACTAGGGCGGCAAGAGTGGAACAAAACACCAGGCATAAGTCCGAGTCTTCCACCCTTTACCAAGTATATAGATGCATTAATTAAATAAGAGATATTGTGATATCCCAACATAATCCTGTCCATCATGGAGCAATCTTCAACTTCACCTGCAACTAACAACGCTATAAGAGGGGCTGAGCAAAGCGGTAACATAGCCAAGCAATGGTTTGCTAGGAAGGGTGACAAAGGTTAGAGGCTGACATGGCAAATAGGGAGGCTTGAAGAGCAAGCGATAGGTAGCGCAGCAAAGCGATAGAACGAAGCAACTAGCATAGCAATGACAGTAGTGAGATCCAGGGTAGCGATCATCTTGCCTGAGACCCCGCTAGGAAAAAGAACGAGTCCATGAAGAAGACGAACGGGAGTAGTCGAATGAATCCTCACAATCGCAACATTATAACACCGAAAAGAAACAAACAACATGGTAAATGCACGATCATAAACATGGCATGATGCACAAACAAGTATGATGCATGTCCGGTTTAATGAGGCATGGCATGGCAAAGTGCAACAAACAACACTGCAAATTAAGTGGAGCTCAATATGCAACGAATTACATATTGACGAAACATCACATCAATTATTTAGTTCTCTCTCGGTTTTGTACCCAGCAATATTAAATGTTATTAAACATGGCAACGGGTGAAGCATATGAAAACTACCTATCTAGGCAAGTTTAAATGAGGCCGGAAACAACAAACCACAATTTCGGAAAATCCTCATATGCGTATTTTGGATTTGGTACTGTACTGCCCTAAACACAATTTTAATGTTGTTAAACAGCAAAATAAAGTGCAACATGTAAAACTAGGCATTTTCCACCCCATTTACATATAAAGTTTATTTAAAACCGAGCTACGGTTATTTAGTTATGAAATAAGTCATTTTAACATGGCATTTGAGCAAATTTAATCAAACATCACTTTAAACGTTTCAAACATGGACGAAAGTTGCATATTATGAAAGTGCATGAAAAACTGAGCAAGTTACATATATGACATGTTTAAATCCGATGCACAGTTATTTAGTTGTGAGTAATTTAAAATCATGGCATTTTCTGTAATTATTAATGCACTGGTTTAAAACGCAAAATCGTCCAGGGAAAAAAACATGAGATGGGCCGAATCTGGCTGGCCCGACAGGAGCACTGGGTGCGGCTTAGCGATGGGCTACAACTCACCTAGCTGCATTGGCCCAGATCGGTGGAGAGGCCAAGGCAGGCCGGCTTACAGGAGCTGGGCCACGTCGCGGGACTTCGCGAAATCGTGGTCAACGCGAGGCGAGGCGAGCGAGCTGCTGCTCGTTCAGTTGCTCGAAGCAGAGGATGGAGCGGTGGCTTCGCGTGGCTTGGGACTCTGGTGATGGCGCGATAGAGGAGGCCCGGACGGTGGTGCGGGAAAACGGCAGGAGGCAGAAGGACTCGACGGATCTGGCCGAAGATTGGAGCTCCGGGCCGCTCTGGTTGCTCCTGTCCAACAGAGAAGATAGGGAGAGCGGGGAAGGTTAGAGAGAGAGGGGAAGGAGGGGAAGGACGAAGGAGAGGGCACGTTAGGGCCTGCCTGGGGTTGCCGATGACGATGAGGCCGGTCGTCGGAGGCGCGAAGGCGACGCCGAGGTCGCAAGGGCGGCAAGGCAAGCCCTAGCTTGAGCCGTCCATGGCTGCAGGTGCGGGCGCAGGAGTTGTTTAGGTCGGAGGCGGCCATGGCGTTCCCTGATTCAGCAAAAGAGAGACAGAGAGAGCATGCTTAGCGGAGGGAGGAACCAGAGAAGGGAGAGAAAGTAACAAGGAGGGGGCACGGCGAGCAGTTCCTGCTGGTGCTCGGCGTCGAGGTTCGCCGGGGCAGAGAAGGAGCTGCTGGTTGGGTGGATCGATGGATTGGACAGCGCTGAAAACGAGGGAGATGGTCGGGTCGGCTGGTTTGGGAGGGATCCTGAGGAAAACTAAGTGGCGGCGGCGGCGATAGGATAGGGGAGGAATGGATGGGACAGGGCTAGGGTTAGACTATATATATCGGTAGGGATTAGGGTAGGGTTAATCCGGTCCGTCCGATCATAATCGAGCGATCGAGAATAACTAGGTTAGATAGTCCAAATAATAAAACGGAGATGTTTTATAGACGTTAGGGGATGATCCAGACTCATTGGTCACGACAGCTCGGGTCGGGTTCGGGGGACTTCCGGACGCGCGCGCGAGGGGGCTGCGAGCTGGCAAGAGAGGTTAGGTGGCCACGGTCAAGAGGGAAGCGAAACCCCGATTGGTCTGGAACGGTCACTGAAAGCACGGGGTGACGCGGCAACTACAAGCCGATACGGGTTTTTGAAAACATATGATGCGATGCACATGATGCTATGAGATGAGATGCATGGCATGAATAAAATGCAAAACAAACGACAAAAACCCAACCACGAAGGAAATAACATATCACATCTCCGGAAAAGGCAAGAGTGGGAGTTACGAATATGGAAAGTTGTATCCGGGGTGTTACAGTACGTTCATGGATCCATCTTTCTTCTTGCCTTCTGTAACCACCACTTCGATCGCATCATAGTGGCCTTAATTCTTATTGTGCCGTTGCATTCTCATTCCAGTCAATACCGACATGTGCGATCCCTTTGCTTAATTATATGCATCACTGTAACTAGTACTCCATCCGTCAATTTATAAGTTGTGCTTACCTTTTCCATCAACTTCGTGCAACACGCGGGCATCTTGCTAGCAACACTAGAACATGTCAGACCACGTGTGACCAAACTGACGATGCGCCAACCTAGTACTACGTACCCTGCTTATCTGGCGGAAATAGCCCCTCCCTAGTGTTTCCAATCGTTATTTCTATCTACCGATCGTGCCAAGGAGCGGAACCAAATTTTACAATTTATCCATGTTTCTCTACTCCTACTTTTTTCTCTACTCTTATAAAAAACAGAGTTGGTGATGATGGTGTGCCTGCGATCTTGCAATATAGGCCATCTGATTTATATCTGACGGATAGGAAGGAAACCATGGCAATTTTGCAAAAAGATACCCACACCCCTCTCCACATTTGCAAATAAGGCCTTCCCTCGTTCATCCTTTTCTCCCACATTTAATGTTCCATGCAATGCATGGGCATCTTGCTAGTCCTTATAAAAGACTCAGTTGGTGATGGTGGTGTGTCTGTCATCCGTCATTTCTGACCATTAGATCTGCATCTAACGGCTGTGAGATAAGTTTTGGCATTTTTGCAACAATACCCACTTCTCTGCTCCAATTTGCAGAAAACCCCTTATTATCTTGAAAGAAACCACATCCCTCCCTCACCTCATCAAAATAGCCTGAGAAATATATTTTGAGTGAAAGTACTCCCTCTGTTCCTAAATATTTGTCTTTCTAGAGATTTCAATAAGTGACTACATACGGAGCAAAATGAGTGAATCTACACTTCAAAATATGTCTATATAATCCGTATGTGATAGTCCATATGAAATCTCTAAAAAGACAAATATTTAGGTACGGAGGGAGTAATATATTAGGAGTATATCAAAACAAGAGTGATTTCTTTCAAGTTTGTGAACAAGTACTACTATTCTACTACTTTGGATCCGTCGCAACGCACGGGCACATTGCTAGTAAAAGGAAAAGGCCTGCCGGGTTTGCATGGCACCCCCACACGCCCGGGAATTGGGAGTACTCCACGGCACGTCCAGCACGACACATAGCTTAGGGAAGGCGTGTTGCCTAGCATTTTCACTTTCATGTGGGACCGCCGTTGAGCAAACCGACTATTGGCAAACCGCACCTCGCCCGCCGCCGGGTTGGAAAACAGAAACGAGGGGCAGATCTAGCTGTAGCACGGAAGCCAAGAAATTTGGTGTCAGATGGGGCTAGTGATAGAGTAGGAGCATTCCATACTAGTACTACTCCTAGTAGTACCAAGTTTGTACTCCTAATGCTATGTTACTAGTACTACTACTATACAACTAGTAGGTACGTGCACGACACAACATCGTAGGAACAAAAAACGGGAAGATCTTGTTTTGGGTGATTTATCTTTTTTTCAGTCAACGTAGTATGAATAATATGATGTGGGGGGCACCCATGAAGCTTATGTGGCTTGGTTGCGTGGCTACGAAAGGTTAGAGAAAAATAAACAGATAATGTGTTTAAAGTGCACTCCACTAAATAGATATACTTTGGATCCATTGCAACGGACCAACACATCTATATCTATACCCCCTATATAGTGTGTGAAAAACTTTGAAAGTTGGTCGTTGGATGAAGCCAATCCGACGGTACAAAGATGGCAAATCCGAGCACTACTGGCCGTTGGATATCATCCACCAGATTCTGCCACATGTATAATCTAGAAGACTCCATGGTTGAACTTAATTCATGACTAACTTTGCCACAACTAAGCTTAGGCAAAGTTATTAGTTCTTCAAAATGAGAGCCACAAGTTGGCAAGCCTAAGGGAATCTTGCCACATTTTTTGTGTGTATGCCATGTGGGGCCTTAGTGTGGCTTGCCTAAGGTGTGGGTTGAACCAAACACTCACCTAAGTTAGTCAAACTTGCCTAACCTTACGTGTGGCAATCTTTGGCAATCTTAGTGGCTGTTTGGTTCCTGGCCACACCTTGCCACACTTTGCTACACCTAACCTTAGTCAAGTTTGACCAAGTTAGTTAGGTGTTTGGTTCTAGCCACACCTAAGGCAAAGATTCTTTTATGAGCAGTGAGCCCCACATGTCATAGACACAAAGGGGCTGTTTGGTTCTAGGCCTAGCATTGCCACACTTTGCCACACATTTTTGCCAAGCCTGCCTAAGGTTAGTTCATCAAAATGAGAGCCACAAGTTGGCAAGCCTAAGGGAATCTTGCCACATTTTTATGTGTATGCCATGTGGGGCCCAAGTGGGGCTTGCCTAAGATGTGTCTTGAACCAAACACTAACCTAAGTTGGTCAAACTTGCCTAACTTTAGGTGTGGCAATCTTTGGCAAAGTTAGTCACAAACCAAATAGGCCCTAATAACTGTGTGGCAAGATTCCCTTAGGCAAGCCAAAGTGTGGCTAACAAAGCAACTCAACTAAGGCAAGTGTGGAAAAACTCATGTGGCGATATATGGCAAAGATAGTCACAATTCAAACATCCCTACTAACCAAACAACGCCTAACCTGAGGCAAGTTTGGCAACATTGTATGATAAAGTGTGGCATTGCTAGGCCTAAAACCAAACAACCCCTGTGTCTGCCGCAAAAAATGTGGCTAACAAAATGGGCACCACAAGTGTGTCAAGATTTGGCAAGAAGTTGAGTCTATGACATGTGGACCATGTAGCTAGAAAAGTGTGGCAAGCCACAATTGTAGCAATGAACCAAACACATGCCTAAGATATTGTGGCACGCCTAAGCTTAGGCGTGGCAACCTTAGGCTGCAAACCAAACATCTATATATCTATACCCCTATATAGTGCGTGAATAACTTTGAAAGTTGGTCATTGGATGAAGCCAATCCGACGGTACAAAGATGGCAAATCCGAGCACTACTTGCAGTTGGATATGATTTACATTCCACCAGATTTTGCCACATGTAGAATCTACAAAACTCCACATGTAGAAGCATAATGCACAAACCACCAGAATCTCATGCGTGCAATGCACATGTACCTTACTAGTACTAGTTGGTAGTATAGTAAGAAACAAATTTCGGTTTTGGCACGAGCTCGTACTACGGGAGCACCACAAGGCCTGCCACAGGAGTTACATTTCCCTCTCAGGGTCGACGAGACCGAATTTCAGTGGATTAGTGCCCGGCCTATGAGCAATGACATGCGGAACTTAAATGCAGCTGGCCCACATGTCATTCTCATGGTGGTGGCGTGGTTCGCGACTCACTCGTTCGAGATGAACCGGTCGATGGTGGCGTGGCCCTGGCAAGGGTGCCACAGCTGGGCGTCGGGGCGTTACAAGGCGTAGATGGCCAGACCGGCGGGTACTACATGTAGTATAGAAGTACTCCAGCTGAGGATTGATGCCCGGGACGAAATGTGTCACAACCGCTGGGTGAAAATTCGATGGTGCAGGAGTACGGATCGGAGCACAGCAGTGGAGCAGGCAAACCGCGTCCAATTGGGTGTGTCTATGGTAGAAAGTTGATGGTCGCCGCAGTTCAGCTGGCCCGCATGTCATGCACACAAAGGCAGAGGAGAGGTGGGGCCAAGAGGAATGAGGCGCACGTCGGGGGATGAGGATCCCCTGACGCGAACAACCCTACCATTCTGTCACTGACGTGTGGGACCGCCAGGCGTGGGTCCCACCTGTTAGCAAAGGAAAGGTAGGGCAAGGCAGTGATAGACACGTCAGAGGATCCATGTCCACGTCGGGGGACGTCATGCCGTGGGTTGGAGAGGCATTGTGGGAATCGCGTGTGGGTGTGGCAGTGGTAGAAACAAGAAACGTGATGGTCGCTGTGGTTCAACTTCCATGGACAAGCTGTCATGTCTGCTGACACATGTATATCAAAACTAGAGTGTTTATATTTTAAGCACGTAAACAAGTATTATTCTATAGTACTAATTTGGATCCATTGCAACGCACGGGCCAACACATTGGTAGTAGTAGTGTCTATCTCTATCTCTAGAGGCCTTCCCTCGTTCATCCTTTTCTCTCACAAGATAAACTACTCATACAAATGCATCTTGATGTTCCGTGGAACGCACGATGATGTTTCCTTAGGGGTCTCTCCAGCGCAGCGTGGCCATAGTTGCAAGTTGACGCCTCTTGAGATGCCGACGTTGAGGGGCACTCGAATTTCCTCCGATGAGCAGGTAAGATGAGTTTTATCACGTAGCAAATGCATTCTAAAGACTACTTCCGTGTCCATTTCCTAATTCTCCCCCTGCCCACTGTTTCACAGGTTAGGCTCGGTGCAAGTGGAGATTGGCTTGCATATGTACGGGAGGGTACCAACATCATTTTGCACAACATTTACAACAGTGACAACATTCCCGTGGAACCTTTGTCCAACATGGGGATCAGCCATGCAACGGGCCACCACATGAATTGGTACGATGGAACCACGGGTGAGATTGAATAAGATAGCACGAATCTTTCACATGGCGGTCAAAGGCAGACCATGCTGTTCGTGGCCGATTTTTTGCTGTATGAGTACGAAGACGCTATGCTCCTTTCTAACCGCATCTTCGCGGTGACAAACCAGGGGACTTATTTCATATGGGACACATGCTACGATATACTCCCTCTCTCCCAGTTTATTTGTTTTGAATCTTTTCATTTTATAAGTTTCAAATTCAAATTTAGAGCTCCCCATCACATGTTGAGATTACAATGTCCATTAAAATGTTGCGTGCATGTATAGTAAAGAAACAAATCTCGAGTTTGGCACGAGTTCGTGCAGCAGTAGCACCACAAGGCCTGGCACAGGAGTTACATTTCCCTCTCAGGGCCCTCGGGACTGAGCTTCAGTGCCTTACTACACCTGCCTTTGAGTCAATAACATGTGGACCCGATAGGTGACTGGTCCACATGTAATGCTCCCGAAGGTAGAGGGGCAGTGGGGCCGAGAGGGGTGAGCCGCAGGTCGGGGGACGTGTGGTGTCATGGGTTCGAGCAGCGTCGTGGGAATCGCGTGTGCTTGTGGTAGAAACTTGACGCTCGTCGCATTTTAGGTGGCCCACATGTCATGCACACAAAGGCAGAGGGGCGGTGCGGTCGAGAGGGGTGAGGCGCACGTCGGGGGACGTGGTGCCGTGGGTTGGAGCGGCATCGTGGGAATCACGAGTGGCAGTGGATGAAACATGATGGCCGTCGTAGTTAAACTTCCATGGACAAGCTGTCATGTCTACGGACACATGCACTGCATACCGATCACTGGAATGAGTAGCAGAGAAAGCTATATATACGGATGAATAGTTCCTTATAGTCAAGCAGACCCATGCTACTACTTTGTTCCAAAGACATGCACACCATCGAAATAGTCCATCTATATCAATATACACCGAGAGGGAATAATTTTTTTTACAAGAGTGGAAATAGTTCATGCATCCATAATGCCCTCCTGCTGGTGCAGCCTTTTCTTCTTCTTCTTCTTCTTCTTCTTCTTCTTCTTCTTCTTCTTCTTCTTCTTCTTCTTCTTCTTCTTCTTCTTCTTCTTCTTCTTCTTCTTCTTCTTCTTCTTCTTCTTCTTCTTCTTCTTCTTCTTCTTCTTCTTCTTCTTCTTCTTCTTCTTCTTCTTCTTCTTCTTCTTCTTCTTCTTCTTCTTCTTCTTCTTCTTCTTCTTCTTCTTCTTCTTCTTCTTCTTCTTCTTCTTCTTCTTCTTCTTCTTCTTCTTCTTCT
>NC_041385.1:105261543-105314399 GCF_002162155.2 Triticum dicoccoides
TTCTCATTTTTTGTGGGAGACGGCTTCGCAACAAGCTCTTTGGACCTTGCAGCTATGTCGAAACTCAAACGGGCATCGAGGGGCAGCATATTTTATCCGCTCGTACGTCAAGGGATAATTCTCCCATCCAGACGACCTTAATGCCACCATCTCGTCACCCTTCTGAAGATTTGTACCGGTCACAAAATTTGCTACGTCGAATAGGGATGGTGTCTGTTTATCACAATCTTCTACAGGAATTTTGATTCTGGTTTACAGGTCAGCGATGATTTTCAAATAAAGGTTGTACGGCTCTAGCTTCTGTTTGTCCCCTTCGATGGCTTCCCCACAGAAGTATACATCCTCCCGAGACAAGAAATCGTGAAGCTCACATGGTATGTAGGGCGAGTGTATGATGTGGTACACCAAAACATCATCTTCGAGGCACAGCTGAAGGACGGCGGCGCATTGGATCTTCCCAGTGGCACGCTCTGTGTACTCTGCGTTGAGATCGATGACCCTCGTCTCTACCTTTTCGAGGGAGTTGGATACATTGTTGATCCACTACCGTACAACCCTTGGGTGGACGGTGACGGTGGCAACTATGCTCAACGAGCCTTCGACGAGGACATGTTGGATGCTAAAAACCTGCATCTCGATCTCTTTCGCCATTTGGAACCGCTGGAATGGAGGGATATGGTTTGGAGAATTAGGATTAGATGTCTAGTCTAACTGAAGTAGTAGAGGATTATTTATAGAGGTTAAAACAATGTGAACATAGTGGGGTTTGGATGCAAATGAAGACGAAGGGGAGGTGAAGAAGCCGAGGAAAATCGGTTCCTAATGGAGAAGTAAATGGGAGAAGTGGCATGGAGGCAGTTGATTAGACGGCTAGGTAGACTAAACAAAAAGGCTATGCGGGTAGACTGATGAGTCGTATCTGTTCGTGTATATGCCCATCCTTCCTGATAGGTGGGACCTATGCAAACAGATAAAAAAATGTGTCGTAGCTAGTTCAGATGAATATTGGCGCGTGAGTGGGAGACACACTTTGCCATACTTTGCCAGACAATGCTGCAACATTCTCTGGTTAAGGAATACTCCCTCCATTTAGGTGAGTAAGTCACCTTATGAAAATCAGGTTTTCCCAAAACCTTTAGGCGTGGAGCATTAACTTCCTGCTCGATCCCCTCCCAGCCTCGTTAGCCAGCGTTCTCTTCCTCTGCTGCCGCGTTCTACCTTTCCATTTTTCCTCTTCTCAAGTGTGGAACAATCTGCATGCCGTCCTTGATGCACCAGAACGACCACTGCATGCATCGCGACAGGGCATTGATTGGGCCTGCTTGGAGAGCTGAAAAGGCATCCTTATAACTATGTATTAATTGCTAATTTTGCTTCCATTTGTAACAGTGCCGTGGTTGGAAGTTTTGCTCGTCCCGGTGCTATTTCTCGTCCAATCTACAACCACCTAGGTTGCGCTCACCTAGACAAAGGGAGTACACGGTTATGCTCATCAAAGGCCCATCTTCGCGCTTCCGCATGCACGAGAATTTGGTTCTGCTCGCAATATGGATGATACCCGGAGGATGAAGTGAACAGGCGTGCTAGCAGGGGAGGCCTATTTCCGCTATACAGTACCGGAGTACTCATGTTCCTACTACTACTACTACTACTACTACTACTACTTAGTAGTAGTAGTACCACTATGGTACACTTGATGGTCAAAATACTATTCATCCGGTCCTCAAAGTGAAGTGACAACATCCTGTGCCTGACACTAGTCCAGTCGGCGTGTTCGGGTTACCAAATCAGCCTCACCCTATGCACTATGCAGTTTGTCACCGCCACTGTACAACACATTAGCATGCCTCACCTCGTCGCCCTCTCCCCTCCCATAGCACCACTCCATCTCCATCTCCGTCTCCATCTCACTGTGCCCCCGTGTACCGTCGCCTCGCTCGCCTCCCCCAGTACCACTATTCCCTCGCTAGCCGCTCCAGCACCGACAGCCTTCTCCCCCGTAAATCAAGCCCCCCAAAACCCCCACCTTCAAAACTCCACCATGGCCGAACGGGAACCGCGCAGCATCCATATGAGCCGCGATTGGAGCGATCTCCCCAGTGACATCCTCGACCTCTGTTGTTCGTGTATGGATATGTTGAGCGCCCTACGGCTGGCTGCATGCTCAAGGGACATGCACACGGCCATCATCGAAGCGAGGCCTAAGCTTTTCAAGACACCCTGCTTGCTGCTATCTGGTCTTGCGAGATTGGCTCACCATGATATGGAGGCGTACATGATGCCCCTCGACTTCAATCCGATCTCCATTAGCCAAAACTTCTTTGCAGGTATGTAGTGGGTCGCCGTACATCATTTTCCTCGACTTCGATCTGATCACCATCGCCCGAAACTTCTTGGTAGGTATGTACTGGGTTGGCATGAACTCCCACTAGATGGCTGCCTTCAGAGAAGACGGTAAAAAGTTGGTGCTCGTGAACTTCCAGACCTCCCATGAGATTATCCTTCCTCCATTGGATTATATAGAATTTTACCATCGCGGTCCAGGTCATCTAGATTACCACGTCAGTTGGACGAACCTTGTTTTGCAGAAGATTGTAATCTTCCAAGTGCCCTTCAGCAATCAATGGCTATTATAATATCCTCACAAAAATTTTTGCCCACAGAACATGAGTATATAACAATGCATGGTCTGTTAGTTACCTTGAATAATTTGTTTGTGAGGACATAACATGATTACATAACATGCATGACATGGTAGTTTCCTGTGAAGAATCGATTGCGAGATAACATGAGTATAACCATGCATGGCACTTCTATATTTTCGAACCCAGTATACATTTCCCTGTATTTTCCTCCCAGTTCCAACAGGGACATATCAATGATGTTTCTTGCATTATCCTACTCATACTCTGAACAATGCTGATCTTACATTAACAATGCCTGTCCTTTTGATATGATGCAGTGTCCCTACAATTACTACCCTTTGTAATCACACCACCTTTGCCAAAAACAGGGAAGCACAACTAGTTCCTTGCTCGATCAGACGACGACAAAAGACTGATGATCATTCGGACACATGAGCCGGAAAAGTTATATTGCAAAAAACCCACTGTATACAAGCACCGTGAATTACGTGAGTATCCGGACAATGGCTGTTACGTCTATGAGCAGGATACCAGCTTGTTGGGGCCTTCATGATTTTTTAGTTGGAGGCGGGCAAACAACCTTGGTTCACACTCTCTGTTTCTCGGACTCGGTTATCCGATTAACTAGGAGATCACCGTTGGCAAGGACCTTGATGGCAGAGAGGCTCTGTTTGCTATGGAAAACTGTGTCTACACGGCGAGCCCTAGGAGTTCGGGAGCAAACTCCACTGATTGTCAACGATACATCCTGCAGCCAAAAGAAGATGAGAATGACAAAGGCATCCAGATTAACTTTGATCCTTGGATGTCTCAATTACGACATGCAGTGATGTGGTTCAAGCCTTCAGGTTGATTGGTAATTGGGCTGTTGCATCGAAAGGGTGGAGTACCGGTGTCCTCGGATCACTGGTCGCTGAAGCGGGGCTGCAAATTATGATGGTGTTGGATCATCACTTCGAATGACTTTGTTGTCTTTGCTGCTGGTTCTGGATGGGTAGTTCTTTCTTTTGTTATGCATATTCCTTGTCATTTGGTCATCCTCGTCTATGTCACTCTTACTATGTAATAGTTTCCTAGTTTTAGAATGTCATTCTCGTCTGGATCATGAGAGTCTGAGCGCTGCAAATGGGTGCGTTTTGGTGGTGTAGCAAGACTTCTTATGAACTATCATGTCTTGCTGTTTATGTTAGTAGTAGTCACTAGTCATTGTTTGAATGTTGTATATATCGTTGTTTCGAACTATTTATTGTCTCGAACTACTCGTGGGCTAAATGAGGGCATCACCATTCTCCACTATTCAGAGTATATCTCCTTTATTCAAGTTATATAATTTGAGCTCAGTGTCTTTTCGATGATGTACACTTGTTTCGTCCAGTGAGGTGTCGTTGAATATGGGCCGAGTAGTAACTAAAGGTGCTAGTTATCGACTAGAGGGGGGGTGAATAGGCGATTTTTATCAAAGTCTTCAAAACATGGAAGTTTCGAAGACAAACAATAGAAATGACCTAATTGATATGCAGCGGAAGATAAACTACACCAAGCAAGCCATAGTCAAGTATGCAATAGTGTTAACGTACGAAGACTAATAGCAGCTAGGTAGTAAGGATCAGGATGGAAGATAGTATGAAGCCAATCAACAATAGTAGTCAAGCAATGAAGTCAAACAGATAAGACAGTTAAGCAATGACTTCACGAAGACAAACTCAAAGTAAAGGAGGGAAGGGATAGAACCAGTCGCTTGTTGAAGACACAGGATTTGTTGGACCAGTTCCAGTTGCTGTGACAACTGTACGTCTGGTTAGGGAGGCTGAGATTCAACTCAGAAGACCGCATCTTCACCTTATTCCTCTTGAGCTAAGGACACACAGTCTTCACCCAATCACTCTGGTAAGTCTTCAAGGTAGACTTCCGAACCTTCACAGACTTCGTTCACCGGCAATCCACAATGACTCTTGGATGCTCAAAATGCGACGCCTAACCGGCTGGAGGATACACAGTCCTCAAGTGTAATAAGTCTTCAGGTCACACAGACAGAAAGACTTCAGTGATGCCTAACACTCTTGGGCTCTGGGTGTTTGGGCTTTGTCCTCGCAAGGATTTCTCTCTCAAAGGCTTCGAGGTGGGTTGCTCTCAAAACGACAAAAGCCGTAAACTAACTCTGAGCAGCCACCAATTTATGGTGTAGGGGGTGGGCTATTTATAGCCACAAGGCAACCCGACCTGATATGTCCGAAATGACCCTGGGTCACTAAGGAACTGACACGTGTTCCAACGGTCAGATTTCAAACACACACGGCAACTTTACTTGGGCTACAAGCAAAGCTGACTCATCCAGCTCTGGATAAGATTTGCTCTCATTGTCTTTGTTCGAAGACATAGGATTTGGGTTGAGCATCACTTCAGTCACTCTAACTTAGTTCACTTGGACCCCACTTAACAGTATGGTGGTTCCTATGACTCAACAAAGAAGAAAAGGAAACACTGAAACAACTCAGTCTTCACGCTCCATAGTCTTCACTCAATGTCTTCTCATGTCATAGACTTCAGTGTGAATATCTTCACACACCACCATTGTCTTCAATGTCTTCATACATTTTTAGGGGTCATCTCCGGTAGGTAAACCGAATCAACGAGGGACACTACCTGCGTTATCCTGCAATTCTTACAAACACATTAGTCCCTCAACCAACTTTGTCGTCAATACTCCAAAACCAACTAGGGGTGGCACTAGATGCACTTACAATCTCCCCCTTTTTGGTGATTGATGACAAACTGGTTGAAGTTTTCAACGAGAAAGAAGTATGTGAAATTGTAAAGGATAGCGTATTGTCTTCATAAGTGGCAAGGGCTCCCCCTGAAGATGTGCATATAAATAATTTGCTTTTGGAATGCAAATGCACATGGCAGGTTGTACTTGTGGAGATCCTCTTCAACTTATGAAGATAATTCATCATGCATGAAATGATATAGCTAAGAGAATGACATGCATAATGAAAAATGGACGTCTGAAGAATGATCTAAGTGCGGAAGTTATCATCGCACGTGGAAATGCAAATAAGTAGCAGACAACCATCAAGTTTAAGTGTTACAACTCAAAGAACGAAGTGTATCAAAAGCAAGAGTTGTACGCACTAGGCAAAAATATAAATCAACCGCCCTTATGAACCCGCTTGAGGACTATCAAACTCATACGCTTCTCCCCCTTTTGTCAGTAATGACCAAAAAGGTTTGAAGACATAGAGCATCTACTCGTCCTCATGAGGAGTAGTTGAAGCAGCATGGTTGTCATTGTCGTTTGGTGGTGCAGACGAACTTGGTGCAGTGTCGATGCGTGCAGATGTAGGGGGTGGTGAAGTAGCATCGTCTTCATCATCGATCACATTTGCATTCACAGTTGCTGCGGAGGAAGAATAGTCAGAGTCTTCAAGAGATGGAGTTCTTCGTAGGACAACATTCCATGGAGGAGTGGAGTCAAACTTGAATCTTTCAGTGAAGCCATCGTCTTGAAGATCAGCTTCAGCACTGAGCAGGGTCAAACTCTTCCATGATCGCCGACAAGTTTCGTGAGTGACAAATGCATTCTTGGTGGCAAGGTTTCGAATGCGATTTACATCCACCAAGAGGCTTTGCATCTGACGCTTGAGCCAAAAATGATGCTTATCTTGCTTCTGATGCAGGGCCACAAGAAGTTCTTGGTCATTGAGGACCCGAGAGCGCTTCTTTGGCCTTTGAGCAATTGTGCTCTCAGTAGCTTCAGTTGGCGCACGATGAGGCAGATGAGTGTTTCCAGCCATTGGATAGACACGCATGACAGCTTGGACTCCTTCCATAGGCTGAGTGAAGCTTTGATGTTCAGCATTTTGAAGACAAAGAGGCTTCTTGGCAGGTTCAGGGTATATGGCTTCAATTGACATATCAACCTCTGGTAGGAAGATCACATGATTGCGAGCAGATGGTTGATAGTTGACAGCAGAGTGTTGCTTGATGAGGCGCATGACCCATGGAGCATAGAATTTTAGTCCGAAGAGGTCAGATCCAGATGCAACCAGTTGCCTGATGAAGAAATCTTGAGCATTGAAGCTGATGCCATTGAGGATGTAAAAGACCAATGTCTTCATGGCTCCTTCAAGTTTTGTAGCTGATGAATGTCCTTTGATCGACCATAGAGTCCGCCTGATGATATGATAAAAAGTGCGCGGCAAATACTCAAGGTCATCAACAAAGAACTCCTTTGGATATTCAGCATCACGTGGCAAAGGCTTCATCATGCTCAACATCTGGCTCATATTGGGTTCAGGCTTATGGAAGATGCTCTCCAGTGCATTGCGGTGGTTTTGACAACTAGGTTCATATAGCTCTCCGGGAGAGGATAGGCCTATAAGCTCAATGAGGTCAAGAGCTTTGGCTTCATGATGAACATTTCCTGTCATCCACTCGAGAACCCATGTCTTTGTATCTCTGTTATAACCGCGAATGTGGAGTGTAGCATAGAATTGAAGCAATAGCTCTTCATTCCAATGTTCTTTGTCTGTGACAAAGCTGAGCAGACCAGCATCACGAAAGCAGTCAAGTGCTTCTTCTAAGCATGGTAGTCCAGCAATGGCTTCAGTGTCGAGGCACATATGAGGGAAAATGCGCCCTTGATCATACAGAACACAGGAGTAATAGCTTCGCTGTTGATGACTCCAGAACCGATCTGATGATATTCTTGGCTTCGTGTAGGGGTTCTTTGAGCTGTCAAAGAATGTGTTGTGGCTCTTGAAGCCATTTGCATTGAAAGACCCGACAGATGTGGCAGTACCTGGAAACCTTGGCAGTCTTGGCTTTGGCTTCTGGACCTGAGGCCTATGCTCAATGTGATAGTCAAATTGAGGACCAGAGACAGTAGGCGGAGGGACCAGAACGGGCCATCTTACTGTGATTAGCTCGCCATGGTTGTATGCTTGCTCGATTGTATAGGGCCTTGGTGGCGGAACAGGAGCAGTGGCAGCAACAGTGGCTTCGGGCTGCACAACAGAAGCTTCAGGAGCATTTTCAGCATTGACTTCTGGTATGGGGCTTGGGACAGGCTCCACATTAGCTTCAGCCATGACTATGTCATCGGCTACATTGGTGTTGGTGGTGGCAGCCTCAAGGTTTTCAACCTCCACTTGCGGAGCTGGAGGGTCAGGCACAGACACGTTCACATCATGAACAACTTCTTCAGGAATGGGGCGTGTAGGGACACGTTCTTCTTGACATTCGTCATCGGCTGATGCAGCCAGATTGTCTTCAGCAGCTGGTGCAGCAGGAGTGGCTTCTGAAAACACTTGACGTGCAACAGGTTGATGGTGCACTTCTCCTTCTGGAACGCTCGGAAGAGGGACTTGAGGCCTTGGTCCTTTGCGAAGCCTTTGTAGTACAGGCGACGCCTTTGGGGATGGAGTGGGCAGGTCCTCATCCTCTTCAACTTGCATGGATGGTGTGGCTTGTTGTTGTTGGGGAGTGCTGGGGGAGTCTTGTTCTTGCGGGCGATCAGCCCATGAAGCATCCTGAGCAATTGGCGTCAGAGGACGACCAATGCTGATGATTTTGCTGTTCGTACGAACAGGCGATGATACCACATTGTATTCAATTTGAGGAAGAACTTCATCATCTTCAACATTGTCATGATGACCAATGTCTTCAGCAGTGATGGGATCAACTGCTAGAATCTCTTCAGCTTCAGGAGCCTCTGTGGAAGCAGGCTCATGAACAATCATGCGAAGTTCTTGGGTTGCAGATGCAGGACAAACCACTAAGATGGGTTCAACAACAAGGGGCTCTGTGGGAGCAGCCCGACTCTTCTTGATCTTGCGCTTCTTCTTGGAGGGAGCAGCATCAAAGGCTTCTGAGGTTTTCCGTTTTCTAGCTTCAGCCTCTGCAGCCCTCGTCTTCTTCTGTTCTGAAGCAGTTGACGTGACCTTTGGCTTTGAGCCAGTCATGCTGCTTGGGAAGACAATGCAAGGTTCATCTGGCCTTGAAGGTGTAGATTGGACGGTCGATTTCTTCTTCTTTGCAGCCATCCTGGGTCGATGCCAGGACGACCAAGAGCCTTGCGCTTTTCAGCCTCATTATAGGCAAGCACACACTTGTCAGCCAGATTTTTCATGCGCTCTTTGGATCCTCGAGCTTCTTCACGCTTCTTGTGAAAGGCTTCTTTGAGCTCGTGCAACATGATCTTGAAGTTCTTGACATCTTGCACATTGAGCGTGGCCACATGCTTCTTGAACTGAGCCTTTTCATAGTCAATCTTGTGCTTCAGTTCGATGATGCGCTGAGCAATAGCTAGCTCAGAAGCAATGGCGCCATTGAAGGCGATGCTGAGGCCAATTGGAAGTTGGAGATCATCAAAGCTGAGATTTGGTGTGTCAAACCACTCACCAATGAAGTTATGGATGATTGCCACATCAAAGAGAGGCAAGTTTTTGAAGATCTCTGCTTCTTCCTTGCTCTTGATCAGTTGCTCAAGAGCATCATCTGCAAGATCGTCATCGCTGGACAGATCAATGTGGTCTTCATGCAGAATAGCAGCAGGAGTCAAAGCCTGATCAGTACTCTTGACGATTTTCTTTTTCTTCTCCGTCTTCTTGGAGATGCGTGAAAAATCTTTAGACTGCACATTGGCTTCAGGAGGTGCAGTGGCCAGTGGCTTCACACGAGAAGCTTTTGGAGGTGCAGCTGATGATGAAGCCTTAATCTTCTTTGGCTTCTGCGGCCTTGGAGGAGGAGCTGGGGCTTCATCAGAATTAGCATCATTGTCCGAATGATCCACTTTGGCACCTTGTACCAAGATGTAAGAGATGAGGCCATCAAGGTTTGCAAAGGGGCCAATTCTATTTTCTTCAGCTTCACGTGTGCCGTCATCACGGGGAGCAGAGGGACCAGGATTGAAGTCTAATCCCCATGACTTCTTGTTTTCGTTTGCCGAAGCCTTAGCATACTGGAAGTTGCGCTTGAAGAGATTGTCATCACGACACCAGAGCAATGATGATGGGTCATCTTCTTCAGGCTGTGGTCCACGGACCATGCAAGGATAGAATTCTTGCGCAATGGCTTCAACTTTGTTCTTGGGGGGAAGGCCTCGATAGAGAATATCACCCCAAGGACTCATGATAGCATTCTTCTCAGTGTACTCCTGGGTCACGAACTTGTACTTGAACCATTGTTCAGCCCAATAGCGTCGAATCCATTGGATTCGAGTCTTGCGCTGATTATAATCCTCTTCAGGATCTGTTTTGTAGATTTCTGCAAGATCATCAGGCAGATCCTTTGAAGTTCCCCCACGATGCTGTGTGCCACCCTTCCTGACAGATTTCTCTGTAGCCATGAACTTCAAACTGAACGGTTTCAATATGTTCAAAGGCTTCAAAGGCCTTCGCTTGCTGGTCAGACAAGAACTGGCTTCGGGAGATTCAATGTGTTGCTGTAAGAATTCTGCAAACGAATGCAGACTATGAGAACCTAGGGATTCTCCCACGGACATGTACCTGTGACAGCATTAGAGATGCGAGGGAAGGGGAAGAGGTAATATGCATGCTCAAAAGATTTTGAAGATAAATCAGTTTGAAGACATTGACCTCATGTTGCGAAGATATTCACTTATATGTTGAGAGTCGGTTCCAGATTTGTACGAATCCGTGAATAAGTACAAGTGAGGAATCTAACTAGATGTGAAGCTTAAGTGAATATACTAGGCAGTATGAGATGCAGACAGAATAGATCTAACTTTGTATAGACAGAAACCAATTTTGGTAAATTGGATGAATCATTGAGGATCAAAAAGCTGGTAAAAATAGAGTTATATTTACCACACGATGAACTGCTAGATGGGATGAATAGGAGACCGAGCAGTTCAATCCACCATGCCCTAACTTGGCGACGGAGGACACCTACGGCGGCGGCGGAGAGGACGATGCCCGCGGCCGGCGTGAGGACGGCGTCGGAGAAGTCA
Organism: Triticum dicoccoides; assembly: GCF_002162155.2. Taxonomy (NCBI): domain Eukaryota; kingdom Viridiplantae; phylum Streptophyta; class Magnoliopsida; order Poales; family Poaceae; genus Triticum; species Triticum dicoccoides. Next base: position 105,272,161 of record NC_041385.1, read on the forward strand.
CGGCAGCTAAGCGCTTCATCGCCGGCGTCGTCGAGAGCTAGCGGTGGAGCTAGGGTTTTGACGAGGTGGAGAGGTGGAAGAAGGTTTTCTTGACCGCAAGGGACACGTATTTATAAGTAGGTGTGCGGAACAACGCAATTACGCAGGTGCCCCTGACTATTCACATCCGTGGGACACGTGGCAAGCATGCAACATACTCAGAGTTGTCCCACGTTCCCACGCCCGCCAAGTTTGTCGGATGGTTGTTCCGGCTTCTCCGGATATCGACAATAAAGATGAATCATTTAAAGAGGACTTGATGTTTGCCTCTGTGTCTTCTGCTGACAAGGATGCAGAGAAGACATTCGACAGTTTCAACAGAATGCATATGATTTGGACAGATAGAGTTTGAGATAGTAAGCATAGAGAGATTAGGGTCTGATCACATTCACTTAGTTCAAAAGATTCAACAATGAAGACATAGCTATAAGTGAATGTTGTAGAGGACAGAATACTAGTATATATATATATGAGAAAGCAATCAACTCAACATAGTGAAGTAAATCATGAAGGTAAGTTGAAAGTTGAAGACAAATCAATATGAAAAGATATTCAACAATAACGCCATGTGTGAAACACTTCAAACCAAGAAATTTGGTGGTGGCGTTACCCACCGTATAGGAAGTATTAGACCCAGACACGGCGCACAATTATCGTGGCACTCCAAAGTCAATTTCCATGTTAATGTATTCACACTCAGAATGTAAGTCTTCATTGATTGAAGATATACTTTTCTTCGTGTGTTGCACATCTAAGTCATCAACATGCATAAGTGTTAGGATGTGTGCCTGATCACAGGACATTTGAGGATTCCAAGATATTTAGCTCACACCGTAACTTGCAAAACCTTTTCTCATCCAAGGGCTTTGTGAAGATATCTGCCAGTTGCTCTTCAGTGTTGACGTGAATGATGTCAATATCTTTCTTCATGACATGATCTCTGAGGAAATGATGACGAATTTCAATGTGCTTTGCCTTCGAGTGCTGAACTGGATTGTTGGCAATCTTGATGGCGCTTTGATTGTCGCAGAAGAGAGGGACTTGCTTCAGATTGATGCCATAGTCCTTGAGAGTTTGCTTCATCCACAGAAGCTGAGCACAACAAGATCCAACAGCAATGTATTCAGATTCAGCAGTTGAGAGTGATACACAGTTTTGCTTCTTTGAAGACCAACAGACAAGTGATCGTCCCAGAAAGTGACATGTTCCATATGTAGACTTGCGATCCACCTTGTCACCAGCATAATCAGCATCCGAGAATCCAACCAGATCAAACCTTGAGCCCTTTGGATACCATAATCCGAGTGTTGGGGTGTAAGCCAAATATCTAAGAATTCGCTTCACAGCTAAGTGATGCGATTCCTTTGGTGCCGCTTGGAATCGAGCACACATGCAAACACTAAGCATAATATCTGGCCTAGATGCACATAGGTAAAGTAAAGAACCAATCATGGAGCGGTATACCTTTTGATCGAACTCTTTACCATTGTCGTCGGGACCAAGATGATGTTTGGCTGGCATTGGCATCGTGTAACCTTTGCAATCTTGCATGCCGAACTTCTTCAGGCAGTCTTTGAGATATTTTTTTTGAGATATGAAGATGCCATTTCTTTGCTGATGAATTTGAAGACCAAGGAAGAACTTCAGCTCACCCATCATGGACATCTGATATTGCTCTTGCATCATGTATCCAAACTCATCACTATACTTCTGGTTGGTGCAGCCGAAGATTATGTCATCCACATATATTTGGCACACAAACAGTTCACCATCATATGTCTTCGTGAAGAGTGTGGGATCTAGGGATCCTGGTTTGAAGCCTTTTCTCTTCAGGAAGTCTTTGATTGTATCATACCAGGCGCGAGGAGCTTGTTTGAGGCCATACAGTGCTTTGTTTAGTTTGTACACCATATCAGGATGTTTTGGATCTTCAAAGCCAGGTGGTTGAGCAACATACACTTCTTCTTCAATCTTGCCATTGAGGAATGCACTTTTCACATCCATTTGATATAGCAAGATGTTGTGGTGATTAGCATAGGCTAGCAGTATGCGAATAGCTTCAAGCCTAGCCACAGGAGCAAATGTTTCATCGAAGTCAATTCCTTCAACTTGAGTATATCCTTGTGCCACTAGACGTGCTTTGTTTCTGACGACTTGACCATGCTCATCTTGCTTGTTCCGATATATCCATTTTGTGCCAATAATGTTATGCTTGCGAGGGTCAGGGCGCTTGACAAGTTCCCAAACATTATTCAGCTTGAACTGTTGAAGTTCTTCTTGCATGGCTTGAATCCATTCAGGTTCCATAAAGGCTTCAGCAACTTTCTTGGGTTCAGATATTGATACAAATGAAAAATGCCCACAAAAATTTGCTAACTGTGTTGCTCTTGAGCGAGTAAGCGGACCAGGTGCATTGATGCTATCAATTATCTTCTCAATTTGTACTTCATTTGCAACACGAGGATGAACTGGATGAAGACCTTGCTCATGCTGATCATTGTCATCATTGGAAGAATTGTCTTCGGTCTGAGCATTGTCTTCAGGTTGGTTTGGTGCAGAAATGATAAGTTCCTCTTCAAGCTGTGCTTCAGAGGGCATGATTTCACCAATTCCCATCAGCTTGATAGATTCACTGGAAGGAGCTTCATCTAGTGTGCTTGGCAGGAGTTCTCGTTGTGAACCATTGGTTTCATCAAATCGCACGTCCACAGTTTCAACGATTTTGTAGTGAAAGAGGTTGAAGACTCTGTAAGAGTGCGAATCCTTTCCATAGCCAAGCATGAAGCCTTCGTGAGCTTTGGGTTCAAATTTTGACTTGTGATGGGGATCCTTGATCCAACATCTAGCACCAAAAACTCTGAAGTAGCTGACATTTGGCTTCTTGCCAGTCAGGAGCTCATACGATGTTTTGCCCAGAAGCTTGTGGATGTAAACACGGTTGATGATGTGACATGCAGTATCAATAGCTTCAGGCCAGAACTTTCTTGGTGTCTTGTACTCGTCGAGCATTGTTCGAGCCATCTCAATGAGGATTCTGTTCTTGCGCTCAACAATGCCATTTTGCTGAGGTGTGTATGGAGCAGAAAATTCATGAGTGATTCCCATTGTATCCAGATAAAGATCAAGCCCGGTGTTCTTGAATTCAGTGCCGTTATCACTTCTGATATGCTTGATCTTGATGCCATAATTGTTCATTGCTCGATTGGCGAATCGTCTGAAGACATCTTGTACTTCAGTCTTGTAGAGAATTATGTGCACCCATGTATATCTTGAGTAGTCATCAACAATGACGAAGCCATAGAGACACGCCATTGTTGTGAGGGTGGAGTAGTGAGTAGGGCCAAATAAGTCCATGTGCAACAGCTCAAAGGGTTGAGAAGTCGTCATAATTGTCTTCGAGGGGTGCTTGGCCCTAGTCATCTTCCCAGCTTCGCAAGCACCACACAAATGATCTTTCGTGAACTTGACACCTTCGATGCCTATGACATGCTTCTTCTTGACGAGAGTGTGTAAGTTCCTCATGACAGCATGCCCCAACCTTCGATGCCAGAGCCAGCATTCTGAAGCTTTCGGAAGAAGACATACGGCAAGCTGTGGACTTGTTGAGAAATCTACCATGTATAGATCACCTTTCCTATACCCTTCAAAGACTAGAGACTTGTCAGATTCCATTAGTACAAGGCAACAATATTTTCCAAATATCACAATCATGTTTAAGTCACAAAGCATTGAGACAGACAGTAAGTTGAATCCAAGGGATTCAACAAGCATCACTTTATCCATGTGTTGATCCTTTGAGATTGCAACTCTACCTAGACCCAATACCTTGCCTTTACCAGTGTGAGCAAATGTGATTTGACTCTTGTCGGATGGACGTAAGGTTGAGTCCATGAGAAGACTTCGATCACCAGTCATATGATTAGTGCATCCGCTGTCCATAATCCATTCTGAAGCACGAGGTGTCATACCCTACAGTGCAGTTAGGAGGATAGGCTTCACAAGGTATGTTGTGAAGCATAAGCATTTGATGCACACTTGGATTATCACAGCTTAGATGAAAGTTAGCACACAGTATGACAGGTAAGCGATTCATATGTGGAATACATAGTAAGTCATTTTATCATGCGTCCCTTTGTGTTTTAGGTCCCCGGCAATAATATCGAACGCCTTTGATTGCTGGCTAGAGACCATGTTCTGCAAAAGAGAGTTAGTTCTTCATCACCACCCACATCTATAGGGGTGGCTTAGAAGCAATGAGTCTAAGTGCAGCATCTGAGAATTTCGGCTTTGGAGCCCTAGCAAATAGCCTTGCAGGAGATGAATGATACTCATATGAATAAGCAGAAAAGTTCTTAGTCCTATGAACATAGCGGTTTGAAGACACACGCTCATATTCATAAGTTTGAGTATGATTTCCCTGCAAAACATTGGCGTTAGGGTGACTCAAGTGAGTCTTGTTTCCGTATGAAGCCGTTGGACCATGTGACTCCTTTGGTCTGGGGTGTGTCTTCTTCCCTGGTGGTGTCATGACAACATTCACAGGAAGATTCTCAAGACAGCTTTTGGGAACCCAGATCTTCTTCATTGGTGGTCCATTCCTGCAGTTAGTACCAATATACCTGGCAAACACTTCACCATTCTGATTTTTGAACAGTTTATAGTTTGCATCAAAGGATTCATCAATGAGAATAGGATTAGGACAGGTAAAGCCAGATAAAGTGGATGTATCCACTGAAGGTTCCTTTGCAGCAACCCATGTGGTTTTGGGATACTGCTCAGGCTTCCAGTAGGAACCATCAGCATTCATTTTCCTCTCGAACCCAACACCCTCTTTCCTAGGGTTTCGGTTCAGAATCTGCTTTTTGAGGACATCACAAAGTGTCTGATGCCCTTTTAGACTTTTATACATCCCTGTTTCAAGCAATATCTTCAACCTAGCATTTTCATCAGCAATAGTAGTGGTATCCTCAGCAGAGGGGTTAGTTACCACATCAGTAGTTGAAGACAGAGCAACAATAGAAGCAGTGGAACATTCAGCAACAGAGGCAGCGTTATCACGCTCAATGCATTTTAAACATGGTGTTTTAAATTCATCCTGAGCAATGCTGATTTGTTGAGCAAGTAATGAATCGTGCTTCTTCAGAAGATCATAATCCACTCTTATCTTTTCAAGATCTTGCTCTCTTTGAAGACATTCAGAAGAAAGTTTCTCATGATCAGACAAGAGAGCATTATGTTGATCTTGAAGGGCGTCAAACTTGGAATGAAGTCTCTGAAGACTCTCAGCCAAAGCTTTTGACTGATCCATTTCTTCGCCCAACATATCATCGCTCTTACTAAGCATGTTCTGAATCTTTTCCAAAGCTCTTTGTTGTTTGGTGGCAAGGGAAGCAAGTTTGATATAGCTGGGGCCAAATTCATTACTTGATTCATCATCACTGGTTTCAGAGAGGTAGCATTCAGTTACCTTAGCACCCCCTGCCATGAGGCATGGTGAAGATGAAGACGATTCAGGTGGAAAGGTCATCTCTTTAAGAGACTCCTTGTAGTCATCAAGCCAAGGATCATGACGATTAAGATGACTTTCATAGACCTCAGAAAGCCGGTCCCAGATTAGCTTCGCGTGATTGAGGTGCATGACGTTCCTGAACTGATTTCGGGACAGGTAGGAGCAGATGACATCCTTCGCTGTGAGGTTCAGTAGAGTGTACTTGCGAATGTCATCAGCCTCCGCCATCTTGCATAGATCGGTAAGACCAATCTCAGTGACGGTCCATAGTTCGATGTCCATAGCCATGAGTCGCTTCTTCATCATGGCTTTCCACCGAGGATATTCATGACCGTCAAAGGTGGGGCAAGATACATTCCTAATCCTGCAATCGACATAGCTAAACTCCAGGTGGTTAAACCGAATCACACAGAACAAGGGAGTACCTTGCTCTGATACCAATTGAATGTGCTAGTTATCGACTAGAGGGGGGGGTGAATAGGCGATTTTTATCAAAGTCTTCAAAACATGGAAGTTTCAAAGACAAACAATAGAAATGACCTAATTGATATGCAGTGGAAGATAAACTACACCAAGCAAGCCATAGTCAAGTATGCAATAGTGTTAACGTACGAAGACTAATAGCAGCTAGGTAGTAAGGATCAGGATGGAAGATAGTATGAAGCCAATCAACAATAGTAGTCAAGCAATGAAGTCAAACAGATAAGACAGTTAAGCAATGACTTCACGAAGACAAACTCAACGTAAAGGAGGGAAGGGATAGAACCAGTCACTTGTTGAAGACACAGGATTTGTTGGACCAGTTCCAGTTGCTGTGACAATTGTACGTCTGGTTAGGGAGGCTGAGATTCAACTCAGAAGACCGCGTCTTCACCTTATTACCCTTGAGCTAAGGACACACAGTCCTCGCCCAATCACTCTGGCAAGTCTTCAAGGTAGACTTCTGAACCTTCACAGACTTTGTTGACCGGCAATCCACAATGACTCTTGGATGCTCAGAACGCGACGCCTAACCGGCTGGAGGATACACAGTCCTCAAGTGTAATAAGTCTTCAGGTCACACAGACAGAAAGACTTCAGTGATGCCTAACACTCTTGTGCTCTGGGTGTTTGGGCTTTGTCCTCGCAAGGATTTCTCTCTCAAAGGCTTCGAGGTGGGTTGCTCTCAAAACGACAAAAGCCGTAAACTAACTCTGAGCAGCCACCAATTTATGGTGTAGGGGGTGGGCTATTTATAGCCACAAGGCAACCCGACCTGATATGTCCGAAATGACCCTGGGTCACTAAGGAACTGACACGTGTTCCAACGGTCAGATTTCAAACACACACGGCAACTTTACTTGGGCTACAAGCAAAGCTGACTCATCCAGCTCTGGATAAGATTTGCTCTCATTGTCTTTGCTCGAAGACATAGGATTTGGGTTGAGCATCACTTCAGTCACTCTAACTTAGTTCACTTGAACCCCACTTAACAGTATGGTGGTTCCTATGACTCAACAAAGAAGAAAAGGAAACAAGAAAACAACTCAGTCTTCGCGCTCCATAGTCTTCACTCAATGTCTTCTCATGTCATAGACTTCAGTGTGAATATCTTCACACACCACCATTGTCTTTAATGTCTTCATACATTTTAAGGGGCCATCTCCGGTAGGTAAACCGAATCAATGAGGGACACTACCTGCGTTATCCTGCAATTCTTACAAACGCATTAGTCCCTCAACCAACTTTGTCGTCAATACTCCAAAACCAACTAGGGGTGGCACTAGATGCACTTACAGTAACGCAATGCCAAACAGGTCAATTATGACTCTCAGGCCGGGCTCTCAAAAGATCCTCAAAAAAAGGCCGGGCTCTCCAAAAAAGAAAGAATAAGGACTCTTAGGCCGACATGTGGGTGCCACTGGTGTTTTCGTGCACTTGCGCGCCGAGAGCATATTGGCGCGTGCTCGAAATTCATGCTACCTTTTCATCCCCAATCTCCCGCCCCTCCCCCACCTCTGGAATCTCGATTCCTACTCTAGTTCCCCCAAATCCCCCTCCTGTACTCCCTGTACTCAAGCGCACTATCATGTCGCCGGTCAAGACGGATCTCCGAACCGGAGATCCTGAGGTCTGTCCTACCTTCGGTCGCTGCATGCTGTCGCTCAACAGTGGCATGGCGGCGCTTGATGACCAGTTTGCCGAGAAAGTGCTGATGGTAACCATAAACAACGACCGGCCTCCCGTCTCGCCGGACGACCTTGTCAAAGCTCTTGGCATTGCGCACAGCATCAAAATAAGTGACTTGCTCGTCGAAGTCTGTCCGCCACCGGCTGATTTCTTCGTCAGGTTCCAAACAACTTTTGACTGCAGTCGTGTGTTTGAATCTTCCCGACGTTTGTTCTGTGATGGCGCGATGGTGAGCTTTGATTAGTGGCACCCAGGATGGGGCTTGGTGCCTTCTGAGCTTCAATTTTTAACAAAGCTTACCTTCCACGGCATGCCTCAACGTGCTTGGAACAGCGAGTCCATGGATGAGCTTATCAACGATCTTTGAGGTGAGCTCGTAAGTATGTTTGTTCCTCCAGACAGCTGGGCTCTGACGGTTATGGCATGGATGAAGAAGCCGTCCACCATACCGAAGGTGATTGGTGTTGAGATACCGATGCAGGAACCGGGGTTGTACTATTCGTCGCCACCAAGGCCGCCGCGGACCATGTTAGGGATGTACCTATATCGAGTGTTCGTGCATGTCGAAGAAGTGGTAAATCCATCAATCGAAGTCCTGCCACCGCCGCTAGTGCCAGGGTCTGTTGACGACGTCCATTACAGGAGTCAACGTCAGACTTTCCCCGTGTTGCTGGGAATGATGGATGGCACATGGCCTACTCCATCGCGCGGCGGAGGCCACTGCTTCTTTGGGAGAAGAGACAGGGCTGGCTGCCTGGATGTGCTCTAATTTGAGGTAACAACTGAATCTTGTCAGATACTAGTTAAATCCGAGCTATGGGTGTGAAGCACTGATATGCCAATACATTTGATTGTGACCTGTTCTAATTTTGTACATGAACTTTTTTTAGAAAGGGTTGTACGTCAACTTAATGTGCTAGCAGAACTTATTGTGTTGTCTGCCTGTTTTCTTTGCACATCATTCAAGATATTTCCCCGTCATTGATAAAGACGATGAACCGTTATGTACGACTTCGTTGGTTTCAACATAGCCCTACCCGTAGCGATCCACTGCTTCCATCCTGATTGTGCCGCCTGCGTGAAATTTTTGTATGCAAGTTCAGTGTGCTATGATGTTCTATACGATTGTGTCAACTATATAAGTTTTTACTGAGCATGAGCAATGCATATGGCTGAAAGATGTATTTACGAGCATCGACCGATGGGTCTCTCTCTCTATCTCTCTCTCACACACACACACACACACGCACACACGCACAAGTGGGACCCGTTAAATTATTTATTTGCTCGTGACAGCTTTTAATTAGGTTCCACTGTAATCTAACTTTTTTCTTAAGTTATTAATTGAGCACAGTGACTTCAAAAAGTTGTACAGAAGCCTTGTTTGGGCCTTTCCGGCGTCGCTGAATGTGGGCTGAGTAGCCATGTTAGGTTGTACTGTACTACAAAGGCTTTTTTTTTCAACATCAGCAATGCAACTGGGCCGACAGTTGTACATAATATCCGGGTCAACTTGTTATAATCTCCGCCCCACTGGCTGCAAACTTTCCTAGGAGGTATGCATTAGGCTTAACAAGAAAATGGACTTTAAGAAATTATAAATGGGATATAATTATAATAACTCGGCATTAACGATGCACCAAACGCGTAATTAGTTTAAAAACTATATTATTTTTGGAATTTGAAAATTTTAATTTCATTACTTGTTGTGCGCGCAATATTTTGTTGGACAACTTTATATTGAAATTATATTTAACCTCACTAGAAATTTCGGATAAATATTTCGGATCCCATCAAAATGTGGGATTTTTTTGAATTCTGTTTTGAGCGGTTGTTTGAAATTATTAATCGTTGTCCTAACTAGAAGTTGGGCTGTACTTTTAACAAACTATAACTGGGCAGTAGTAAATTCCATTAGAATTAAAAAATGGGTTGTACATTCTTACAAATCGCAAATGGGCTATATGTTCTCTGCCAAATCCGAGCTGTGGGCCTACTAAGTTGACGCGTACCAAGGGCCTTGTCAACTTGGTGAATATAAACGATTCTAGCTGCAGTGATCGTATGATGTCCATCCAACGCCCGTAGTGCTTCTTCAACCTCTGGTCTTCTTGCTCTAGCCGCCCAAAGTAGCGCCGGTCGTGTCGCGTGCTCCTACCTCCCGTGGCCGGCTGTGATGCCACAGAGGCCTCACCGGCCCGTACTACTCCCACCGCTGGCTAGGCCATCCCTCTACTCACCCACACCCCCTGTTATTCTGCAGCGACGGCAGCCTCACAACCCAGCCGAAACAGTGAACCCTCATACTCCTCTCCGCGCGGGCTTCCACTGCTGCGTCTTCCTCGGCTCCGCGTCGTCCCCTTCCTAGGCCAAGCCGTCGTCCACCGCCCTGGTGCTCTCGGTGCGGCATGGTCAACGTGGTCAACGACCGACTTCCATCGGAAGAGTACTCTACATGGAGAGGCTGACAGCTGGGTCCATGGTGGTCGCAAGGAAGTGCCGCCTTATTATACATGCAAAATAATTATTCCTCCACCTGACAGCAGGGACCCACCGGACGGGCCACCTTATTTGGCGAAAAAAACGTTTCCCCCTGACTGCTGGGACCCACTAGCTACATCTTCACACGCAAGGAAGTGCATCTGGGAAAAAAAACCGATTTGCCCCCCCTGATTGCTGGGACCCACCAGCTACATCTTCGCACGCAAGGAAGTGCCTGACAGTCGGGACCCACCTGGTCGAAGCGTACGTAGCGTTGTCATTCTGGTCGCGAACGTGTACGTACATATATACTGGTCGATGTAGAGGCGCGCACGTGTCGTAGTAGAGGCGCGCACGTAACATGTACACGTACATACATCGGCCAGTGTGCAAGAAAGAAAATACGGCCACGTACGTACATACGGGCGGGGTCTTGAACGCCTACTTGCGCATATATACGTACGGCCCGGGCTCGTGTACATGGCTGGGTTGGAATGGAGAAACAACGTCGTCGTCGTGTTCATGGGGAGCCAACCGGCTGGGTTGGAACGGAATGCATCTCGTGTTCATCGGGAGGGCTTGGACGGAACATGCAATGGAAACGAGGCCTGGCTTACCGCAGAACGGAGGAAACGGCCTTGTGTTCGACCGACCACGTTCGAAACGGGATCCTGTTCATCGGGAGGGGTCTGGCGTACCGCAAAATGGAGGAAACGGACCTCCTACGGTCGAAACGGGGGTCCTGTTGATCGGGAGGGGTGTGGCGTATCGCAAAATAGACGAAACGGACTTGTGTTGGAGCGCTACGGTCGAAACGGGGGTCCTGTTCATCGGGAGGGGTGTGGCGTACCACAAAACGGGACTCCACGGGATACTGTTCATCTCCACCGTCGACCTCCTCCAGCCTCCATAGGCTACTGTTCATCCACCGTCGACCACCTCCAGCCTCCACTTGCGACTGTTCATCCACGGGCTCGTGTTCATCCAGCCTCCACCGTGCGCTACTCCACCAGCTACTGTTCAACCACCCCTCTCCACGGGCTCCTGTTCAACCACCCCTCCACGGGCTATTGTTCATCCACCCCTCCACCGTCTACTGTTCATCCAGCCCTCCACGAGGTCGTCTTGTTCATCCAGCCCTCCACGGGGTCCTGTTCATCCAGCCCCAACCGGCTCGATCGATCGGGGTCCTGTTCATCCAGAGGCAATGCCAGGGGTCCTGTTCATCCACTCCCACCGCTCACTGTTCATCCAAACCCCCACCCCCCGCAACGCTCACTGTTCATCCAAACCCCCCTGCAATGCTCATTGTTCATCCAGAGGCAGCATCGATCGGCTTTAGTTAGTAGCAGTATCAAAGGAATCGCTTGACCGCTCGGGTTCAGTAACGCGTAGCCTGCAGTGCAATCGCTCGGGTTCAGTTAGGCGACGCCTTGCTCGGGTTCAGTTAGAGCCCAACTCCTCGCCCACACGCGTGTACGTGTACGAGAAAAACGTGCATCGCTCGGCCCCCGACCACCCACCGTAACCGGGAACTCGCCGAAATTTTCCTCGCCCTCGCTTCTACCACGGTTTTTTCCATCATGGATGGCCCAAAGAATGTCATGCAGCTGCATCTCCGGCCCGCCCAGGACGAAAAGCCCATTTTCGGTCATGATTTTTTGTCATAGAAGTAGGAGCCCACCACATCTATGATGATACCGGGTTTTGTCACAATTATCATCATAGAAGTGTCATAAGTATGACAAAAAATTTCGTTCGGCCCAAAATGTCACGGATGTGTCTTCTTTTTGTAGTGCCCCTCCACCGTTTACACCGCCGGTCATATTTTCACACTGTGTAGGCGAAGCCCTGAGGAGATAGCTTCACCATCACTGACACCACGCCGTCATGCTGCCGGAACTCATCCACTACATCACCGTCTTGCTGGATCAAGAAGGCGGAGGACGTCATCGAGCTGGACGTGTACTGAACGTGGAGGTGTCGTACGTTCGGTGCTCGATCGGTTGGAATGCGAAGAAGTTCGACTACATCAACCACGTTGTCAAATGCTTCCGCTTACGGTCTATGAGGGTACGTAGACACACTCTCCCCTCTTGTTGCTATGCATCTCCTTGATAGATGTTGCGTGTGTGTAGAATTTTTTTTTGTTTTCCATGCAACGTTTCCCAACAGTGGCATCCGAGTCAGGTCTATGCTTAGATGATAGGCACGAGTAGAACACAAGGAGTTGTGGGCGGTGATAGTCATGCTACTTACCACCAACGTCTTATTTTGATTCAGTGGTATTGTGGGATGAAGTGGCCCGGACCAACCTTACATGTCCATGTACATGAGACCGGCTCCACCGACAGACATGCAACTTGTTTTGCATAAAGGTGGCTGGCGGGTGTGTGTTTCTCCTACTTTAGTTGAATCGAATTTGACTAATGTTTGTCCTTGAAGAAGGTTAAAACAACAAACTTGATGAATCACCATTGTGGTTTTTGTCGTACGTAAGAACGATTCTTGCTAGAAGCCCGTAGCAACCACGTAAAAGTTGAACAATAAAGTAGAGGACGTCTAACTTGTTTTTGCAAGGCATATTGTGATGTGATATGGTCAAGACGTGATGTGATATACGTTGTTGTATGAGATGATCATGTTTTGTAATATCGACAACCGGTAGGAGCCTTTGGGTTGTCTCTTTATTGTATGAAATGCAAATGCCATACGCGTTAGCAATAGTTGGAGAAGCAATAGTTGGCGAAGCGACCTCGACGCTACGATGGAGATCATGGTGTTGAGCCGGTGATGATGGGGATCATGACGATGCATTGGAGATGGAGATCAAAAGATGATGATGGCCATATAAGATGATCACATATTTTGATTGCATGTGATGCTTATCCTTTATGCATCTTATTTTTCTTAGAATGACGGTAGCATTATAAGATGATACCTTCACTAAATATCAAGATAAAAGTGTTCTCCCCGAGTATGCACCGTTGCTAAAGTTCGTCGTTTCGAAGCACCACATGATGATTGGGTGTGATAGACTCTACGTTCACATACAACGGGTGTAAGATAGTTTTGCACATGCAGAATACTTGGGTTAAACTTGAAGAGCCTATCATGTACAAACACGGTCTCAGAACACTGGAGACCGAAAGGTCGAACATGAGTCATATAGTAGATATGATCAACATAGAGATATTCACCATTGATGACTACCCCATATCACGTGATGATCGGATATGGGTTAGTTGATTTTGATCTTGTATCACTAAGATAAATTCGAGGGATGTTTATTTAAGTGGGGGATCATTGGTAATTTGATTAATTGAACTTAATTTATCATGAACTTAGTCTTATAATTTGTGCATATCTATGTTGTAGATCGATGACCCGAGCTACCATTCCCCTTAATTTTAATGCGTTCCTATAGAAAGCTAAGTTGAAAGATGATGGTAGCAACTACACGGACTGGGTCCATAACTTGAGGGTTATCCTCATTGTTGCACAGAAGAATTATGTCCTTGATGCACCGCTAGGTGACAGTCCTGCTGCAGGAGCTAATGCATATGTTATGAACATCTGGCAAGCTCGATCTGATGACTACTCTATAGTTCAGTGTGCCATGCTTTACGGCTTAGAACCGAGACTTCAAACATGTTTTGAACGTCATGATGCATATGATATGTTCGAGGAGTTGAAGTTAATATTTCAAGCAAGTGCCCGGGTTGAGAGATATGAAGTCTCCAACAAGTTCTATAGCTGCAAGATGGAGGAGAATAGTTCTGCAGTGAACACATACTCAAAATGTCTGGGTATTATAATCACTTAACCCAACTGGGAGTTGATCTTCCAGTTGATTATGTTATTGACAGAGTTCTTCAATCACTGCCACCAAGCTATAAAGGCTTCATGATGAACTATAATATGCAAGGGATGAACAAAACAATTCCTGAGCTCTTCGCAATGCTTAAGGCCGCGGAGGTAGAAATTAAGAAGGAGCATCAAGTGTTGATGTTTAACAAAACCAATAGTTTCAAGAAAAAGGGCAAGGGAAAGAAAGGGAACTTCAAGAAGAATGGCAAGAAAGTTTCTACTCCCGGGAAGAAGCCCAAAGCTGGACCCAAGCCTGAAACAGAGTGCTTCTACTGCAAAGGAGTAGTCACTAGAAGCGGAACCGCACCAAGTATTTGGTGGATAAGAAGGATGGAAAAGTGAACAAAGGTATATTTGATATACATGTAATATAAGTGTTCCTTACTAATGCTCATAGTAGCGCCTGGGTATTTGATTCTGGTTCAGTTTCTCATATTTGTAACTCGAAACAGGAGCTGCGGAATAAACGAAGATTGGCTAAGGACGAGGTGACGATGCATGTCGGGAATGGTTCCAAGGTCGATGTGATCACCGTCGGCACACTACCTCTACATCTACCTTCGGGATTAGTTTTGTCCTCAATAATTGTTATTTGGTGCCCGTGTTGAGCATGAACATTATATCTAGATCTTGTTTATTGCGAGACATCTATTCATTTAAGTCAGAGAATAATGGTTGTTCTATTTATATGAATAATATCTTTTATGGTCATGCACCCTTGAAGAGCGGTCTATTCTTGTTGAATCTCGATCGTGGTGATACACATATTCATATTATTGATGCCAAAAGATGCAAAGTTGATAATGATAGTGCAACATATTTGTGGCACTACCGTTTAGGTCATATTGGTGTAAAGCGCATGAAAAAACTCCATACAGATGGACTTTTGGAATCACTTTATTATGAATCATTTGATACTTGCGAACCATGCCTCATGGGAAAGATGATTAAAACTCTGTTTTCCGAAACAATGGAGCGAGCCAATGACTAATGTATGCGATCCGATGAGTGTTGAAGCACGTGGCGGGTACCATTATTTTCTAACCTTCACTGATGATTTGAGTAGGTATGGGTATATCTACTTGATGAAACACAAGTCTGAAACATTTGAAAAGTTCAAAGAATTTCAGAGTGAAGTGGAGAGTCATCGTAACAAGAAAATAAAGTTTCTACAATCTGATCACGGAGGCGAATATTTGAGTTACGAGTTTGGCCTTCAATTAAAAACGATGTGGAATTGTTTCACAACTCACACCACCTGGAACACCATAACGTAATGGTGTGCCCGAACGTCGTAACCGTACTTTATTAAATATGGTGCGTTCTATGATGTTTCTTACCGATTTACCACTATTGTTTTGGGGTTATGCATTAGAGACAATTGCATTCATGTTAAATTGAGACGACACTGTATGAACTGTTGTTTGGCAAGAAACCTAAGCTATCGTTTCTTAAAGTTCGGGGTTGCGACACTTATGTCAAAAGGCTTCATCCTTATAAGCATGAACTCAAATCGGAGAAGTGCGTCTTCATAGGATACCCTAAGGAAACAATTGGTACACGTTCTATCACAGATCCGAAGGCAAGATCTTTGTTTCCAAGAATGGAACCTTTCTAGAGAAGGAGTTTCTCTCGAAAGAAGTGAGTGGGAGAAAAGTAGAACTTGATGAGGTAATTGTACCTTCTCTTGAATTGGAAAGTAGTACATCATAGAGAACTATGGAAAACAATTCTTTGAGGGGTTTGTTCGGGGTATCTTCACCTTGTATGGAACCACAATTAGTTACCCCTCAACCTACTGCACCTACTGAAAATATTGAATATGAAATCCCTTCGGGTATGATAGAACAACTGCTAGCTAATCCTTATGCAGGAGATGGAACTGAACATCCTGATATGCACTTGATACATGTGGAACAAATTTGTGGATTTTTTAAGCTTGCAGTTTTACCCAGGGATGAAGCGATGAAAAAGGTTTTCCTTTTATCTTTTAAGGGAAAAGCATTGGCATGGTATAGGCTATGCGATGATATTGGATCATGGAATTGGAATCGTTTGAAATTGGAGTTCCATCAAAAATTTAATCCTATGCATCTAGTTCATCGTGATCGGAATTATATATATAATTTTTGGCCTCGTGAAGGAGAAAGTATCGCTCTAGCTTGGGGGGGGGGCTTAAGTCGATGTTATATTCATGCCCCAATCATGAGCTCTCAAGAGAAATTATTATTCAGAATTTTTATGCTCGGCTTTCTCGTAATGATCAAACCATGCTGGATACTTCTTGTGCGGGTTCTTTTATGAAGAAAACTATTGAATTCTGGTGGGATCTTTTGGAAAGAATTAAACGCAACTCTGAAGATTGGGAACTTGACGAAGGTAAAGAGTCGGGTATAAAGCTTAAGTATGATTGTGTTAAATCTTTTATGGATACCGATACTTTCCAAAAGTTTAGCACTAAATATGGACTTGACTCTGAAATAGTAGCCTCCTTTTGTGAATCATTTGCTACTCATGTTGAACTCCCTAAAGAGAAGTGGGTTAAGTATCACCCACCTATTAAAGATGAAATTAAAGAACCAGTACCAATTAAAGAACAAACTATACTTTATAATGTTGATCCAGTTGTTCCTTCTACTTATATTGAGAAACCACCTTTCCCTGTTAGGATAAAAGAACATGCTAAAGTTTCAACTATGGTTAACAAAAGCTATGTTAGAACACCTAAACCCGATGAACAAATTAAAGTAGGACCTAGCATTGCTATGGTTAAAGATCTCTTGGAAGAAGATATGGATGGGCATGTTATTTACTTCTGTGAAGAAGCTGCTAGAATTGCAAAACCTGATAGAAGAGATAAACATAGACCTGTTGTTGGCATGCCTGTTATCCCAGTTAAGATAGGAGATTACTATTATCATGGGTTATGTGACGTAGGTGCTAGTGTGAGTGCTATTCCCCACTCCTTATATGAAGAAATTAGAGATGAAATAGCACCTTCTGAAATAGAAGACATAGATGTTA
The DNA here is from genome assembly GCF_002162155.2 of Triticum dicoccoides. Classification (NCBI taxonomy): domain Eukaryota; kingdom Viridiplantae; phylum Streptophyta; class Magnoliopsida; order Poales; family Poaceae; genus Triticum; species Triticum dicoccoides. The sequence goes on from NC_041385.1 coordinate 105,289,253, forward strand.
CTATTAAACTTGCTAATAGAGATTCTATATCACCAATTGGGATTCTTAGAGATGTTGAAGTCTTGTGTGAGAAGATAAAATACCCTACTAATTTTCTTGTTCTTACTACCCGACAAGATAAATTTTGTCCCATCATATTTGGTAGACCTTTCTTGAACACCGTCAATGCTAAAATAGATTGTAAGAAACAAACTATCGGTGTTAGATTTGGTGATGATTCTCATGAGTTTAATTTTTCCAAGTTTAGTAGAAATCATCATGAAAAAGAATTGCCTAGTAAGGATGAATTAATTGGTCTTGCTTCTATTGTTGTGCCACCTACTGATCCTTTGGAACAATACTTGCTAGACCATGAGAATGATTTACATATGCATGAAAGATATGAAATAGTCAAGATCTTCTTTGAACAACATCCTCTACTTAAGCACAATTTGCCTATTGAAACTCTTGGAGGGGTCCTCCTCCACCTAAGGGTGACCCTGTGTTTGAATTAAAACAATTGCCATACACTTTGAAATATGCTTATCTTGATGAAAAGAAGATATATCCTGTTATTATCAGTGCTAACCTTTCAGAACATGAAGAAGAAATATTATTGAAAGTTCTAACGAAGCACCGAGCTACTATTGGATATAGTCTTGATGATTTAAAGGGTGTTAGTCCCACTCTTTTTCAGCACAAAATTAATATGGAACCTGATGCTAAACCAGTTGTTGATCATCAACGTTGGTTAAATCCGAAGATGAAAGAAGTGGTAAGAACAGAAATATTAAAACTTCTGGAAGCAGGTATAATCTATCCTATAGCTGATAGTAAATGGGTAAGTCCTGTTCATTGTGTCCCAAAGAAGGGAGGTATTACTGTTGTTCCTAATGATAAGAATGAGCTTATTCCACAAAGGATTGTCACAGGCTATAGAATGGTAATTGATTATAGAAAATTAAATAAAGCTACTAGAAAAGATCATTACCCTCTCCCTTTTATTGATCAAATGTTGGAAAGACTATCTAAGCACACACATTTTTGATTCCTTGATGGATACTTTGGCTTTTCACAAATACCTATTTTACAACCTGATCAAGAAAATACCACTTTTACTTGTCCTTTTGGAACATTTGCTTATAGACGTATGCCTTTCGGTTTATGTAATGCACCTGCTACCTTTCAAAGATGCATGCCTTCTATATTCTCTGACTTCTGTGAAAAGATTGTTGAGGTTTTCATGGATGACTTTTCTATTTATGGGAAGTCCTTTGATGATTTTTTAAGTAATCTTGAGCGAGTTTTGCAGAGATGTGAACAAACAAATCATGTCTTGAATTGGTAGAAGTGCCACTTTATGGTTAATGAGGGCATTGTCTTGGGTCATAAAATTTCTGAAAGAGGTATTGAAGTGGACCAAGCTAAGGTTGATGCAACTGATAAAATGCCATGTCCTAAGGACATCAAAGGTATTTGTAGTTTCCTAGGTCATGCTGGTTTCTATAGGAGATTTATTAAAGACTTCTCTAAAATTTCTAGGCCTCTTACTAGTAATTTGCAAAAGGATGTTCCTTTTGTTTTTGATGATGATTGTTTTGAAGCCTTTGAAACACTCAAGAAAGCCTTAATCACTGCACATGTTGTTCAACCACCTGATTGGAACTTGCCTTTTGAGATTATGTGTGATGCTAGTGATTATGTTGTTGGTGCTGTTCTAGGACAAAGAGTTGATAAGAAACTAAATGTTATTCATTATGCTAGTAAAACTCTAGACAGTTCTCAATGAAATTATGCTACTACTGAAAAAGAATTTTTAGCAGTAGTGTTTGCTTGTGATAAATTTAGACCTTATATTGTTGATTCTAAAGTAACTATTCACACAACCCATGCTGCTATTAAATATCTTATGGAAAAGAAAGATGCTAAACCTAGACTTATTCGTTGGGTTCTCTTGTTACAAGAATTTGATTTACATATTATAGATAGAAAAGGAGTTGAGAACCCCGTAGCAGATAACTTGTCTAGGCTTGAAAATGTGCTTGATGACCCACTACCTATTGATGATAGCTTTCCTGATGAGCAGTTAGCTGAAATAAATGTTGCTAATAGTACTCCTTGGTATGCTGATTATTCTAATTACATTGTTGCTAAATATTTACCTCCTAGCTTTACATACCAACAAAAAAATTTCTTCTATGATTTAAGACATTACTTTTGGGATGAGCCACATCTTTATAAAGAAGGAGTAGATGGTATTATTAGATGTTGTGTACCTGAGCATGAACAGGGACAAATCTTACGAAAATGTCACTCCGAGGCTTATGGAGGGCATCATGCTGGGGATAGAACTGCTCATAAGGTATTGCAATCTAGTTTTTATTGGCCTACTCTCTTCAAAGGTGCTTGTAAGTTTGTCTCATCATGTGATGAATGCCAAAGAATAGGTAATATTGGTAAGCGTCAAGAAATGCCTATGAATTATTCACCTGGTGTTGAACCATTTGATGTTTGGGGATTTGACTTCAGGGGACCTTTTCCTTCCTCCAATGGGTATACACATATTTTGGTTGTTGTTGATTATGTTACTAAATGGGTAGAAGCTATTCCAACTAGTAGTGCTGATCACAACACCTCTATTAAAATGCTTAAGGAAGTTATTTTTCCAAGGTTTGGAGTCCCTAGATATTTAATGACTGATGGTGGTTCACACTTTATTCATGGTGATGTTCGTAAAATGCTTGCCAAGTATGATGTTAACCATAGAATTGCATCACCTTATCATCCTCAGTCTAGTGGTCAAGTTGAACTTAGCAATAGAGAAATAAAATTAATTTTGCAAAAGACTATCAATAGGTCCAGGAAGAATTGGTCTAAGAAATTAGATGATGCACTTTGAGCTTATAGAACAGCATACAAAAACCCTATGGGTATGTCTCCATATAAAATGGTGTATGGAAAAGCTTATATAAAATGGTGTATGGAAAAGCTTAGAGCATAAAGCATTTTGGGCAACAAAAGAACTCAATTATGATTTCAAACTTGCTGGGGAAAAGAGGTTATTTGATATTAGCTCTTTAGATGAATGGAGAACCCAGGCTTATGAAAATGCAAAATTATTCAAAGAAATAGTTAAAAGATGGCATGACAAAAGAATCCAAAAGCGTGAGTTCAAGGTTGGCGAATATGTTCTTTTGTACAACTCTCATTTTAGATTTTTTGCAGGAAAGCTTCAATCGAAATGGGAAGGCCCATATGTCATCGAGGAGGTTTACTGGTCTGGAGCCATCAAAATAAATAATTTTGAAGGAACTAACCCGAAGGTTTTCAACAGGCAACGAATAAAGCATTATATCTCAGGTACGCCTATCAATGTTGAAAGTAATGTTATCCAAACTTTGACACCAGAAGAACACATAAGAGAGTCCTTGAAGAACACCCCAGAATCGTCAAAATAAGGAGGTACATGATACGGTAAGTAAACGGTCTCCGAAAAATCCACAAAAATATTTATTGTTAGTTTTGGAATATTTTAGAATTTTAGAAATAAAGAAACTCCGAGGAAATGTCCCCTGGTGGGCATAAGACACCAAGGCGCACCAGGCATGCCTGGTGGGCCCAGGTGGGTTGTGCCCACCTGAAGCACTTTCTGATCTCCGTTTTTCTTCTGTTTTGCTTGTTACCCAATATAAAAAATCTTTATATGCCTCCCGAACTTGCTAACCTCCGTATCGCGGAGAAATCTCCTATTTTCTTTTCTTGTTGTTTTCTGTCAGATCTGTTGAACCAGGCATCATGTCTTCTCCCTGCTCCAACAATGAGGAAGACGAAGCTTGGTTGCCTCAGGTGGAATCCAGGGGAGAGGAACTTGAAGAGACCATTATGGAGGAAGCAAAGGGCACACCCTCACCTTCTTCATCACCACTAAAAGAAAGCTGAGTATTGAGTATGGGCACTCACTACAAAAAAATACACTTCCGTGATGATACGTGTTTGTCACAGTAGGTTGCGTTTTTTGTCATGCATGTACATCCATGACAATTTTATGACAGAATCAATATAGTCATACATGTGCTGTCGTAGAAGTGTTCCATGAAATTACCAAAATTGTCATCACGGAAGTGTCCACTGCCATGACGATAAATCGCGCGTCACAGAAGTGCTTTCGTCAAGGGTGACCGACACATGGCATCCACTGTAACGGAATGCTGTTAAGCTATCAGGTCGGGTTTTGGATCTGATAACCCGTTAACAGCCCCGACCAATGGGGATTTTCCATGTGTAAAATCATCATTGGCTGGAGGAGACACGTGTCAGCTCCGTTGGCACAGGTGTCACTCATCCAATGGGCAAGACGCGCCTATGATATGTTGACACGTGGACCGGCCCATCAAGTTTAAGTGGGCCGGCCCAACTAAAGGCCCACTAGATTTTGCGTACCATAATGAGCCGGCCCAGCTAAAGGCCCACGAGATTTTGCGGACCATAATGGGCTGGCCCAGCTAAAGGCCCACAAGATTTTGCGGGCCATAATGGGCCGGCCCAGGTAAAGGCCCACAAGATTTTTGTGTGCCATAATGGGCTAGCCCAGGTAAAGGCCCACAAGATTCTCGCGGATCATAATGGGCCGACCCATCTAAAGGCCCACGAGATTTTGCCGACATTAATGGGCCGGCCCAACTATAGGCCCACAAGATTTTGAGGGCCCTAGTAGGCTGACCCATTAACTGGCTACCATGTTTTGGGCCAAATGTCGGCCCATATTTGATCCGGTCCATTAATGGCCTGCCATGTTCCGGGCCTAATAATGGACCATATGAGATCTGGCCCGTTAAAAGCCTACCACGTTCTGGGCCAAATTACAGCCCAGATCAGGTCTGGCCCTTTAAGAGGCTTCGGGCTAAATTATGGCCCATATCAGATTCGGCCTGTCAACTGGACGCTACGCTTTTGGGCCCACCTACTAAAGGCCCATTTAGTAATTCGGCCTGATATTAGTTTCGGCCTGTTAAGGGCCCATTTAACATTTCGGCCTGTTAAAAGCCCGTCATATAATTGGGCCTAACTATGGCCCAGTTTGCATCCGGCCTGCTCGCAGTCGATATCTGATTGGGCCAAAGAAGGACCGAGACAATTTTGGCCTGTTAAAAGCCCATGATTTGATTCGCACAATCATGGGCCGGGGTCCATTTCGGGCTGCTGCCAGCCCGTGAACTTTTCGGCACGTTTCAGGCCCAACCTACTTCTCAGCCTCCTAAAAGCCCATTGAGTTTTCTTGCGAAAAGAGGGTCAGGGGTTACTCGGCCCATTAAAAGCCCGAATCTACTAGTGGCCGGGTTTACTTTTGGCCTTTTAACGGACCAAGATGACGGGGCCCATGATGCGGATCATACATCGTGATTGCATGACGGCCCGATTATGTACCGTAATTTTACGGTTTGGCCGGTTTACTGTGAAGACAGGATATATATACAGTAAAATAACTGCAGCATCGTGAATAAGAAAAACCTAGACTATACAATAAAGAAATTACGGCATATTTCATCCACTGGGCATCAAAGTACGCCACTATGATAATAAAGCACAAGCAGACAGCAGATTACATACACTAGGCATCAAAGATCGCCACCAGTGCAAATAAACACGCCGGCATATACAAAACCGACAACACTTCAATAGAGTTCAAGAAAGGTTAGCCCTGCTGGGGAGCTGCAGCGCAAGCAGCTAAGCAAGCTGATGAGACTGCGCTTGTTCAACACTTATATCTTCCTCACTCTAAAAGATAAACAAGTAGACATATGACAGGTTTTGCACATAAAAGTATCAGTGCTGACAATTCATCACATTTCTTACTGACGAATAAAGTGACATAGTTTAAAATTGCATTAACACAATATGGTATTGTTCAGGTCAAGACATGGCATGAAATGACATTGTGAAGGAGTTGGCAGCTTCACGACACCACTGGATTACAGATCAAGAACTCATAAGTATCAATGGTTAGTGTGCTGTCAATTTATCCCATTTCAGATTGCCAAATAAAGAGATGGTTTAAATAATAGTAGAATGATATGACGTTGTTCATAGTTAAGACATTGCAGAATATGACATTGTGCTGTAGTGGGTAGGTTCACCACACCACTGGATTACGAATGAAGAACAGAAGCATACATGCAGTGCAAAAGACACTTTCTCTGTATAGTTTAATTTACATGGTATGAAGAAGGAACTTGGTTGTACAACTGAAAACTTAAATTGAGAAGGACAAACTTTTGTTTATGAACTACATAATAAACTTTAAACATGCAATTTGATGCAAACACCAAAAATAAACAGCTGTTGCAGTCACGCCTAACCAAATATACACAACAAAGTTTGAAGGCTTGAGAAGGACAAACTTACCTTATTGGTGAAGACAGGCTCTATAAAGCCCTTGTCCATGCTGATGGGGGGGGGCAATTCAAGAAGTTTACCACATAATCTTCTTCATAAGCATTGCCTTTATTCTACATTTTGTCAAGAGTAAATATAGATGTGATAATATACGAAAAAATGGAGAATATTTAAGATACGATGAAGAGTGATGCTACATAACCAAGTAGCTATAAATGTAAGTGCAGCGATACAGGCAAAAGGTACAGCCAAGAGCAATGCACAACTAAACTTCTTCAGTACCAACCTTATGGTAAGACTAAATATAGATCTGATGTGTAGAAAATGGAGGGCAAAGGAAAATAAGCTGCAGAGTGATGGTACAAGAACAACTACCTTTCAATATAAGTACACTGATAAGGGACAACATGTACTTACAAGAACAATGCAGAGCTAAAAAATTCATTGGCATTGGATATATTCTACACTAATGTAACCATTCATACATATCAGATAATTTGGAGCGAACAATTGATAAGCAAGCTATCATGCCTACTGCTGTCACATAATGAACCAGGTATGTATGCAAGTACAGTGATACAGGACAACATGTACTAACAAGAGCAAAACAGGGGGCAGCATATTTGCAATATCCTGTCGTTCTTTTCAAACCGGAATTCTTCTTCGAGCAGATTTCCTGCAAAAAAGATCCGTAAGGCACATGCGGAAAAGTAGAAGTTCAAATTGTCATGTGGTTTCATAGACAGTACCTCATCCTGGGAACGAGACCAGTGCATAAAAAGGTTTTTCCATTCAATGTGTTCTAAATTTAGCACAGGAGACTTCACCGGAAATTCGTTTATAGACTTGCCATCAAAGTGTGATTTCCTCAGGTAACACCAATACTGCTGCAATGCTTCCTTGAAAAGCACAAGCAAGCTTTGCTCGTCATGACTATCCAGATTGACCCTTGCCTAGTTACAACAATGTAATCTAAATCATTGATGTGTTCAATCAGCAGAAAACAGGAAAATAATAACCATGAATAATAGCACTTACACGTAAGTTGGACAGGAAGATGTGAAAATGGTGTTTGTCTTCACTATAATCTTCCCATGATGGGAATATATGCACGTAGTCCCTAACAACATTGAAGCACTGTATTTTAAACTGGGAATAAATGGAATGGGGTTCCAATCTGCAGGAAATGGCCGTCTCTGCAGTTGGGATAAGTCTTCGGCCGGTGGACTTGCTGTACTTTTTGCTGGAGTGGGATTTTTCTGTGGTACGGCTGGTGCTATGGAAAATGAAATCGGTATTACCTTTTGCTGGAGTGGAGGTCCTGTGTGGTGGGGCTAGTGGTGTGGCCAGTGAAGTATGGGTACAGTCTGCTGGAGTCGGTTCTACGTTTTGTGTCACTGGTAGTACATCCCATATAAGTGGGGTGCTGTCTGATTTCTCTGGCACCACCATGTTTTTCAAGGACTTTGCTGGTGCTCCTTCAGGTTCGGCAATCACCCTCTTCCTTTTTGATGTCTGATGCACAAGAATAGCATTTGAGTGGATAAAACATGGTATGATGACAGATGGAATATGTATTGATAATGGATGGGCATGGCATCTTGACATATATGATGAGTAATCTAAGCAGATGGCGGTGCAACAAAGTAGAAGAAATGCAAGACAACATATGCAAGATACGCGCAATCAATAAAACCTTGCCAAATTAGAACAGGCACCTTGATGGGTGAACAGGACAGGCCATCTGCCTTTGACTCCTTGAGGTTAGAATAGTCATTAGGATCATATTTTGAACAAGAATCAACAGGTGGGGAGCGTATGAGTTTCATTGCATCCAAAATGGCACTCAATGCCTTGGTGCTAATTTTGTAAGTCATTGCAGTGTTTAGCTTCAAGAGTGGACTACTGCTAGTGTGACACAAAGCAGCTACACAGATCATAGTGTAGATATAATGGGGAAAATCGTAAGCATCAGAGTAAAATCACCAAAGTGGAACTTGCTGGAATATATGTGCTAGTACTGCCGGTACGGCTAGAAAGGCTTCAGATACCAATTCTCTTCAACTGAAGGTGCGGTACTATTAATACCAGTGTAACTCTCAAAGGCGACACAGCTCCTCGCATTTCCTTTCTATTCTTATAGGATTCAAGTGGGCAGGTCACTACAAATCCTATTCCTATGTTTACAAAATCCTATGAATCAATGAGGCTCAAAGTGTCCATCACAACCGACCGTATAGACCTCTACACTGCAAATGTCCCTGCTCATCTTCAGTACAAGGAACATACTGTACTACTATCATACTCCCTCCGTTCCAAAATATAAGTCTTGGTAGAGATTTCCGCTATGGATCACATATAGATGTATCCAGATACATTTTAGAGTATAGATTCACTCATTTTGCTCCATATGTAGTCCATGGTGGAACCTATACAAAGACTTGTATTTAGGAACGGAGAGAGTACATATTAAAGAAGAACGAAAGAGGAACATTGTAAAGAAGAGCAAGCAGATTTTGGATAATAAAATGTTGGTTGTGCAGTGCCCACACATGATGAACCAGAGCGCATTAAGAATGCAACTGCCAGCTGTCTCGACCATTTCAGGCGGTTGGATGAAGATCCTACGTCTCCTAACCCTTCTTCTTCCTCGTCTCTAATTCTTCCCATACAAAACACCGCACGGGCCGTCAGCCGGACCACCAGCCCCCACCGGCTGTGTTCCTCCACCACCCCCACCCCCGCCCCCACCCCACCCGCGTCGAGTTTTCTTCATTTGGCGAGGCCCCACAACCACCCGAGCCCCTTCGTTCGCACCGGCCAACTCCGGCGAGCTCTGAAAAATCGACTGACCCAATTTTGAAATTTAGTCTACTATGATTTAACTAGTGTGGAATATAAAAGGGGAAAACCATAAGCATTGGGAGTATAGTGTTGAGCGTGCCATGGCGGATCTGAAGGTGCAAACTGGACAAAGGCAACTTCACAACCAAGACAAGAAATCAGAGTAAAGCAGTGGCAATCTATTTTATTGTTGCGATAAATAAGTTGAGCAGATACGAAAGAGTACCGCCTCTCGTGCGGCGCCGTGTATGCATCTGCCGAGAATTTGACGGTGCTGCGGTAGCGATGGCTATCGGCGGCGTGGAAGCAGATCTAGGAGGGTAGACGGCGGCGGCGGGGCGCGGTGGACGATATGGTCGTAGGAGCGGCGCCGACAAGGTGGACGACGACAGGGATGAAGCGAGAGGACGGGATGCAAGGATCCCGGTCCAAAGCCGTGGATGAGAGAGGTCGATCTCTTGTAATGGACGACGACGTCGGGGTATCAGCTCCGGCATGGTGGAGGAGGATGGCGGTGGATGGGGTGGCGAACGTCGGCGGACGGAGGAGGCTGGGGTGGAGAGGGTGTTTTGGCGCCCACGTGAGTACGAATGGGGAAAAGGGAGGTAGAGAGGAAGGGGGAACCATGTATTCAGGGTGCGCTTGTCTCAAATGCAAGGAAATTTACAAACTTAGCCCCCGTTTCAAATTTCCTACATCACAGCAATATTAGTCGGTTGGGGATAAGACGGTAATCTCGCATACATGGAATATTTGCCGACGAGAGTTTGTTTTTGGAGCCCACCGTGTATGAATACGAATCAGGGAGGGAGTTGATTTCGGCCGAGGACACACTATGTTTTGGCGCCCACCGTGTATGAATCCAGGTGAGAGGCGGTTACGTCACGTTTGGGTGAAATTACAAACCTACCCCTATCGAAACCTATAGAAATCCAGCAGATAGGCTGTGCATGGCAGGGATCGGCAGTAGTAATTTCCATCTCGCAGATTTTGGTTTCGGGCGGTTACTGCGACTTTCCCCGCTTCGTTCAAATTTTGCAGAGTGCACGTTTACCGTGCCAACTCAATTCGAATCCCGTTTGTATTCTATATTTTTTTGGGCGGGATCCATTTTCAATTGGAATTAAATTATATATACATCATTTTTTTATATATACTTTCAAAAGCATAACACCATTTATACATAAATATGGTTTACAAATGGCATGATCTCAGATTCATAAGGTTGTATCAATTTGGATTTTCAAATATTTGAAACCACTTTATGTTGAAATCCAATGTATGCATTCCTCGCTAACTATCCCCAATTAATGTGTGTTTCATGCAGGTCTTTTTACTTCTCAAACATGTCTAATGTGTTTCACACACGCAACATATAGTGTAATCCCGTTTAGACATTAATTGCATATAAACCATGCATTGTTTGTAATTAAAGAATCTATGGATCACCAATATTGATCAACTATATAACATTACACGTGTGCCCAAATTCAAATGAATATGCATGTTTGATACACCAATTTGCGTTATGATATTATCGATGTCGTGATCTCCAGTTTAAATATTTGAATCCCCTTTAATCCAGATATTCGTCTCATATAGCTATCACTCATGCTTATATAGGACTATCTCTTTGGACCTATACGCGTTCATCGTCTCTCAGGTATCTCTCGTGCTACCTGTATGTCGACAATGATCTTTTATCTTCGTAACACATTGACGGTACTCTCTCCCTCGACCTTCATCACTCTATCTCTCTCTAAGTATATATCGCTCCCTGCTATGTGTCTCTAACTATGATTCTCCATGTGGAATCTCTTTCTCTCACAGAAACACAAAACTTTGTCTCCTGGGGTCTCATTTCTCTCTACTATTCCCATGTGTGCCACTCGCGCACCCCTCATACAGAGATGTCTTCCGCTCCTTAGATATTAAAACCTATGAATCTTCCTTTTAAATATCTCTTTCTCACACACAAACACAAACTCTGTCTCCCAGGGTCTCATATTAATCCATTGTTCTCTTGTATGTCCCTCACACACACTCTCTCTCCCTAGAGATATCTTGTGTTCCCTCATATGTCTCTCTAGCTATCACTCTCGTTGTGAAATATCTTTCTCCCTCGCAGACACAAAACTCCGTCTCTCGGGATCTCATTTCTCTTTGATATCTGTTTGTATGTGACACATGCACCCTCTCTTTATCTCTCTCACACCCACACACATAACTCAGCCTTCTGATCCACTCGACTCCTATCTCTAACGCACACTAGCTAGCATCTTTATCTTTCTATTTATCTGTTTCTCCATCAACCTTCTTTCTCGCCCTCACTCTTGCTTCCTATCACACACACTACATATGTTTGTCTCTACATGCAGTCAAGTGCCCTCTTTTTATCTTTCTCTCTCACACACACATATATAACTTCACCCTCTGAACCACCCGGCGGTCATCTCCAACACCCAAATTAGCGGATGTCCCTCTAGCTAGCATCTCCATCTCTGTATCTATCTGTAGTTTCTCCGTCAACATTTCTTTCTCGCACGGAGTCTTGCTTCCTATCACCCACACTATATGTCTCTCCATACATATGCATTTATTGGTTGATCTCTTTTGCACAATCATTGTGCCTCACTCCCTCTGCTCGCCATAGATGCATGCTCCAGCCCACGCCACTATCTCTTAAAGACAAAAACACATGCTCAATTGTCAGGCCTTCTTCCCTGCATTCTCACATGCTTGCATATTGTCATACCGATCCGTCTCTCCCATGCCGTTGATCTTATGACTTATGTCTTCTTTCTTTTATCTCGATCATGCGCGCGCGCACACACACATCCCACGTATACATGTATACCTCTCACACATGCACGTTCAAGGTCTCTATGTCTCCATACGTAGTTAATTACCCTCAACCCTAACACCACATCGAATCGTTCTCCTCTTGTGTGCACATAACTTCCGCCTGGATGGGTAAAACACACACTCACACTTAACAATCTCCTTCTAGCTACCCCCTCTCACTCTTCCCCTATATCACCGAAACCAATAAGACCATCCCTTTGTTTAATTCCCGCCTACATGCACCATCGATATATAGTAGTCTTCCTCGGTGTCTCTCGAACAAACATGTTCTCTCGATGTCGACTCCTCTCACGCGCACACACCTTCCCTTCCCTCTCTAAGAGCATTTTCTCTCTCGCACCCCATTGTTGGTGGCCTCTACCATACACATCACCTCTCTATGACGAAGCCATGCACACTTACATTACATCCGCCACCGAGGACCCCGCGACACACACACACACACACACGCATTCACACCCCCCCCACACACACTAAGACTCCATCTCTCTCTCCCACACACACACAAACACACACACACACACTCTCTAAGACTCCATCTCTCTCTCTCTCTCACACACACACTAAGACTCCATCTCTCTCTCTCTCTCTCTCACACACACACACACACACACTAAGACTCCATCTCACACACACATGCTCTAGGTGGAGCATTTGTTCCTACCACCCTTCATCCAACCTTACTCGTATGATGAACAATCACCTTAATTTACTTGTATAACATGGACAAATTCCACTTTACTTTAGTAGTCAGCAAACTTATCATCTGTACCCTTATAAAAAAACGAGTTGGCGATGATGGTGTGCCTGCCATCTTGTAATATAGACCGTCTGATCTATATCTGACGGATAGAAAGCAAACTATGATAATTTTACAAAAGATACCTGCACCTCTCTCCACATCCTTATCTCCCACAACCTCATTGCTCAACAATTAAAAAAGGAAGTCACTGGAACAATCTAGCATGGTGGCTGCTGCCACGTGCCGGCGCCGTCCATCCCCATGCCTCCGCCCATTCTGACCACCAGTCACCACCACTCTCCACTCCTCCTCACCTTATCTCTCATCTTTCATTTTTTTGATGACATTCTCGAGATACCAGTTTTCCGATAAAATTCTCGAGATATCATTAGTTTTTACACATGAGATTACTCCTGGATGGGTCAATCACAACATGTGTTTTGTAAAAAAATGCATATTGATGTTCCGTGCAATGCACGAGCATCTTGCTTGTAATTATATAACGCAAATCACGAGCAGGAAGTGACATTTATTTACACAACCACGTTAACATGGCCACGTAAATCACTAGCTAAAGTAAATACCATTATACTTATATCCCAATGCAAAAGGTTGAGTACATGTCCGAAGAGTAGAGTCACACACACGCACTCTGTCTCTCAGAATCTCTCACACACATGCACCAGTTACGTGACGCCCACTTAAGCAAACACGTATGTTACAATTTGTGCACCCATGGGTACATGTGATGCTGTGCATTTATTTAAGCCGGACGGTGAACCCAAACAATAGCTGCATTCATTCCCCTCCCGCCGCCTCTTCTCTGGTTGCCGTCGCCTAGTATCCATGGCCCGGCCGAAGGTAACAACATACGCCATACTCCCGCCGGAGCGACGCTTTAATATAGAAATTTTAGTGGTCATGCATGCATCTTTTTGTGCTAGCACTCCTATATAAGGGTTGACCGGTCACTTCCCGCGGACGTGCGCGGGCGGTGGAAGAGGAAGAAGAAGGGAAGTGGGCTGTGGAGTAACGTTTTTACCACAATTTCTTAGGAAACTAAGTGCAATAATTGAATAGTTTTGCAAACTACCAGTACTACACCTGAAACGGTTCAAAACCTATACTCCCTTGCCAGCGCGTGCTTCCCGCGTGAAACGGCCAGCGTCGCCCTGGAGCGTCAGTGCCGCATTAATACCCGGCCAGAGCGGAGGCGGCCTCTCACTGGCGCCGGCTTTGAAGTGGCGCGACGGCCGAGAGAGCGCCACTTCCCGGTGCACGCGACTGCTCTGCGTCGAGACTGGCCATAGGCCCTGTTTGGATCCAAGGGTTAGAGTTAGTTTGAGCTAGTTGGGGCTCAAATAGCCCTAAAGTATCCAAGCATGAGGGTTTAAATTGGAGCAAGTTGCACCGAACCCACCAAAAAAACTATCCCACCCAAGAGGTGCTAACTGGAGATAGTCCTCATTGGGACCACTGAAAAAACACTTTTCTCTCTCCATCAAGTGCATTTATTGTTAATCTAACCCTGTCATCCAAACACCTCTTTGGCTACAATTAGTTCAGGGTTAGTCATGAGTTAGTATAACCTCTAGCTAAGTTAGAGTATCAAACAGGAGCAGTATAGGACATGCAAGTTGCTCAAAGCATACAGTTAAATTCGTACATGAAAGGATTTTTTTCTTTTTGAAAACGGGACGTGAAAGGAATTTTTTTAGAATGCTCTTGGCATGTCGCTAACATGTGATGAGTTAACCAACCTCAATAGACGGCAAAAATGCCAGCCTGCCGCACTTTGAGAGAGACGAGGAGGGAGAAGCGATCCAGGCTGCTGGATTACTAGAGATAGGTGTCGCATGGAAGCCAAGAAATATGGTGATAGCGTGGGTTAGCCATGTACTAGTATGATGTAACTACACTGGGCTGCCATGTTTCGTACTCTTCCAGTCCACTGTGGAGATGATTGGTTGATTTTATATTGCTAAATAATATTAAATATTATGAGTGCAGACGCTCCACCACGAGGTTCCTTGCTCCTTCTCGATCGTCGGGAATCTATGTTCTTCCACTCTATTTTTTTACATGAGCTTTGTTCATCCTTTTGCCAACACACGAGACATCTAGCATCCAGGTGCATGTGTTATGCAAGGATCATTCCATCTATATGAAGAACACGTGGGACTGGAACTACAAGACGGACATGTACCCAGAAGTGGACATACGAACCCGAGTAATGTAGCGCAGTAAGTGAAGTAGAAAGGCACAAATGGTATGAACATGCGTGGCATATAGGGTGTGTTTGGTTGCGTTCTCGTCTCAGCATAGTTGTTCCCTCTTCATGCATGCTCAACTCAACACCTAGGCGCGGTGCATTAACTTCTACCTTGTTTCTTGTTTCTTGACATATCAACCAATAAGAGATGAGAGGTGTGCATGCTTTTAATGACTTGAGACCACCAAACACGACATGCAGTGGCTAGTTCATTGCATGCAATGCTATTAATTAGCAAATACACATTGGTGACCCCAGGAGGAAACGGTGCTAAGCGCGTGGACCTATGCAGAATGAGTATCAACCATGGATGATGGAGTTTAATTGTTAAAAAATTCAATGAGGGAAGCTTAGCGATAAATTCAATGACTTATTCACCTAGACAGAGGGAGTAGCAAGTACTAGTACTACTACAATAGTGGGCTCAAATAGCAAACATGCTCTCATGCAAGAGCCTGGCTACAATAGTGGGCACCGCACCACGCGAGCGTTCGCAACTGCCACATTCGGGTTGCACTTGGCTCTTCGCCTCTTCGAGAAGACGAACAATGATGTTACTCCTATTTCTACAGTATCGAATCCACTGCTGCATGTTTGTCCACCTCGTGCGGGAGGGATAGCGTGTAGCAAAAGCTTCTACTTACTGCTCCTGCCTTTGCGTCTATGACAGGTGGGCCCAACAGGTGGTTGGCCCTCCTATCATGCAACCAAAGGAAGGTGCAGTTAAGGCACCGGAGCTCAGTCCGCGAGGGAGAGGGCGTTGTAGTAATCAAACTTCTCAGTCTTGTACGAGTTGACGCGACACATCAAAGCACTGCACTCGATATACGTATTTTTACACATTTCAAATGGACTACAACATACGGATGTATGTAGACATATTCTGCTTCGTATGTAGTCACTTGTTGCAATCCCTAAAAAGACTTATATTTGGATACGTAGGGAGTACAACGCATGCATGCAAGCCGTGACTTTCCTTTTGATACTTACATGTGTTGATTTGATGCACCTTGCCAAATTTTGACTATAAATTTAACTGACCAAATTTTCATACATGTCACAAAAGATTACGGGGCTGTTTGGATTTTGACTATGTTTGTCTTATGTTGACACATTATTTTTCCCACACTTGCCACACTTGCCTAACTTGAGTTGCTCAAATTGTTAGACACACTTTGGCTTGCCTAAGGGAATCTTGCCACAATTTTTGTGTCTATGACATGTGGGGTTCACTGCTAATAAAAAAAATTCTTGTCTTAGGTGTGGATAATAAATAAGACTTATATTTAGGAACGGAGGGAGTAGAAAATATAAATAATAATGCATGTTGGGGCAACCGACATTTCTGCTAATTTTAGCCGTGGGCTTGTTCACAATTTTGGGGTGGTTGTTCAATTAATGGAGGGACTTGTAGTACCAGACTTGAACGATACAAAGTGCGACCTGGCACACCGTAACACCACTTGGAACAAGGGGGTAACTATCTCAAAACACAATCAACAACTAAAAAAACCGCGAGCTTGCATGTAGTACACAATTTTAAACGATTGTTTTGATGGAGTGAAAATGGAAAACTACCCCACTACGTATATATAGGCCACAGCCTCCGCGCTTGCTTGCTAGGGTTGCGCTATTCACACAATCTCATCCTCTCCAGATCTAAACAAGATAGGGGTGGTAACACTGTCTTTCTCCCTTCAAAAAACACTGTCTTTCTATCCTCACCACTGGTTACAGATTTGGACGTATCCCCCTCCACCAGTGAAGGGAAGGAGGGGCAGCGTTTAGGCCGTCATCGACAGCAAGGGAGGAGACCCACTGCCGGCCGCACTATTATCTCTGGCCGAGCGCTGGCGCGGGAGGTCCTCCGATCCCTTCGTCGTTGCCTGTGGGCGGATCCGGCCTCCTGCCGCCCACCTATCCACATTCCGACGACCTTCAGGTATATCTTCGTTCGAAACCGCCTTAGCTCTACTTCCCCAGCTTGCTACGTCGCTGCATGTGCATCATTTTCTACCTCTCAGCCCCTCTTGATCGGATGGTCCAACGTCACCTATTTTTCTGCTTATATTGTTAGAGGTAAAGCTACTTCACGGAGTCGAATCTTTTACTCCCTCCGTCTGGAAATACTTGTCATTGAAATGGATGTATCTAGATGTATTTTAGTTCTAGACACATCCATTTTGATGACAAGTAATTCCGAATGGAGGGAGTACTTGGTTCAAACAAGAAATAAAGTGGGGGTGGGGGAATTTAGTATATACATCAGACTTGATACAAATAGGAAGGAAAGGGGGTGAAAGTAGTACAGACTGGTCATCCAACCGGTCTCTTGGTTGAAAAGGGAAATATAGGGGTAACGCTGTACACAGTGGTATGACCAAGACTAGATTTGCTATCCACGCATAGGAGTAGGTGGCTAGAGTGAACAAAAATGGGATCAACCCAGATATGTTTCTTGGATGTTTGTTTCTCAGGGAAACAAACTATGAATCACCACTTTATGCCCCAGTTTAGGTACATGGTGCTGGACTGCTGGTGCACCCACTGTCCCATGCCCTTATACCAAATATTTAGCTGTTCTTAATCTAATGTCCCTGGTAAAAATGAAGCCATGCCACTGTTATAAGCCATGACAAGTTTAGCCAAATGTTTTTGCCTGTAATTGTTTGAGACTCTGACTATTTCCTCTGTAACTTTTTGTGCAAACAGGGATATCCAATTCACCTAGTTGCTGTTGTGACCTTTTGGTGCACTGCACAAAACTCTTCTTAAAACAAGTGACTTTTGTGCTGTTTAACTGGAATGTCAGAATGGAACAGTTGGTTCATTTCGTGGAACTGCACAAAGGGAGATATGTGTTCCAATCCTCATCATCCATATTGGCGCCATATCCTTCCTTTAGGTAAGAATGATATTTAATGCATGTGTTCATCTCTATTTTCCGACTGCCATGAGAAAATAATGCTATTTTTTACTAGTACACTTGTATTCCCTCACTGACAAAACCAATTCTGAAATGGAAGGCCAATCATGTACTTGGTTTCACCAACTGGTGAGGAGAAAGAGAAACAGAGCATGAAGAGGAAGAAGAAGAAGAATAAACAGTGCCAAGGCGATCTTGCTGAAGCTAGAGGCCTCAGTCGAGGCCATTCAAGGGCTCCGGCAATGACTACCTCACATGTGAGATGATCCTCCAGGGAGCCCTTCCACTTCTGCTGTCTCACTTAATTAATTAGGAGTACTTAAGTACCACTAGTTTATTGCTGCCTAATTTTCCTGTCGGAGTTAAACAAATCTTTAGTAGGACCCTATGCTGAATCATGTATGTGTGTACGTTTGTCTATGGAGGTGAATCATGTGGTGGAGCAGGGAGGGAATATTATTAGTGTCTTGACATAATAGTGCTATTGTTTTGCATGTCAATTTATTGCCGCTGGTTCAATGAGGCAATGTTTTGCGTATTGTTCATCATGAATTTGATGCTACTGTGAGAGTAATATGCTAATGTCTTCCCATCCTTTGTTAGTGTATGTTTCATCAACTAGTCCCACTATTATAGTAATCTCACTCTCTCAATATATGTGCCAACAGGGATGCTCGATTTTGGTGGAACTGCACAAGAACTTTGGGTGCTTCATTGCCTCGACAGCTTCCGTCCTTTCCTGTCAGTCGCTAATCTCTGCTTGCTTTCTTCCTTCGCTGTTAGTCGCTTCGATTATCTTGGCTTCTAGTCAAAGGAAATAGTAATTGATATGCTACCTCACACAGGTTGGTACTGGTCTTTATCCTGATTATTGTCTTTGTCATGTATTGGTAATTTGGTATTGTGCTACTGTTTGCCGATTTTATAAAGGAGTAACTTGGAGCCTGAACTCGCAGGCAAATCATTGCATTGGGTGATTTCAGTAGAACTACACAAAATGATCAGATGGACGGATACTTATGTTGCTGCTATGTACTCCAAAGTTCACTCAGACAAGCATCGATGTTAACAAGAAGTGCCTATATTCATTTGAGTATCAACCGGCGTCAACCAGCTGTCAAACTCCCAAGTATTAGGAGAGTGAACGCCAAAAATATTGCTTGGCGCATAGCCCATAAGAACACAATCCAATCTTTGGTCCCAACTTGTGCCTTTTGGTTATCGGCAGATATGGTAGCGAACTGTATGGCATGGAGTCTAAAGATTCCAGACAAGTTGGCTGATGCGTATATTCATCTGGCACTTAATCAGTCTGCACGCCAGGGATGCTCCATTTCAGTTGAACTGCACAAAAAATTTGTGTGGTTCATTTTCTCAACCGCCTCCTTTCTCGTCTACAATGTAGAATTTTGGGGAGCTACAGGACCAAGATGAGCCAGTAAACTAGTTGGATGAAAGTAGTGGCGAAGTTGCTCAAACCTCGCTCGGCATGAGGCCACTATTTGAGGATAAACCTACAAGCAAAGTTCAAATTGTCTGTGCTGCCTCTTATGCACTCGAAAGTTTACTCGTACAAGAATTAATTTTAGCAAGAAGTACCTCCGACTGAACACCATTTACTAGTCTGTACCCTAGTAGGTAATTAAAGTTTGTCCATGGATCATATTGGCCGTGATCTCAATCATTTGGATGCATAAACATACTGAACATGTGTATATCTGAATCTTTTTATGAATTATGTATGAATATCGTCGTGTGATCTATCAATCATTTGGATGCATAGATATGCTGAGCTTGTGTATATATGAATCTTTTGAGTTGTTGATAGTGAATGTTGGCTATGAATATGAACGTGTCCTGTGAACCTGAGTTTGACACGAATGTTTACCTTTTCTGTTGTATTGGTGTGTGAACTTGTTAGTATGCCTACTGTGGGGTATGTGATGTGTGGGTGTCAACGACACTCCTTCTTCCCAAGAAGAATTGCACCTGCTTTGTTAGGGTAGCAATGGCGCATCAGCTCTTTTTAATATTTTTATTACTCTGTCTTCCCCTCTCCCTCGCTCAACCCCTGTCGTAATGTTTTCGGCCTCAAAACAAACATAGTACCGTGTTGTTTTTGGGGCTTGATGAAAAATTGAGTGCTGGTTTCTGTAGGTTGGCCCGCCCAGCAAATGGGCTGCTGGTCCACCACGACGGACTGGGAGGCTAAAAATACAAGTTGTATGGTGCATAGGCAAGTAAAAAAATGCTATCGAGAGCCATCCACTAAAGAAAAAAAATCGCTCCTGATGTGCTTCTTTAGTCGTGCCGCCGACCCCCTCTTTAATCCAGTTCGCTCGGGGATCTGGTATCATTTTTTTCCAGAGGGCGAACAAGTATCAGCTAGGCCTAGGTTTTGTATTTTAACATGCGTAGCCCACGACATACGGAAACAGTGGTTTCAACTTATTTTTTGAGGTCCATACCGGCCTATGGGCTTCTTCTTAAAGATTGGCAGCCCAAAGTATTTTTTAATAAAACACAGGTCTCTATTCTATTTATCTATATATAAGAATAATAATGGTGTGTCCAATTTATGTTTTCCCTTCTAACCACATTATATATATTTATATTATTATTATTATCGTATATTTTATAGAGACTTATATATACATTATAAAAACATCCCACGTGTTATTAACTTATAAAAGTAAATGTTTAACAGAAATTGGCAAGGAAAATCCTGGTGATTGCGTACAAAAGCTTGCGAAGATTTTAATGACCAATTTAATAATAACACGGTCATTTTTATTTTGAGCAATAACTCGCTAATTAATTATATGTATAAAAAATGTGCCTCTCCGGTTTATTCTTTGATATTAATTGCTCCTTCTAACATAACATTATATATATAACGAGCCCGGCTAATTCGTGTATTTCAAGGAAGTGCAAATGAGCTGGGATTTCTTAGAAAATATAAATGGGCCTGATTGATGTGAAATTATTTGTTCACCCAGCCCAACAAATGGACTGTACATTCTAGAAAACATGGATTAAATATATGCCACATTTTTTTAGGCTGACATGTGGGCCAATAGGTCGAAGCCTATGCAGGGCGTTGTCAACTTGGTCAACAAATGATTGTGACATCCATAGCCATTGGATTTATATCCAACGGCCGGCATGCACCTTCAGTCTCTCGTCTTCTTTCTCCAGCGTCGCCCGGACCGCCTGGTCCGGCCTCTAGCGGCTAACGGCTCTGCTTAGCACGCATCGCTGCGAAGCGCTACACCACAGCCGGCCAGGCTATCCCTCCACACCTTCACACCTCCTGTTATTCTCCATCTACTATAGCCCCACGCCGCACCAGAACCAGTTATAACCCTTCTCCTCCTCTCAATCTGTGATTCCACTGCCGCGTCTTCCCATCTCCGAGTCGTTCCTGTCCGGAGCCTCGCCGTCGTCCACCGCCTCGCTGCACTCGATGCGGCATGGTCAACAAACGAGAGTCATCGGAAGAGGACTGTACATGGTGAGCTTGACGGCTGGGACCCACGAGGTGCATGGTCGCACGCAAGGAAAGTTCCTCCTTATTAAGCTAGAAAAAAAATGTTCCCTCCACCTAACAGCTGGGACCCACCGGCTGTATCTTTGCACGGAAGGAAGTGCCTTCTTGTTTTGCAAAAAAATTATTCATCCCATTGACAGCTGGGACCCGTCAGATTGGTGGCTGACTTGTGGGCCTACTAAGTGGACGTGTACGCAGGGCTTTGTCAACTTAATAAACAAATGATTCTAGCAGCTGGACCGTTGGATGTTAATCCAACAGCCATGATCCTTCTTCAACCTCTGTTCTTGCTCCTGTCTCCCATGGGCGGCACCGCAGTTGTGCTGCCGTGCACCCGAACCAGTCAAGTTTCCCACTCCTCTCCATCTGCGAATCCACTTCCCCGTCTTCCCCATCTCCGGATCATTCCAGTCTGGGGCCTCGCCGTCGTCCATCGGCCTTGGTGCGCTCGGCACGGTGTGGTCAACATGGTTAACAACCGAGAGTCATCGGAAGATGACTGTACGTGAGAGGCTTACAGTGCGGATGCACCACGCCCATGGACGCAGTGGCGGAGCTTGACAAGAACCTATGGGGGGCAATGTAAAAAAATAGTGTTGTCGTGCTGCCCCTCTTTTACTCGTTTCCGGCAACATTGTAAAAGGCGATCCAGTAGTTTAAGGTTGTAACTGAGCTGGGTAGATGGCACTTAAAAAATTCAGTAGCCAAATTCGTATGGGGGGCGGCCGAGGACGAGGGGGTGGCCTGTGGCCGGCGGACATCAGCGAGCACTGGCTAGTGGCGATCAACCGAAGACGACCGTGTATCAGGTGCACCCTTGTTCCCCCCTCACAAGTTACAACCTCCTTGGCACGCTTGGATCAGAGGTGAGTTTCTCCATGGCATTGGCCTCGAGTCAGTGTGGCGGCTTGGTTCCTGGATGGAGCAGGCGGTTGAGGCTGTTGCACTCCTACCGTTGCACCCACGTAGCCTTCTCCCACAACTCTGTCTCTTTGTAACTGAATTCTCCTAGTCTCTTGCGCTGTTATAACATGCACAAGATTTGTGGAGTTAGCTGTGGTAGTAGTTGAGTTAGTGGCAGCACCTGCGAGTGCTTTGTACTGGTATATATATACTACTGTTAGAATTAATACAAGTGTGGTTCCAATCATCTTGTGATCTCCTTTCTTACAGAGGCGTGCAGCTGTGCCCGAGCAGCGAATGTGGTCGGGGAAAAGAGATGGAGCCGAGCCTTGAGCAGGTTCGTGCGGCGCTCGTGCGGCCCTGAGTAGCGAGCGTGGTTGGCGAAAAGATGAGCTTTGTGGCCTTTTGCGGGTATGTGTACTATGTAGTAAAATTAAATTAGCATTTGTGCTGGGGGGGGGACGCCCCCTCAGTGTTGTACATAGCTCCGCCATTGCATGGACGCATGCATGCAACGGAACGCGATGTGGTCAACGTGGTGAAGGAACGACTTCCATCAGAAGTGTACTGTACGTGGAGAGGCTAACAACTGGGTCCACGACCGCAGAAAGGAAGTGCCTCCTTTATTACGCGGAAAATAATGATTCCTCCACCTGACAGCAGGGACCCACTGGATGGGCCATCGTATTTTGTGAGAAAACGTTTCCCCCTGACTGCTGGGACCCACCTGACGGGCCACCGTATTTTGCGAAAAAACGTTCCCCCCGCTGTCAGCTCGGACAAACCGGAAGTGCCTCCTTATTAAGCAGAAAAAGTGAATACTCCCCCTGCTAGCTGGGACCCACCTTGGTGGGAGGCTAACTTGTGGGCCTACTAAGTTGACGGGGACGGAGGGCTTTGTCAACTTAGTCAATATGAGCGATTCTAGCTCCAGTGACCGTACGGTGTCCATCCAACGCTGTAGTGCTTCTTCAACCTCTGGTCCTCTTGCTCCAGCCGCCCAAAGCAGCGCCGCTCATGCCGCGTGCTCCTGCCTCCCGTGGCCGGCTGTGATGCCGCGGAGGCCTCACCGCCCCCTACTACTCCCACCGCTGGCCAGGCCATCCCTCTACTCACTCCCCCTGTTATTCTGCGGCGACGGCAGCCTCACACCGCAGCCGAATGAGTGAACCCTCATACTCCTCTACGCTTGGGCATCCACTGCCGCGTCTTCCCCAGCTCCGCGTCGTCCCCTTCCTAGGCCTCACCATCGTCCACCGCCCTGGTGCTCTTGGCGCGGCGTGGTCAACGTGTTCAAGGAATGACTTCCATCGGAAGAGTACTATATGTGGAGAGGCCAACAGCTGGGTCCAAGACAACCGCAAGGAAGTGCCTCCTTATTACGTGCAAAATAATTATTCCTCCACCTGACAGCAGGGACCCATCGGATGGGCCACCTTATTTCGCGAAAAAACGTTTCCCCCCTGATTGCTGGGACCCACCAGCTACATCTTCACAAGCAAGGAAGTGCGTCCGAGCAAAAAAATGATTCACCCCCCTAACGGATGGGACCCACCAGCTACATCTTCGCATGCAAGGAAGTGCGTCCGGGCAAAAAAAAATGATTCGCCCCCCCTGACTGCTGGGACCCACCATCTACATCTTCGCACGCAAGGAAGTGCCTGACAGTCGGGACCCACCTGGTCAAAGCGTACGTAGCGTTGTCATTCTGGTCGCCAACGTGTACGTACATATATACTGGTCGATGTAGAGGCGCACACTTGTCGTAGTAGAGGCGCGCGCGTAGTGTGTACACATACGTACAGTAGCCAGTGTGAAAGAAATAAAATACGGCCACATACGTACATACGGGCCGGGTCTCGAATGCTTACTCGTGCATATATACGTATGGCCAGGGCTCGTGTACATGGCTGGGTCAGAACGGTGAAACAACGTCATCGTCGTGTTCATGGGGAGCCAACTGGCTGGGTCAGAACGGAATGTGTCGTCATGTTCATCGGGAGGGCTTGGACGGAACAGGCGATGGAAACGAGGCTTTGCATACTACACAACGGAGGAAACGGCCTTGTGTTCGATCGGCCACATTCGAAACGGGATCCTGTTCATTGGGAGGGGTCTGGCATACCGCAAAACGGAGGAAATGGACCTCCTACGGTCGAAATGGGGGTCCTGTTGATCGGGAGGGGTGTGGCGCACCGCAAAACGGACGAATTGGACTTGTGTTGGAGCGCTACGGTCGAAACGGGGGTCATGTTCATCGGGAGGGGTGTGGCGTACTGCAAAACGGGACTCCATGAGATACTGTTCATCTCCACCGTCGACCTACTCCGGCCTCCATGGGCTACTGTTCATCCACCGTCGACCTCCTCCAGCCTACACCGGCGACTGTTCATCCACGGGGCTCCTGTTCATCCAGCCTCCACCGCGCGCTACTCCAGCGGCTACTGTTCAACCACCCCTCTCCACGGGCTCCTGTTCAACCACCCCTCCACAGGCCACTGTTCATCCACCCCTCCACCGTGTACTGTTCATCCAGCCCTACACGGGGTCGTCCTGTTCATCCAGCCCTCCACGGGGTCCTGTTCATCCAGCCCCAACCGGCTCGATCGATCGGGGTCCTGTTCATCCAGAGGCAACGCCACGGGGTCCTATTCATGCACCCCCACCACTCAC